>NC_045478.1:102630656-102979707 GCF_009650955.1 Corvus moneduloides | reverse complement strand
TTTTACTGCAGCTGCGGCTCTGAGTAGAAGGGGAATGATGTGGCAAGAGCCTGCGTGATGCAAGTGCTGCACGTCTCTTGCATGTTTGCTGCATGAAGTATGAGAACGCACGGGGAAAATCCTTGAGCTTTGTAGGCAATTTTGTTCATATCATATGTTATTTTAGAAGGCTGTTCAGCCATCATCCTCCATCTCTCATTCATTCAGCAGGGCACTGCTTCTCCTGGCACACCAGCATGGAGGAGAATGGTAACAGGCCACACCTTAGGGCTAACAAAAGTCACTTGAAAGTCAGGATTAGAGCCAGGCTTTTGACATAGCTATCTCCCAGCATGACACTTAGGAAAATTTTCCTTCTGCCTTGCTCTTGCATGATGTTCAGCTCTTCCATTCAGCTGGAGACCAGTGGTAAATCTGCAGCATCTTCAGTAGGGCCAGGATGTTGCTTTCACTGCCAGACCTGGAATAGAGATTCTTGAATGCTGGGCACCACTTATGCACCATTGAATAACCCTTGTAATGATTTCCCAGGGCTTTTCTTCTCAGAATTCACATAACCTGAGCATATATTAACTTTGCATGTGAGCTGGAGGCAATGGCTCTGTCGTCAGCTTCAGCAGGCAAGCCTGGATAGACCAGTGCTGCTGTTATGCCCATCACTGCTGGCTGAAGATCTGCTCCATCCGTGGCAGTGGAAATAGCTGGGAGGGAAAACTCTTCCCTGGGGTCAGAGTCAAGGTATCATGACACTGAAGCAATATCAGAGTTCATCACTTGCTTCTCTGAGGCAGCAAAATGTTAAACATTCGGTCCACCAGAATGGCTCGAGGGATGTGCTTATATGGAGTGAAGCCTTCAACTGGCAGATTGTTACTAATGGGTCTGGTAGCAATGGCAAAATACCTGCCCTTCTTCGGGATTATTAAAGGGATTTCTCGATAGCTTCCAGTATCCCTTTGTAAATAAGGGCATGAGCCTCAAGTGGCCTAAAAAGGCAAAACTCCCTTGGTGTCATTGCAGCCATTCTGTCCAACATGATGGGGGACATTGGCCTCATTGTTACTGTTGGCCTTTGTTAGTCATTTTTTCTGATTTCCACTCAGAATTACTCACACCAGTTTTTCAAATGGGATATTTGCAGTGACTAAGCAGGGTTGGATGAGTCTAGCACAGTTCATGGTATCTTATGCTAACATAAAATGTCATTTTTAATATACTGATTTATGAAAAGTATGAATACTGAGGGAGGATGGGTATTATATATGAGTATACTGTATATGGGATCTCTCCTTGTAGTATCAACTTTCAGGCAGTTGGTGGTGCTTCCTATTTTGTATGCAACCATATAGAATTGGATTTAATGCTCTATGGGGTGTCTCGGTTTGAGACAAGTTTAGGAGGAAATGTCCTGTAATGAACGTCCCCTTGTAAGAAGGCAGGTTTCAGCACTCTCTCCCCCACCAATATGAAAGGAATTTCTTGGGTGAAAGTGAAAAAACCTATTTATTTAGCAAGCAGAGTGCTGGCAGGGCACAGAAAAAATGAGTAATGTCAGATGATAAACCTCCTCTCTGGGGAGAAAGCTGGTGGATTCAGAGCTCCCTCTGTAGCTGGCTTGGCCCCTCCCGAGGCCTGAGGCCGGGATGCGGCGTCCCCACAACCTCCCTGCCGGTCCACGGGGTCCAATGATGTGGTTCTCGGATCACAGCTAGGCCCAACAGCTCCAGAAGAAGCCACAGGAGCCACCAGAGGAAGAAGTTCCTAAAAGCAAGCAGGTGCTCCCTTGGCTCTGCAGCGGTGGGAGTGCGGGGGAGTGTGTGTGAGTCCTTGGACACAAACCGTGCTGAAGGATTCTCCGGTTTCCCCCCCACTCTTTCCTCGGACCCTGCTTAAAGCTGGGGGACCCATGTCTGGGCAATCAGCAGATGATAGGGGAATACAGTATTATCATAAAATTACCCCAAGACGTGGGGCTATGTAAAATGATGCACTAAGGGAACTGGGAGGTAAAAAGGCATTTAAATGTAGTATTTTGCTCCCAGTGTCTGTTCAGAAAGGAGCAGTCTGAGACATTTGCCAACACTTGCCCACAGCTGTCCCAAGAAATACTGTCCCTGGTCTTCCTACTGTGTGGTGGGTGTGCAGTACTGGCTGGTGACTGTGGTCCTCTGACACTGGAATATCAGCTTTACGCCCTTGTGGGAACAGCTTTCTGGTATCCATTTGCCTCTGCAGGCCTGCAAACCTGGGAAAAAGTCCGTCAGCAAAGAAAAAACCTAGGAACCCTTTGTTTTTCTGCCAAAAAAAGAGGTATCTTCAGAGGAAAACAAAAACAAACTGGCTGGTTTAGTCAAATAGATCTGAGATGAAAAGTCAAGAGCCCCATATCCTGCCTGTGAATTTATATTTATGCATAGCATGTGCTCAGGGGGTTATGGAGCTGCAGTATTGTACCAGCAGGAGCCTTGTTCTTGAAATCTCTCAAATCTCAGGGGGGAATGCAGTGTCCATAGGGAATGATTGTGTTTTATGGTGCATCCACCCGACTGCTGATAAACTGTGGCACCACAAAACCCTTGGGTACATGTTATACCCTCCACTGGAGGTGGCATTTCAGCAAAACCTCTCTTCTTGCACCCAGCAAGGGTTATGGATAATTATCTTGGAAAAGAAAATCTCTCTGCAAGGTGGTGGTGACCTGGCAGGGTGTGAGCTGCATGCAGGTTGGAGGGTAGTCACTGAAAGTATTCACCACCTTCCTGGTGTAATTACCACCCCTGTGACAATTCTGATTTCTAAATGGTTAAAGCTTATGAGTCACCTTCTGTTTCCCTTTTCCATAGCTTGATAATGAATGTTTTCCCCTTAAAGTCTAGCCGTGACTGATCAACTCTAGTCATCTCTGCTGTGAATGATTGCAAATTGTGCAATATTGTCCCTTGATGAATATTTGTCCCTTGATGAAAAGGGGTGACCTCATCATTTAGGGCCCAGGGTGAATCTTCTCCTAGCCACTTTTCTTCATTAGCAGGGGTTAAAGTCACAGAGGAGGAGGAAGGCTCCTGTAATGGGAAAGATCAAACTTGAAGATTAGGGAATGGCTCACTGAAACTGCCTGAGATTGTCACAGCCCTTTTCACTCAGTAACTAAGCACGTGAATCGGGGAAGTTAGCTCACCAAATTTTTATGTGCTTCTTGCAGTGTGGGAGTATCCAGAAAAATTAAGAGGCAGTGAATGTGTGGTGGAGTAATACTCTGTTTTACACAAGGAATAATTAACACGTGGAAATTCCTTTCAGAGAGAGGCTCGAGGTCAAGAGGCAGGAGAGAGGGATTAAGAAAGTGAACGAAGCACTTAGAAGGCTAATGAGACTGCTCCTAGCAGCTCTGTTAGAAGGAACCAGAAGCACTGAGGAGTCTTGCCTTCAGGAGCAGTTGCCAAGGCTTGGATCTTGTGGCTGTTCCTTGGTTGTCCACTGAGGGGTCCATTCAACCTTTTGCTGGATCTCTTTTCTGTCAGAGGCTCAAAACGGAGTAGTCGCTCACTGGGGTTGTCCATAACACAAATTTGTTTGTGTAGCATGAAGGGAATCAGCCAAAAGCATTTTGTGTGTGTGTGTAAATGTGCCTATGCAGACTATGTAAATTGGAACTATTTAATAGTCAGAGTTCTTCAGACCTCACCAAGTTTTATGGCTGAAAAGTCTGAAGCCATGACATTGTCAAGGAGAAATGTTGCATTTATCCCCTTTTTGCTTGCAGTCTCCATTTTATATACTGACCTCAGCAGCTGTAGCAATGAAGACAGCAGTATCAAGGAAAAAAATCAAAACAAAGCCTCCTGGCTGCTTACACATGCATGTTCCCAAATCCTACACTGTGCTAGGTTTGAGTTTTGCAAAATCTTTTCTTTATAATGGGCTGAACAAGCAATTACATTAAAACAACCTCCTTTTCCTTTCCTCTTCCTCCTTTTCCCCACTCCCCACCCAAATGTGCACTGAGATCCTCACACCAAAGTTTGCTGTTTAAACTAAGATTTCCAAGCTCTTCCTGATATCTGTGTTTCTTTGGAATATCTTAGTGAAACGTACATGTCCTAATCCTCTGAGCAGTGGCTCGAGGTCCCTGGTGTTCCCCAGCAGGCCAGGCTGCAGGACATTGAGCCAGCCAGGATGACAGAATGCTTGGAAGCCCCCATCACTCTCCTGAGCCCAAGCTGAAGTTTTATTTACACAGTTTGCCAGAAAAACGTTAGTCATGAATGAAATATCCTTAAGATCACTGTCCTCCTAAGCTTTTATTTCATCTATTTTGAAAGGATGTATAATCCTGTAATACAATGCAGTCTTTTAAGACATGTTGTGGATGAGAGATGACTTGTATTTGCAGTGACAAATGGAACAGATGAAGAGACCTGTTGTTTATGGCCCATGGTGGCAGTTACATACGTCCTTTGCCCAATGAAGCAATTCCTTATTTGTGTATTGAGCACTAATTGTTTGTGTTTGCTCCATGTTTAACACAGAGGACATTGCTCACTCCCCTGGCATCTACAATGAGTGCTAATCATGAGCAGTGTAGTCAGACTATCACAGTGAGTAGTACACAAAGGGGTCCTGATTTTGTTTAACCTCGAGGTGGGAACATCACTATTACCTTCATCAGGAGCAGACTTTATTCCTGCCGGGTGCCCTGTGCTATCCCAGGCCCTCCTGGGAATGAAGGTGTGATTCAAGAGTTGGGAGGGGGCCAGCCAGAGAACAGGACAAACCTGGGATTCCTGGGAACTGCAGGACCCCTCTTCTCTTCTGGTCTCGATGCCCTGATGAGAGAGCAGTGGAAGGATGAGGGTAAAGGAGAAGCAGTGCTCTGGCTGTGCTTGGGATTAAAAATGTGTTCGCTGGCAGGGAAAGCTTTGGTGATTCATTATCAGAGCCTCCATGGGTCTCAAACAATTTTACTGCACATTTCTCAATCGCTGTTCTGCTTGTCCTGCAGATAACTAGGCAACAGGCAAAGACTTTAGAGAAAAAAAAAGTCAGAAGTCAGAAGCCACATCAGAGCAGCAGCTGGCAGAGCTGCTGCAGATAAGGCTTGAGACGATTTCCATTACTCTGTTGCTCGAGTGCTTACGGTTCAACCATTAAAATGAGTTCAGAACTAAAAACTGACATTGAGTTGCTCATCTCTAAAATTGAACACAGAAAGAAGGAACGTTTTTTATAGCAAAGATCTCTCATTCTTGGCAAAATTAGTAGTAAATAGACTTGCCCCTTCTGTTAGCTGCAGGCACAGATCTTCACGGAAAATTATCCAGGTGTGGACTCAGGGCTTTGTCCTCGAAACGTGCAGGCAGCTGTATGGCTGAGTGTGTAATGCACCCCAGAGCTTCTCCATGTATGCCAGTGAGAGCAGCACACAAGCACACACTGGTGGACTCAGCTGTGCATGCTGGTGCTTCTGGACACTCAGCTGGGCTGGGTTGTGACATTTGCTGGCCCCTGTCTGGCCATAATGCCAGAAAGAATATTTTTTTATTTGAAGGTGATGCAAACCCTGTTTTAATCCTTTACATTTTTATTTTTGGAACCTGTTTAGATGATAAGCTCTGCCCTTAAAAGGTTAATGAAGGTCCAGTTCCCATCCCTTTCTGTCCTCCCAACAGTCCCAGAGCAGTCTTGCTACTGCTGGTAGTTGTGTTGTGAGGCTTCCCATGTGGTAAGGGAAGTACATCTTTGGTATAGAAGGGGAAAAGTCCCTTTGGATTGTTTATTTCTGAAGAGGTCATTCTACACTGTAGGAAGTAAAGGAATAGAGAAGATAAATCTTGAACATGTGTTGCGTCTCTACAGACACACAAGGATCTGGTAGCTGCTGTTGTCAATGCATGTGTCTGCTGCAATGCCTCTGGAAATACCTCTTGGAACAATTGTTTTTCCTTAGTGATTTTCTGTGGTGTTTCTGAAACACCAGATGTGCCTGATCACTGCATATGGGGTGGATTTTTGCCGGCCAAGCAGTGAAGCAAAATGGGAACGGGATGTGGAGGGCCACCAGGATGTTCAGGCTGAGAAAGTCGGGGCCGTTCAGTCTGGAGGAGAGAAGGTTGCATGGAGACCTCCTAGCAGCCTTCCAGTATCTGAAGGGGGGCTGTAGGGAAGCCACAGAGGGACTCTTTGTCAGGAAGTGTAGTGATTGGACAAGTGAGAATGGCTTCAAACTGAGAGAGGGTAGGTTTAGATGAGATATTAGGAAGAAATTCTTTACCATGTGGGTGGTGAGGCACTGGCACAGGTTGCCCAGAGAACCTGTGGATGTCCCGTCCCTGGAAGTGTTCAAGGCCAGGTTGGATGGGGCTCTGAGCAACCTGGTCTAGTGGAAGGTGTCCCTGCCCATGGCAGTGGATTGGAACTTGATATCTTTAACGTCCCTTCCAACCCAAACCATTCTATGATACCTTACACTAGATGCAGGGTGTAATCCCCTCTGTGAGGGTGGGTGTGGTGACTGCACATCAGGGAACATTAATCTCATAATGGCCACAGGCTCAGCACACCAGGCTGGGTCTGTTGTCCCACCTGAAGACCATAATCTACTCCCAGCTCCCACAGGGCCTGTGTGACCATGACTTAATTAACACTCATCAAGAAAGAATCTTTCACTTCATAATATCATCACTTTTTATTTTTACACTCCTTTGATTAAAACCTTGAGTAATTACACGCACTGTTGACTTTGGCATCTCCTCTTAGATCTCCAGGGGTAAGCAGTGGACAGGGTGGGGGGTGGGTGACTCAGAGCTCTGGAGTGATGTGGGGGTGGTGTCTAATTTAGGCAGAGACAGTTGGGTGCCTCATCTGGGTGGTTTGGCTGCCTCATCTGGATGGCATGGCTGCCTAGAAAGGAAGAGGACTAAAATCCTGAATGAAAGTCCTGTGACAGGATTCGGAGCAGACCCATATGATATCTGGAATGACAGTGTTCACTATGGTATCATTGCATCTGATTGGGGGGGAAAAAAAATCTATGCTTTCTTGCTGGCCAGATAGGATAAGTATGGAAATTAGGAAAACTAATCAGACTAATAGTAAATGTACACCCTCAGCTAGGAAAAATCCTTTTTATTTTCGAGGAAGTCTGCTTAATTTGCCTGATGCAGCATGAATGATTAGCACAGCCCAGAAATATTTGCACAGTGCTCTGTCCTGGTGTACAGGTGACTGTTTTACTTGCTTTTGCTATCAGAACCTTTCCCTTCTGCTAGGTTACAGCTACTTACACTGGCCTCCACAGCATTTTAAGGCTGAGTCACCATCTCATAAATAACATACAAAGTCCTCTAAGTTTTCTGTATCTTTATTATTATATCTGTATAATTAATGGCCTTATTTTGGAGAAGAAGGAGGGGAAGCAGTGTTCTTTGAGAATGTTTATAAAGGCAGAATTGATCAGTGTTTTAGGAGGAAGAGCAGAATTTGAACACAAGGGTGCAAAACACCAGCCGTTGTTTATGCCATCAGAGCCCGTCTTAGCGTGTTGTTGTTAATTCACATAGAACTGGAATTCTTATGGGTGTCCTGGCATGCTCTTAATGGTTTGGTCTTGGGGCTGCCCTGGATTCTTCTTTCTGGGATTGCTTCTCACCCGTTTATGTCCTAAACAGTCTGGGATTAAGTCACCTCAGTTATCTGAGCTTCCAATGATCCCTCACTTTGGACAGGATCTTATCTCTCAGATGGTCACTTGGGAGCCTGTAGGGCCACTTTTGGAGTATGGCACCCTCTGACTGGATTGCAGAGTGCCAGGTCCTCTTTTCCTTGTCTCAGGCAGGCAGCACAGAGGACTGGTCAATGTGCTGACAATGCTCTCAGGATGGACAAGCTCCATTGCTATGACTCCACACAAAACTGCCTTTCAGTGATGAGGAAGGAGGCAATCCTGGGGGTCAGTGTGGTTGTTGTCATGGGGGTGGCATGGGCACCGCTGCCTCAGCCATGGAGGACTGGCACCACCACTGTTTTCATCTGTAGTGACTCATTCCAGGCAGATCTCAAAGGATGAGCCATGAGTGAGAGATCACCTGCAAAAGGCCACTGTGGTGAAGTGATGGAGCAGTAGGGTATCGCAGGATGATGATGCTCAGGGTAGTGACAGCCTGTTCCACTGCTGCCTGAATATGGCATGCACTGGTTGAGGTGCTGCTTTGAGACAGGGAAGGGGCTGTGATTAAAGCTTGCCCATCCAGCTCCTGACATCTGCTGTTTGCTGCTGAGCATAGAAATAAGGGCTGAGCTGACCAACCCCACCAGGAGACCCTGGTACACCAGCAGAGCTGTGTAACCCAAATCTGGGGCACGAACATCTCACTACGAGATGTCTTTCCAACACCCTGCACCTGCTGCAGGGAAAAGTGCTTCTGGGATCTGGAGCCAGGGCTACCGGTGCCTGCAGGGATTTTACAGCCAACTCAGGAGCAGCCATGTGGCTGCCTAGTGAGAATAGGATACTTTTAAAGACTGAAGGAGCTCATTAGAGGTCAGGAGAACTACAAGAAGCCTGGGCTAAGAAAAAGGATTGATCAGGTGGTGACTGCATGCCAAATTGCTTTCCGTAAGTAACAGGGGGAAAAATGATTATTGGTCCAACCAATGCATTAATCTCTCAAGGAGGTATCTAAGTACATGGTAGGTGTGGTGCTAATCCTCAGTGGGCTGGGGAAGCAAGCCCATAGTGTGTAATCTCCCCTGCTGACATCTCTTGTGTGAGTCCCTGCACCATGGTTTCACAATCCATCAGCTGCAGGATCGTCAGCGTGGGAAAACAGAAGTCATGAGAAATGCCTGGGACATTAGTATTAAACCTAAAGAAACTTGGGTTTATATTTAGTACCTTGCTATATAAGAAAAGGGCACTGCGATTTCCTATTAGGAACAGTCAGCCTAACCCAGACTGGGTAATCTCCCTGCTAAGTGAGAAAAAGCATTTTGCACAAGATCTGTATTTATGGCCAAGTACTGCTTGCTGTACTCTCAGAAGGGGACACAAGGAAGCCGGCTTCGTCTTCTGCCTCGATTACATCATGTTATTTTCCTTCTACCCAGAGGGGTAAAAGTCCCCTAGGAAGTCCCTCAATTTCATGAGTAAACCAAGCAGGCTTTGCCATAAAATGTTTAACAATTGCAAGCATTGATTATACTGTCCCACTGCTGTCACTAATTTATGTGTTAGGAGTGTATCCGCCTGCTTAAAGTTTGCTTGCAAGCACGAATCACAGAGACAGGCTTATCTGGCAAGAGCCAAATTGATCTGTAGTCTTCTCTTACCCTCTTCAACCATCAGTGTCCTTCCCTCATCTCCTGGTGGCTTTGGTACATATGGACCCCACAAAGGAAGAGGGGCACCTAAACCATGGTGAGAGAACATGCTGTTCCCTTGGGACAACAACATTTTTAGAGGCTCAGCGAGGCCAGAGCACCACACTAAGATAAAAGTGGTGGTGACCTAGCAAGGAAAGAACTTTGCAGCAGCAACATGTGAGCCGGTGTCCCTCATTGCATCACCTCACCTGCAGGGATTAGCGGGGGTTTGGCCTCCTGTACCCACTCTGGCAAGTCTTGGCAGCCCCCTTGGCATCATGGTTGTTGGGCCAGAATTAAGGGGGATCCCAGGCATGTTGTGGGACTCAGCTGGCAGCTGTAAGAGCAGAAGGAAGTGAGGAATGGCTTTCTGGTTGGAGGGAGGCTCTTTGGAGGCAGGAGATGGTTTTGATTAAAATCTCACCCCTTTCAAAGGGAAAATTTCTTTAACGAAAGCTGTGTAAACTCAAGTGGGCCTCACTAGCCTTTGGTACAATTGACTGGTGAGGGAAGCACCCTCTGCAGTTAAACTGGTTTGTCATATCAGCGTGAGGAAAATGGTGAGCGTAATTATTGCTCACTGCCTCAGGGAAATGGAGCAGGAGGGAGAAAATCTCATCCTGTGACCCAGAGCACTTTGCTCATTCACTAGTGAGTTGAAATTCTGGAGCCCATTAACATGAACTCCACTTTCCCTGTTGCCTGGCTTTGGCTGCATGGGGATGACCGCTGGTCCCGTGACTGTAGTGGGAGAAGTGGGATTTGTGAGACAGGCAGAAGGTGCTGAGAACTCTCTGCTGTACCTGCTTGCCCCATGCTGGTGATAAAGCAAGCTGCGGCTCGCACTGAGGTAGTCATAAGTAGAACAAGGTCAACTGCCTATTTCAGTCAACATGACAGAAATAGTGTTGATCTCAATAAGATCCCAGCTCTTTCTTCCTGTTAGCTCCTCAGTTCCAATTTTAGGATTGCTGTAATCAAGCTGAGGAAGAAGCCATTTATCCCATGGAGGGGAAGTTGCTTGAGGCCCAGGCTGGAAGAGAAGAGTTGCTTGAAAATATACTTTAAGAAATGTTTCTCTAACCCATGGGGAGGGCCTGTGTGATTCAGGAGTTGTTCCCATCAGTGTAGCCATGTAGTCAGAAGAGGACCTGTTCTCCTTCCCTTCTGGCAGCAGCTGCACTGAAGGAGGGAGGTAGTTGGGCTGAGCCATCTAGTTGGCCAAGAACAAGTTTCCAGGTTTGCAAGTCTGCACATTTGTTAAACTGTTAAAATTTTGGCTTTGCATAGAGCCTCCCCTGCCTGCTGCCAAGGAATATTGATGCTCTTTTCACTGAAGGTGAGATGCTGACAGCTCTGTCTAATACAGACAGAAACGGGGTGAGGTGGAAAGTGGCACTCAATGCTAATCTAAATGCAGCAACTCACAGTACAAAGCATCCACCACAAACAAATGAGTGAGGATGTTCTCTTAGGACAAACATTTGGAGTGGTTCCATGAGAGTTCAATTAGTCTCCTCCAAGACACCTGCAAATGCCAAAGTGCAGTGCTGCTGACGACTGACTGAAGTGCTGTTCCTTGAAGCCTGCTTGTGTGGTCCTCCACCCCCTCATCTCCCCCCGGCTGGTGGGAGGGCTGGGAGCCCAGTGCCCTTCCACCTGGTTAATCGGGTGAGTGAGCCATGCCATTCATGCCCCGAGAGAAGCTGTGGAGGCTCAGGTGGTCTTTGAGCAAAGGAGAGGAGCTGATGATTTCCCTGCATGGGTGGTTGCCCGTGGGGCTCTTCTGCTCTGTGCCCCTTTGCTGTTTTGGCACAGAGCCTGGTACAAGGAGAGGCAGAGGAAGAGGGATCTGTGCCTCTTCTGCTGGTTCCTGTCTCAGTGGGCCAGCACAGGGCAGGCAGCGAGGCAGGAGCAGCAGCAGAGGTGATGCAGGCACAAAACACTGGGTTAAAAAGTTGTCTGTAAATCAGGGCAGCTAATGCCAGTTATCTGGGCTGTGACATGACCCCCGAAAGTCAGGTCACGTATGTCAGTAAGTGAGGCTGGTAAGAGCTCAGCTCTGCTATTGACACAAATCTGCTGTCTAGAAGGGCTTCATTTGCATTGCAATTTTTCACACCCTTGACCTTCAGAGCCTGGCTAGTGTTTGCAGGCAAGCAGGACAAAAACTGTAGTCCAGGTGGAAGGTCTGATGTGAAAGGTTGCTCTGGAGGATGAGAACCAGGACCTGCCCTTCCCAAAGGAGGGCTGTACAGGGCTGTTGCTCAAGCAGCTACAGTGGCAGTTGAAACCAGCATCTCTGATGATCTGTTCTGGTGCACTTCCAAGTGCAGATAAGTCATAAAGGTCATATTCCTGTCCTGCTTCCCCTTTTGTTTCTGGGGGTAGAGGCAGAAATATGCGAGACAGAGTATTCTCACTGTTGTGGCTCAGGAGAGAGGAGCCACATTGGTCCATGAAAGAAAAAACAGGAGGGAGAGCACACCAAAGGTAAGAGTTGTCACTTTTAGCCGGCAGGGAGCCATCCTCCCTGGCATGAGAAGCAAAGGCTTTGTCACCTGGCTTTGCAGAGGGGCAGGAAAGCTTAGGCCTGCCCAGGACCACACCTACAGCATCTCTCAGCTGGAGTCCTGAAAGGACCCCCAGAAGTGCCCTGTCCCAGTGTGTCAGGCACAGCATGCCCTCCTCTGCCCCATGCACATCTGCCTGCAGCTGCCAGGCTGCCAGGCCTGGACAATCGGATATTTGCCTCTGGGAAGGAGACCTTGTGCACGGAAGGCAGTGTTTGCTCTCACAGCATCGATCGGGTGGGTTGGGTGTGACAGGGAGTGGAATTTGGCCCAGCTGGCCATCAATAGCTCTGCAGCACTCTCAGCTCACAGCGCTCTCAGCTCACAGCGATTGTCAGGGCAGTGACTGTCCATGCACTTATTTTCCAACAGAGCCAATCTGAATAATTCACCTTCTCTGATCTCCTTCTGAAGCCAGGAGGGACTAGCCTTTATGACCCCAAACTGCTGAACAGAGTTGTGGGAATGACTCCAACTGGACTTTTTCCAGCCCTCTTGCTCTGCTCCTCATCACCAGTGTCTCCCCCTTTGGCTCTTCTAAGGAGAGATAGAGTGAGGAATCTCACCCAAGCTCTAAGAAAAGGAAGTAAGACCATGTCCGGCCTGGAGGCAATTTATGAATAAAGACATTCAGAAAGCAGTTCCTTTTTTCTTTTCATACTCTTTTACTCCTTTCCTCTCAGGCCCTCATGTCCCCTCCTTGGCAGCACAGATATCCTGCTGACATGCTCCTGGCATTGCTTCATGCTGGTGGTGTGGGGGCTGCAGGAACACACCTGAAGACTTCTTGTGACCAGAGTCTCTTCTGCTCTCTATGGTACAAATACCCTGGGGAGACCAGTAACTGCCTGTTCACCCAAACAGATGCAGCTTAAATGGGAAAATCATAATGATAAAAGGACTGTTAAAAAAATAATAATTTCTGTCTGTCCTGCTGAGATTCCTGGCCAGGCTGCAGCCAGAGATGATTAGAGAAGCTTAAATAAAAATGAGCAATTTGGACCCAGGCAGGTTTGAAACACTAGCTGACTTTACTGAAGCAAACTCCTATTTAATCATTCCTCTGTTGCTTTAAAGGTGGCATATACAGCCAGGTAAGTGGAAATATGTTTGTTTTGAAGCCATGGGTAAATGTCATACAGAGGAATTAAAATGTCAATCCGTAGCTGCATTTGTTTAATGAAATTGTATAAACAAGTCTGTGAGCACGTATCATCTCACTCCAGCATCTTAAAGGTGTTGAACCACTTCCCACTCCTCCCAATGTGCAGCCATCCCCACACTCTGCTGGCAGAAGGGTCACAGGGATGCTGATGGGGGTGCTGGAGGCAGACTTCCCCAGGTTGGCCTGTCCCCTGCTTCATCAAACTAACCCATCCCATCTGCAGCAGCTCAAGGTGTTTGCAGGGTGGTCTCTTGAGCTGTCATCTGCCACCAAGCAGGAGGAAGGCAGGGATGTCTGCAAGGGCTGTGGGGCGAGTATCTGACCACAGTCCCACAGCAGTGACCCAGAGTTGAACTGGAGCAGGCATGGTCAGGAGATGTGGGCTGATTTCACCTGTCTGATTGCCTACATTGTTGCTTTGTTTAAAGGATGCTGCTCACCATTATGCCCTAATTGTCCTGTGGTGTGCCCCAGGGAAGGGACACCTGTCATCACCTGTGCCTTACCAAACCCACACAGGCTGGTAACTGTGCAGCAAAAGCATCCATGTGGAGTTACAGTGCCAGAACTGTTGCATTTCAGTTTCTCACTTAGGTCATTTTATAGCATCTTCCCCACTGGGGATAAGCCATAAAAAGCAAGCAGGAGTACAAGGATGCATCTTTGTTTACTACTGGCTCTCATTTTCCTTATAAATTCGTTTTATGCACAGTTTTAAACCCACCCACTTGCTTAGAAGAGGAACTGTTTGTCTAAAACAGGTTGTTTCCTCTCGTACCAGACGATCACTAAAGAGGGAAGCTTGTATTTTACTAAGGTGCCTTTAAAACAGGCTTCCAAAAGAAAGGAAAAAGGGGATATCCTTTACTTGCAAAAGGCTAAGAGAAACTAAATCCAGTGGTTTCTCAGCTTTGCCTGCGTAGTGAACCGACATTTCTAACAAGGCCAAACAAAGGTGCCATGTGATGTATTAACACCTAACAAGAATCAAAGAGTGCTTAAAAAACCAAATGGGCAAACTTAAGTAGTGAAGACACAGAAGTTCAGTCTGGCCCCCAAGAACATTTTCTTTTAGCCAGTTCATGTGTAGTGCAAGCTACAGGTTTGCAATTGAAATACTCTGCTGGGTAGCACCTTTGTTTTCCCCAGGTTTCTCAGTTTTCTTCTCCACCGTGTAAGCTGTGTCACTTTAGAGAAGTCACTCAGCCTCTTGCTTCCCATTTCTGCTGGTAAAACTGGGAACTTGCATTGCTCTGTTCAAATGACAGTCTCAGAGGGGACAGGCATCTGTCCTTTGTTATCTTTACACACTGCCTGTTACTGTGAACTCCTGGCTTTGGTTGTTACTGTGCTCCTAAAATCAGAATAATGCTACCACAGAGAGCAGCCAATGTTGGAGTGCCCCATTCTGCAGTCCTATGTACAACAGGCGAAATCCTTTCCTCATGCATGACTCCAGAGATTTGAATGTTCAGGGGACAGGCAGCAGACCCTATTCTCTGCTTAGGTGCAGGGCAGGTGCTGTACATGGCTGTGTTGAGGAAGGTAATTATGTTTTGGGTGTTTTTCTAATCCTGAACAAGATAGAATGTCCCTGATTGTAGAGTGGAAGAATGGTTGATGTGGAAGAAATCTTTCAATAAGAAGGAACTATTTAGTTTGAGAGCACTTAAGGGGTGTCTGTGTTGTTGGCGAGAATTTTTATGGCTTCTTTTTCACATCTGTTAAATATTCAGCATGTGTTTTTAGCAATCTTTACCCTTTTTGTGAGGTTGAACGGGTTTGATTGAATTTTACGCAATTAGTATACTGTGAGAGTTTGTGAGAATTTGCTTCAATTCTGAGATGATTTCTCTTTGTCTGCTTGTGGTTTTCTTCAAATGTCTGAGCAAGTGCACCATGGTGGCAAAAGCATTTGAGGAAAATAAATGTCAAAATCCCATGTGCTGCTACTGCTGGAAGTGGGAATTTAACTAAGATCTGCCAGCTCTCTAGTAAGAATTCTTGTGTGCTTTTCAGAAAATAGGAGTTTAGTTTTTAGGGAATAGATAAGTCTTGTCTGTTTTGGGTGTTGAATTACAGAGAGCAAAAGCATTTAGAAAGCTGTTCATTGAATATGCTCAGAAAAAAAAAATCACAGTAGGCTGTGGTTTCTGAGAGCAGGAAAAAGGCCAATCTTATGTCATAGGCTAATAAAATGTATTACGCATGAAGTCAGTAAAAGTTGTGTCGGAAATCCTCTGAAACTGGGGTGGAATAGCAACTTACAGTTGACATTCTTAGAAAAATAAAAAGTTATATAAAATATGAGACAAGATAACATTTGGCCTCTCTTTGTGTTGTAAGAAAACTTGGCAAAGGCTGAGTATCCTTCAGAAGGGAGCACTGCTTGCTGTGAGTAAGCTCTGCACAGCTCTCCTGTGAGGAGAACTCCTCCATAAGCAAGTCACAAAACACTTCCGTGGTGCACATCATTAGTACCGTACTGACAGTCAGAAAGTTTGGTCAGAAAGTAAAAGGTTGCTAAATCAATGACTGCAAGTGCTTTCTAGCAAATATTTGCCTTAGGGGATGTCTAGCTTTGGGACATGCACAAACAGGAACACACTTTCCAGCTCCCCTCATTGGAAGGACCATTTCAGAAAGTGAATTGAACACAAGCCCATGGGGAGCCCCTTCCCCAAGCCCAAGCGTGGCCTGAAAGGATGTTTTGAGGGAAGCACAAGCTACTCCTCCTCTGCAGTGAGCCCAGTGCCAACCTCACCAAGCCAGGGACAAGGAGGAAGAGAGCGCATGGAACTGCTACAGTGGTGTCTCACAGTGGCACCTCTGGGGAACTGACCAGTGTTTGTGGAGTTCGAGAGCAGTGCATTTCTCCATCAAGCTGTTTGCTCTCTCGCTGGGGAGGGCAGCTGTTCATGCAGCAAGTGCACAGCACTGTGTTAAAGCCTGGGTTGCATTTATGCTGGGTAGCATAGGGATTTATATTTTATAAGCCTCCAGACTGTGGTCTTTGCTCGGTGAAGCCATTCTGGGACTTAATTGCTCAAAGTCTTTCCCCACCTTTGGTCTCAGTGGGAGCAGATCACTGGAGGAGAAGCTGTTACAAGTGAGAGCCTTCCCCCACTTCCCCTTCCTTCCTGGCATGCAGGGGAACTGGTGCCCAGGTGTGATATCACAACACTGGAAACCAAAAGCCTGAGTTTGTGCTGGATGAGTTGCTGTCCTACAAGGAACATTAAGGGGAAAGCAACTGATTGTTTAAAGAATGGCTGTGAGGAAAAGGATTTCACTTGCTGTTTACCTTAGAACTATTAATCAAAAAAATCAAGTATTCAGTGCTTCTAAAATCTTGCTCTCTGTTTTCATGAGAGTTTTTTTACTCTGAGTAGCTGAATGATAATATTACTGCATTTTAAACGATTTTTTTTTTTTTGCAGTAGACCCAGTTGGATCGGTAGTTACAGCTTGAAAATCCCAGTTGAAAAATTAATTATCCGCATACATCCCAGAACCAAGATCTTTGGGGGCTAATTTAGATTCAGTGTTATCATGCTGACATCTTCTTACCAACTCTAACTTCAGCTTTCCTCCTGTAGCTCAAAGGGTTTGCATTCCCAGTTGTAGGTGAAATGCTTCGGCACTGCCATGGTCAGGAAGGACATGGGAGGATGCTTCGTTCTGGAGGTGCCACTTTCCCTGTTTCTGACTTGCTGGATTGATACGTGATGGACTGGTACACGATGAGATGTGGTTGCTAAACCAGGAAATGTGAAAACAGATTGCACAGTGGGGAAGGAAGGGGTGCAGAAATCCCGTGCTGCTGCCAGGTACCCTCCTAGTGTGTGATGAGCTGATCCATGTGGCTTGAAAATCAATTCTCACCTTGTAGTGCTCAGGTAGCAAGGGTGAGAGCTCATTTTGCCCATGTCAGCCTCTGACAGAAAGGATGAAAGGGATTCATGCTTGTTCTTGTAACAGATCCCTAAAATGTTGTCCTCCAGCCTGTGCTGCTTTTCTTTTTACTTTGGGAGAGTCCAGTCTAACCTGAACATTCAGGATCTTTAATGGACAATGTGTCAGAAGCTGGATTTGATCTGAGTTTCCATAATGTGGAGAAACTAGATCCATCTTTAACCTGGGAGTCAGGCAGGCAGGGACCTCCAGCCCTGGCTGTGTCTGGGCAGTGTGGGGCACATCTCCTGCCCTCCTGGTGATTTACTGCTTTTGTGTGGGGAAGTTACTGGTATTCTATTTCCAAGTGTTTAGTGTGGGCTTGTTCGTATCTGCTCCAACTTCACCCTTCCTCCTCTAACTGAAACGGTTTGCGTTCCGGGTTGTAGGTGAAACTCTCCAGTGCTCCCAGGAGAGGTCAGGGAGGATGTGGTAGGATGCATCATGCTGGAGGTGCCACTTTCCCTGTCTCTGCCTTGCTGGATTGATACATGATGGACTGACCCACGATGAGATGTGATGGCCGGGTTTTTCTCCTCCCAAGTACCTCATGCGGGCTTGTTTGTGACAGGGGAGGACTGCTTGGAAAAGCACCTAAACAGCATCCTCTCGGTTTGGCGCCGCTCGCGCGCTGCCGAGCCGCTTGCGGCGGGGCCGGGGCAGACGGGCAGCACTGCCCGCTGCCCCCGCGCTCCGGGAGCGGGGCTGATGCGCTCCCTGGCCCCCGTAGCTGGTGTCGCTGCCCCGTTGCCGTGGGCCGGTCGGTGGCTTTTCCCGGCGCAGGGCCGGCCGCGGGACGCTCCCGGGGACGCTCCCGGTGCCGCTCCCGGTGCCGCTCCCGGTGCCGCTCCCCGTCCTGCGGGGGGCGCTGCCGCGGGGCCGCCTCCGCCCGTCCGCGGGGAGCAGCCGCTGCCCCGGGGCGCGGGGCTGGCGCCGCGCCCTCCCCATTGGCTGCCGGTGACGTCACCGCCCCGCCCCCGCCCGGCCCCCGCGCGCCGATTGGCCGGCGCTGCCGCCCGTCGGCGCGGGCCCCGCCCCCGCCGGGCCGTACATTTACGCGGTAGCAAAAGAGAAAGTAACGAGGATGGTGCGGGCGGCGCGCGGGGCGCGGGGCGGGCGGCGCGCGGGGCAGCGGGCGCGACACGCACCGGCACCAGCGGCACCTCCCGCGGCGGCCGCCGCCACCTGCGCGCACCGGGCCGGAGCGCGACGCGCCGGTGAGTGCGGGGGAGCGGAGCCGAGCCGAGCCGTGCGGGGCACAGCGCGGAGCGGGGGCCCGCGGCTGCGGGAGTCCGCGCAGGGGCTGCCGCGGCGGTGAGCGCCGGCCCGGCCCGCCGCGCGATTGGCGGCGGCCCCGGCTCCCTGCGTTCGGTGGCAAAACTTCAGCTTCCCGCTTCTCGTGGGCTCTTTCGTTGTTTCCACTCTCTGGGGGAACTGGGTTGTCTCCCTCGTTTATTTAAAATTTTTAACTGCGTCAGGCGAAGACGCTCAGGGCGCCCTTATCCTAGTTTTTATCCTAAAGTAGGGCGAAGGAAGGGTTGGGAAAAGAGCGGGCTGGGAAAGCCTCCCGAGCGAGCCGCCGCTGGCCCCGCTCTGCCCGGCCGCGGCACCTCCGCCGTGCCCCGGGCGGGTCGCGGCACCGTTCCGCGCTCCGGAGGTGCCCGCGGGTTCGCTCCGTAAAGCGGTGGCTGCTGGGGATGGCAGTGCCCCCCGGCCACCCCCTATTCGGGATGGGCATCTCCGTGCCGCTTCCCAGCCGGCCCGGTGCAGAGCCGGCTGGGGCGGCAAACGGGAGCTGCGAGCGCTCGCCCCGCTCCGGGGGCTTGGTGGAGTTGGTGAAGTTGGTGCTGGGATGGGTCTTTCAGAGAGAGCTGCGGCTGCTCCCAAAGTAGCTGGTGAAGGGGACGCATTGTCAGGGCTGGCTTTGGGTGTTTTGCTTTTGTCGTCTTCCTCGTCTGCCGAGTAGAAATAGGGGGTTCTAATTCTGCGTGCTGCGTCTCAGCAAATGGAAAGGCAAAGGTTGGGCAGGCAGTGACCTTGGCTAGGGGGGGAGGGGACCACTCTTTGTAGAAGCTGTGAAATGTGGTGGGGAGCGGGGAACTTGCCTCACGGACTGCTGGAGAACAACAGCCTTCCCCAGCCTGGAGCTAGGGGCTTAACTGGGTCTGGATTCACCTCTGACAGGGGGAGGGAAGTGTAAGGTGCACACTTATAAGAATCTCCGGCACCTATTTTTTCCGTTTTCTTCTGGGTATTTTTTGTTTAGCCTTACGTGTTTAAGTTTGTAACTGTCTCAGAAAATTTATTCACAGGCTAATTTTATTCCAGCATGCTGGAAAAGTTGCATATCGCCCCTGACACATTCAGCTATTCAGCTCTTACGCGTTCCTCCCTGTAGTAAAGTCAGCCCAGTAGTTGCTTCCTTTTCGGTGAGCAACGGGTGAGGGAACGTGCCTCTGTCATTGTCAGTGGTGAGCCTTGCAGCCTGGGGTTTCGGAATAGCTCAGCACCATCTGCATGTAGCTAAATGCCTCCTCCTGGGTGCCACTGCACAGTCCAGGCTGCTTGTGTGGATTCTGTGTGCCATGGGCGCACATGCAGATAGCTCAGGTATTCTCTGCAGGATTGGAAAGGCTTTTTAGCAACTACTGTGAGCTGGTGACTGTCAGAAGGGGTTGTTAGGTTGGGGATAATGGGTGTTGGCAAAATAAGTTGTTGGATCTGTAGCTTTATGTGATTCCATGATCTGTTTTCATCACCTTTTTCCTTCTTTCCCTTCTGCTTTTTCTCTTTCAGGGTGATCTTGAGTTCTTCTTAACTTGCTAGTGCTCAGCCTCCTCATGCCTCCATCTCCTTTAGACGACAGGGTAGTAGTGGCACTTTCGAGGCCAGTGAGACCTCAGGATCTCAACCTGTGTTTAGACTCTAGCTTCCTTGAATCTGCCGCTTCTGCTGGTGAGAGCCACTCCAGTCTGCTTGGCGCAGCTGTTGTGTCCCTAAAGACTGCTAATCTCACGTATATGCCCTCATCCAACGGCTCTGCACGCTCCCTGAGTTGTGGATGCAGCAGTGCCAGTTGCTGCACTGTGGCAACGTACGACAAGGACACTCAGGCCCAAACTCAAGCGAGCACCAGCAGCACCCACGCCGGAGCCTCCCCTGCCTGCCCCGCCAACCAAATGGTCAACAGCAATGAGAACGCCGGCAGCCTGAGCCCGCTGGGCGGAGTGGGGAGCCCTGTCTCGGGCAGCGCCAAGCAACTCGCCAGCATCAAAATCATCTACCCCAATGATCTGGCCAAGAAGATGACCAAATGCAGCAAGAGCCACCAACAGAACCAAGGGCCTGTCATCATTGACTGCAGGCCTTTCATGGAGTATAATAAGAGCCACATTCAAGGGGCTGTCCACATTAACTGTTCTGACAAGATCAGCCGGAGAAGGCTCCAGCAGGGCAAGATCACGGTCTTGGACTTGATCTCCTGCCGGGAAGGCAAGGACTCCTTCAAGAGAATCTTTTCCAAAGAAATCATAGTTTATGATGAGAATACCAATGAGCCAAGCAGAGTAATGCCTTCCCAGCCACTCCACATAGTGCTGGAGTCACTCAAGCGAGAAGGCAAGGAGCCCCTAGTCCTAAAAGGTAATCCTCCTCATGTCCCACACATAGTATGTTGGTTTGCTTTGCAGCGTGTGCTCTCTGCTGTCAGCTTCACTGATGGTTGGACCTTGAAAACATCCGTTTATCTCTATGAAGGCCTGTGTGCCTCAGGTCACCACTGGCAAAGCAAATGCCTTCCATGGACAAATCATGGGGCTGGTAGCAGGGAGATGCTTGCTTTCCTCTGAATGTTGTCCTTGAGTAGCAGGAGGGGTGGGAAGTGGAAGGAGGAGGAAACATGCTTCCTGGTGTCCGTCTGTGCAGACAAAGAATTTCCCCCAGTGCTTATTCTGAGTATTTATAGCCCAAGGAGCAGAGGTCCAGGAGGGGATACTTCTCTTTTAGCTTGTCAGACTGACCTTTACTTAGCAGCCTTATTTTAGTCCATGTAAAACTGGACTCATAGGTGCTGGAGATGAACAGTAGGAGAGTAGAAGGAGGGGGGAGGAAAGATGAGGGAGGTCACTTGGTCTGAGGCATTGTGTCATGGACCAGTCAGCAAAACTTGAGGAGCAAGCCTTGTTCTGGTAATATGGGGTCAGAATAATGGACAGAGGGAGATTATTTGTTTAAAAAGTGATCTGAAAGTGTTGTGTTTATGTGTATGTGTGCTTATGTATGTATATGGCTTTCCTGCAAAGGCTCCTGTTTTAATATGGAATTTGGTTTATCCCTTAGTGCTTTGGGAGAGATGAGCCCCACCAATTAAGGCATCATCCAAGGACACTTCCCTTTCTTCACTTTATTCTCGAGATCCTATTTATAACAATGCTGCCCTCTAGATTAAATTTCCTTTCCCCTGGGTGTTTATGCCATTCAGAGGCATGGTTGGCAGAGACTGGCTGTGGCACTGGGAAGCTATGGAAGGATTTGCTGCTTAGCTCATACTCTATGTGTTTAATTCACTTAATTTTTCTGTGCAGCTGGCTACGTCCAACCTGCACAGTGTGGCAGGAGAATGGAGTGGGCTGGTACTTTTATCCCTTTTCCTCGGCTGACTTCCATAGCTTTGTAGGACCTAAAGATCCTGTGAGATACTTCGGTGTGTGTCTCTTGTGGAAGCTTAAAATTGCTGAACTGTCTCCTTGCTCCTGGCGAGAGTATGGTCATGCTGGGCTTGTTTTGATACTTGCTACAGGATCCCATTATGCTTTTATTGAGTCTCTGGGGTCATGGTGATGCCCTTCATCTGTGGACGAGGGAGATGAGGCACTTGGGCAGAGTGAGGTTGCCACTGGAGTCCTGCATTTCTGGTGGTAATCCTTCTGTACAGCCTCTGCAGCTGGATATGTGGTTGTAGTCTGCAAGCCTTCCTATCCTTAGAGAAGTGGTGTGCTGAAGGTGTTCTCTGTGTTTGTCTGAAAACGCTGCATCTTCTCTGAACCTCACACTGGTACTTTTTCAGTACCTGGAGTAAGACTGTGGCTGAGATGAAGCTGCAGAGCAGTAATTGGGCAGCGCTGAGCTCTTGGGCCCCGTGGGCAGGTTGTGGCAGCCCCTTCTCCCACCTTCCAGCTCTGTGTGCTGCACTGAGTTTAACCAAGTGCTTGTGGGAGTCCTTGGGCCATTTTTGGTTTTCAGACACTGAGAAATGTTACCTCAAAGCCCTGCTTAGCAGAAATCCCCTCCCCAAAGTGGCCTGTCAACAGATCTGGAAGTGTGCCAGAAGACAGCCTGAATCCTTTGCTTTTTGGATATAGTGATGAGCTGGGCTGGAGCAGACCTCACCTCGTGGAGCCTGTAGTGAGGAGCTCCCCCCATCACCGTAAGTCTCCTCCCGTTCTTTGAAGTGGGGCTCCAGCTGGGGTCAGATGGAGTTGAGCATGGGATAAAGCAGCATTTAGGAAGGCTGTGGCTAAGTTTCCGAGCTGGGGGAGTGGCGCTGGAAGCACTCGTTATTTAGTTTCACTTGACAGATAGCGTTTTTTCCATCGTGCTTCAGGCGCATCCCCATCGCTGGGTGCAGGCACTAGAACGAAACTGGGGGTGGCCGGGGAGCCCTCTTTGCCTGCGTTCGTTCCTTTGAGTGATTTCTCTTGCTCTCCGCTGCCCGGCCCTAATTTATTGCCGGCCCATCTGATCCCCGGTGTTGTGTTTGCAAACACTGGTTGCTAGCCTGGCTGTCCAAGTTCCCGTCCCCCTGATCCGGTGCCACCTTCTCCATGTTTGGTGCTGCCTGCCAGCCCGCGGCCCCGCTGCCGATGTCGTGGCCCCGCTGTCACGTCGGGGGCTCAGTCCCATCGCCGAAGCCGGGGCTTGAGTTACAGCTCTGGCTGACAGCGCCTGGCCCCGCATGCGTGCGGGTTCGAGGTGCCCCCGGCTTTTTAAGCAGCACAGAAAGCCGGTGCTGTTTTCCAAGACAGGGCTGTGATCTATAGATAAATGTATGTATGGTGCACCTTATTAGGCGCGGGTTAAAAAGAGGTGGTCTGGTTTATTTTTAATGTAGCAGGCCAGTGTATAAGCTAGCACTGTGACAAGAGAGGTTTTCGTGTATGCTGTGGTGTGGAGGATTTTAAGACCTCTGTTCCACCCTTTCTATCCATTTCTATCCATCCTTCTTGCTGCTTCCTTTAATGTTTTTTGGTCATAAACATAACATATGCATAATTTTGATTTAAGCTCTTGAAAGGAAATATTTGTTTATTTCTTTTGCCACAAGGCACAGCAACACTTGAGACAGGCATAAATCCTCTATTTTTACAAAAAATAAACCATAACAATCCTGTATTTCACAGTCCTGCTACATGGGCTGTAGCAGCCTGAGCTGTCAGGGCTGAAGCTGCTGCTCAGTCTGTTTATAAACAGAATAGAAAGAAGTCATGTTTCCCCCAACACCCCTAGACCATGTTATTCCATGTTTGCTGAAACCTAGAGGATGATTTTTTTCGCTTTTTGTGGATGCTTTTTTTAAAATTTATGTATTTTTTTTCCTTAGCATTTGAAGGGAGAGGGGGAAAAACAGTGATATGAGCCCAGTGTCCCTTCTGCTTGAGGCCAATGTCAAAGCTAAATTTGGGGAGGGAGAGAGAGTGGTGCTGTGACCCTGGGCTGGGTCAGCAGCCCTGGCCCTCCTTGGTAAGGTTGTACCCCTTTCCCTCCTGCAAACCCAACAGTGAGGCATCTCTGCCTTCCCTGAGCACCTCTGCTCGTAGCAAAGTGTCCTGGAGTCTTGGGGGCTTGTGTGTTTGAGTTTGCTACTGGGACCTAAAAATGGAAAGTGGGAAATTCATTTGCATTCAGATGAAAACTGTTCTTTTTCCCTGACTGAAACATTTAGGCTTGGAGTTCAGCATTTTTTTTCACAAGTTAAATTAAATCTACAAAGGAAACAAAAATGAAAAATTGAAGCATCTGTGCCAGCACATCTTGACAGCTTTTAACACAAGAGGAGTTGCCTTTGTCTCCCTGACCAGGGTCTAGTGGTACTGTCTCCATCCTGCCATTCTTCCACTTCCTTCAAGAGCCAGCAGCAGGAGCCTTGTAAACTTGCTCAATTCTTGTGTTTAGTTTGTAAAGGCTTCTGTGTTTGACTTCAAGGAAGCAATGGAATTCAAAAGCAGAGGTGCAAAATATGATTTGGCTTTTTTGTTTTTTTTTTTTTTTTAATTCCCACTATGTGGTGTAAACTCATGGCTGGATTTCAGCAGAGGAGATGGGGAGGAACTGGCTGGTTCCTCCACAAAAACTGGTTCCTTCTCTGTTCTTGTTCACAGTCTGAGGAGCTTATTTATGCACTGGCTTTCAGTGTTCTCTTTTCACGAAGTGATTTGCTCTCGTTATAGTGGGGAGTGTAAGATCTGCCAACAAACCACTTCATGCTTTCTGCCATGGTCTAAGAATAGTTTCAGATCTCTTACCACACTAGAGTCACATATCAGCAAAGTTGAAACAACTACAGAGGGACTGAGATGCTTACAAAAGGAATAATTACTTGCTTTATGTGCTTCTGTATTCATATAAATACTGTGATCAGCTGCCTTTGAAATACCTGACCTGGTCATAATCCGTACAAATACATTAATTATTACTGTCATTCATTATGTAATTTAACAGTGTCAGTGTTGCTTTAAACCCTAATTGGATTACAGTGCACAAGTGTATTTGAAAGTAAAACTTGATTTAATGGTCAACAAGTCCAGCTGACCAACAAAACATGTGCCTGGCACTTATTTCCACCAGAGATCTCCACTGAATAAGTATTAGGTCATGGCTGTAATAGGGAAGTGTGTAGTTTTAAAAACCCTGGACGTTTCACATGTGTTACTTAACATTTAAAAATAAAGTGTGTTCCCTCTGTGCTGCAGAGGAGAGCTGGCCCCATCAGTCACTGGGGGAGAAGTTTCTGCTGGCTCTGTCAGGGCTGAGATTTCACCATCAGTGTTCAGACTCTGATTGCTGGTGCTTAAAGTATCTTTCTACTAGAATAAATAAATAATCTTCTTGGCTGTCACACTTGAAAATTGGTTGTATGTGTCTGTAGCTTTTGCATGTAGATGAATTGGGACAATGGTGTGGCTGGAGACCATGGTCTTTACCATGTTTTGAGGGCGTACTTCTGCAGAGGAGAGGTACCTCCAAACTTTGCCTGTTCAACAGTAGTGGTAAATGTGGCATTTTCTCCCAGATTATGGCATCTGAGAGTTTGCTGTCCTGGCTTGAATGGTGCCTACCACATTTTAACTGTCCTTGCGGGGAAGAGAGCAATGACACTGCCTCGGAAAGGGAGGAACAGGAAGGAGATTTTTTTTTCCCCCCCTATTTTTGGCTCCCCAGTTTCTCATACCCTTGGAGTTAAGAGGCAAACTTACATTAAGTAAACCTCTCTGAGGCTTGTAAAGAAAAATCTGGTTCCAGTTTTGTGTAAACTGGGGTAACATTCCCTGTGATTTTCCTGGTAGGTAGATGTTGGGTTATAATTAGCTGAGTGCCTCATGTGCTGCCCTTACCCTTGCCCTGCCAGAGGTGAGAAATTCTGCTAGTGAAATCTTTCTAGGACAGTGTGCTGGTCTGTCTTCTAGATTTTTATTCTTGAGGTGAGCACCTTTCCACCTTTTGGAGAGGCTCAGGGTGGAAGGGTAGCTGTGTTTGAGGTTTGAGTGGTGTCTACATCTTAACTAATAGAGATGGACTATTTTTAAAACTTTTATTTTAGACCTATGCATGGGTGGTTTGCCTTCCAAAGTTTTTACTACACTCACGAGCACAGAAGTTTTTAGTGAGATTGCCTTGGCTTTATGATGCGTTTGAAGTGGGGACTCATCCCTTATCTTTAGGCTGTAACTCTGTACTCTGTGAAAAGCCCCATTATTTATGCAAGCAACTAAGCAACTCAAAAGTGAAGAAATGCCATAAACATGAGCAGCATGCACACATCTCAACGTTTCCCTGTTTTGCAATTTCGGCAGCCAGGAGGGAAATGCCTCTCAAATATTCAGCATCAGCTTGCAGGGCTATAGAAGTCATGCTGTTTAAAGAAATAGATTGTGGTAATCTGAAGATAACCTAATGCATTGTTCCTCTGTGTGTGAGATAAGATTATGTGTGGTGCTTTGGCCTTGTTGGGAAGTCCCTGGTGGGTCTGGGAGAGTGCTGGCTACAGAAATCGCAAGGCTGACCTGAATTATTGTGAGTGCTTGTTTTTCTGAAGCTTTGATTCTAAGTTCTCACCTGAATCCGTCTTTAGCAGTTTTTTAAACACCTCTGTACTGTAAAAGTTAATTTGCGGTTATCACAAAGGTGTTTGGTAAGCTGGGGCTTAAAGAAGAGCAGTGTATATATCATGGATGTCACCTTTCCCTGCCTCACCTAAAAGTTAAAGCTGGCGAAGAGTCACGTTGAGAGAGGATGGGATCAAGGTGCTGTGTTGGGCACTGTGTTTGCTTCAACTCCCTCTGGCAGGCCTTTCACCTGCTCTTGATCCATTGAATGTTGAGAGTGGTGAGAAAGCTGAAATGTTCACCAGTACCCTTGGGTTTGGCCACCAGTCCTGGCTGTGCCCGTCAGGATGCCCTGTGAGGAGGCAGAATGGGGACTGCAGTGTGCAGGAGGCACGGAGGGATTCACGGGACCTGTTTCTGCAGCTGGAAAGTCCAGAGGTGCTCGTGCTCTCTGCACAGTGTGTTGGTCAATGCTCTGTGGTTCACTAGTGAAGCTTGGAGCTTTTGTTGTTTTGTTTTGACACCTTGTGACTTTTTAGTACTTGAAACTCTCTGCTTCAATTAATATCTATGGTGGAGGCAGCCTCACATCCGGGAGTACTCTGAAGGTTGTTTTTGGTTGTTTTTGCTGCTTTGAAAGATGTTGATTCCTCAGGTGCTTGTGTCCTAGCAGGAGGTGGTCTCTGACCTAGTTCTGGAACTGTACAGCAGCATTTTGAGGTTGGAAGTAAAGGGGGAGAGATGGGAGAAGCAAGTCAGTCCACCATGTGGTGCAAAAAGAGAGTAACTGGACTAGAGGGATAACTGGGCCTAGATAGCAGGGTGGTCTCATGGCCAGGGGAGCTCTGACTAAGCCTGCATGACAGACTTTCCATGAGGCTTTAGAGAAGCTATTTTCGTCTGATTGAGCTTTTTTTTGCTGTCCTTTGCCCCGTTTGTAACATTGAGTTTATCTCTCTTGTTGCCACTGGTGTTGTGTCGTTGACCCAGGCTCATCCACAGTCACAGTGGTGCCCTGGGGCAACCCAGGTGCCTGCTGCAGAAAGTGGGAGATGGACTCAGGAACACCCTCATTCCTTGACAGTACATTTTTGCTAAATTGTAGACTCTGATTTGCCTCCAGGTGTTTCTTGTGCTTTAAAAAAGTCGAGGTTCACCTTTGTGTGTTTCTTTGCTTGGGTGAGGGGATTGCCTTCTTTTTGAAGGACAGCTCTTTTCCCAGTAAAAAGAATGAGATCCAGAAGGGGCACAAGCTTCTGATCTCCTGGAACATGGTTTCAGTGAGCCTGAGCCAGGAGAGTGTGTGCAGAGAGACCCAAACTGGTGAGTCTGCAGAGAGCAACTGGGACCTTGTAGGTCTAGGTGCCACCTAGCCCCTCTGACCTGAAGGAATGAGCTGCTGATTGCTGCTGCCTGGGGCAGTGCCACCCTTGTCTAGCTCAACTACACAAACAGCTCCTTCAGTGGGAGCTCCTGCGCTGAGCTGTCCCCACTGGAGGGTCTGGGGATAGTGGGGTCGGGAGGGAACTGTAAATCTGTCATCACCTGCTGCTGGAGGGACAGGAATGCTCCTACTGGGTGGGAGGGCTTGGGAGCCACTGCTCCTGCCAGGGTTAAGTGGTGGTTCATGTGTATGCAACACCCTGCTTCCAAGATCAGGGCTTTGAAGGAGTAAGTTGGAAAAAATAAATTACGAGAATAATAATAGAGATGTGAACACATTGGCTCTAACTCTTTTACTATGCCTTAGCTTTAAAAAGTCTACAGCATGCCTGGATTAATTCCCACTTGATTCACTGCAACAGAGAAGAGCTGCTTCTAATTAAAGGTAATAAAAAGAAGAACAAATGTTACTCCTTGTCCACACATGAATTATCATATATTTTATTTTTTTTACAATGGCTTGAAGAGACTTGGAAAATAGAGGATAACTTGCAGGCTTCTGTCATATCAGTCGAATTTGTTCATTATGCCAAAGTGTGATATTAAGCCTTATGTAAGCAGTTGAACACTAATGTTTTAAAGCAAAAGCTGCTGTTGGAGCAGTTGACCAGCACTGGGTTGGTGATGGGCTCTTAATTTTTCTTGGTCTCTGTTAAGGTAATGGGAATCTGTCTGCCCAGTTGATGAGAGCTAAGAATAAGACTTCTGCTGCTGCTTAGAATTTGCTGGCATATTTTAGGTACAAAACCACTCTGATTGTTTAAAATGAAATTAATCTTAAATTCATAGGTGTTAGTCCAGCAAGGCAGAGCAACATCTCTGTTGAGGGATAACACAGTTCTTATGTTTCCTGGGCAATATTAGTGTTAACTCACCTGTGGAGACAAGGAGTCATTTTATTTGGACACAAGGGTTGATTTTCATCTGGCTGGAGATATTCCTTGTTTCGTTGCTGTTTAGCTCTGGATTCTGTAAGTGTGCCTTTTTCTTCTCCCCCTCTCCCCGCTTCCTTCTTGTCTTGACTCTGGAGAATATGGATGCAATCTGGGTCAACTTTCTCTTTCCCTATGGGGTTTTTTGGGGCTAGCCTTGGTTCCTTGACCATTAGGACTGGGATTTATGTGCCATCAGAGCTTGCCCTGAAGCTTGTGTCAAAGTGGGGACTGGCATGCACTATGCTAGTTCCAGTAGTTTGCTGCTTTTATTATGGACTGTGTGGCACTGGGCTATGTCAAGACAACACCCTTTATTTTCTCCATTTTTCTTTCATGTGCTTTGGAATACTGTGCTGGAAAATGTAAAATCAGAGCCAGATAGTAGTATTTCTAGCTAGGAGGGTAGAAATTTTTCAGTCTAAAAAGGGTTTAAATTCATCAGGAATAGATGGTACTTCCAAATGGTGGTGTGGTATATCAGCACCCTGTTTTCCTTTCATATTAATGTGCATGGTGCTGGTGTTCCTGATGTAAAGGAGCAGCGGTTTGAACTGGAAAAGAGCCTGTGTTATCCTCAGGAGAAACAAAGCAGCCTGCTCTGTTGTTAGAAAGAAGCTGTCCTGGAGAGGTTGCCCTTAAAAGGGGAAAGAGAATAAATGGATGGCTGAAGCATGAAAATGTCAGTGTTCTCTAAAACACGCAGATTAAACAGAAAGGTCCACTCCTACGCATCCAGGATTACGGATGTCTGAGACAGTGCTGGGACCCTTCTCCCTCCTCAGACATGCTGAGCCACAGCTCCCTGCATCCTGCTCATGTGCTGGCTCTTTCCAGGCCACTTGCTTGAGATGCATATGGTGATGGCCAGGGAGGGAACTGGTAATAGTTTAAAAAACAAATGAAACTTGGTGTTCTGGGCAAATCTGCTCAGCTCTACCTCTGTCTGGGTAAACAGACCCATAGCTCTTTGTCAATATAAAACCATTTGTGGTATTTTATTGCATTAAAATAGTTTCTGTTCCCTCCCCCCTCACTTCCCCTGCCTCCGTTGTACATAGCTTTAGCATTTCTTGATGACCTTTTTGTTAATATGATTTCCAGTGGGAGCATTTCACAGTAGAAGTATGTATTCCTTCAGGGTTTACGCTGACATTTCCAGTGATTATTTAATTGGACTTCATGTTAGCCTGCATCCCCACGGGAACACGTACTTGTGCCATGAGAAGTTGTAATGTGACTAATTTTGAGTTTCTGCTATAAACGCTTGCTCTCCAGGGAGGGTAAGTCCAATCCCCCTCGGTGGCTGCAGAGTCGTCACCATGATGTGTTTGGGTTGTGGGGTTTCTTGCCTTGTTCCTATTTACATTCTTGTGTTGTTTAGTCCTTGTACCGAAATTCAGAGCAGGCCTTCTCCTTCCTCTTTCACCTTCCTGACCGCTCCCCAAGGATAACGCAGTGCTTTGAAGGATGCTGGCTTATTTTCCTGTGAATACTTGAGTTTTTATTTTGAAGTAATCAGACTCAGCACTCTCATAGCATAGGGCAGATTTCCGGTTACAAGCTGGAACCACTGTCTTGAATGCTGATGAATAGTCCAAAGGTTAGTAGCATCTCTTGGAAAAGCTGGCAGGTAAAGGGATGATATGGATGTGATGTGTGGGTTTGCATGGGTGTCCAGGGTCTGAGAAAAAAACCCTAAATTTAAGACAAAAACGTATAAAGAAAAAAAAAATTAAACTGAAATCCAAGAAAGGTTTTTTTAGTGACAGGTCAAGAAAAAAAATGGTTTCTTTCTAATTGGAATGAATTTGGATGATCTAGTAGTCATGAGAAGAGGAAAAGTGAAGGGGTGAGAGCTGGAAAAAAGCAAGTCGTGTTGAGGTGTGAGAGGCTCCTGGGAGTGATGATGTGGTTGAGAATGGGTGGTGGTGGGATGGGAGGAGCTGAGAGTGGAGCTGGGCAGAGCCAGCAGCTCTGGCACAGCCTGGCATGGGAAGAGGCTTTGGATGACCTCTCTCCTGCCTCCCTGGGATGTGTCCCTAGGACAGCCAGCTTTGCTGTGCCTGGTGTCAGAGGAAAAATATAAAAGTAGATGAGGCTGAGGAACTCAAAAGCCAGTGGGGAGAGGATGTGCTGCGGCAAGGGGTGTGAACCATAGTGAGATAAAATTAGAAATAACAAGCAAACGTGTGCGCACGTCCCTCGATGCTGAGGGGAAACCTTTCCTCTTCATCCGGTGTCATGCTCTTGACTTCTAAAGGGACCTCAAAGCCATTGTGTCAAGGATGTGCTTGTGACTCCTTTAAGCCAGAATTCGTGTACAAACTGACCTCTCGGGATAGTTCCCACATGGAAAAAACCTGACCTTGCAAGTTCTTCGGAATGCAAAGTTTTGCCTTTATTTTGAAGTGCCGTTGGCAGCTCAGTTCAAGGGAGAGACTAGATTAGATTGAGTGTATCGAGGTGGAAGCTGTTCTTTGTGTGTGCTGTTTACTTTTACTTTTTTATGTTTGTTCAAAGCTTAATCTTCTGCAGCACGGCTGGTGCTGAATGCTGTGTGAGTGAAAGGGAAAGCCCCATGGCGGGGTTTCCTTGGAACATCCCACAGACAGGTGAGAAGTTCACTAATGTCACCTGGCTGAGTGTGGTCCAACAGGTCCCCACCCCCCTGGATAGAAGGGAGTTGCCCTTCCTGCTGTGTGGGCAAACACAGTATTTCCAGCCATGTGAAAGTTTCTGCAGCAGTGAGGGCAGCCTTGAGCACTGCTCTGGTGTAGCTGTGGTGAGAAGGACATCTGCTTGGAGAGTAGGAACACTCCTACAATGATCTGCTTGGATTAGCTCCATTGGTCTAGCAGAAGTGTGGGAAGCAGAGCCCTGCTTGGACAAGGAGAGTGTGTGTCTTGTCAGGAGATCTGAGCATCCCTTCTTTCAGCGCTTCAGGATGAACAGAGCATAATCCCCAGGACGTACCAGGAACCATCTTTGCCGTGGCTAAAGTCTTGCCAGCAGCATTTGTGAGCAAGTGTGGTGGCTGCATCTTCTACTGCAAGGTGGCCTTAGCTCCTGTGCCCTATGGGTGCAACCCCAGTGCCTCCATGCCCTCCCTGACAGTGCCCTTGGAGCTCAGCAGACCTACACCTGCAGCTGTAGCCATGTTGGTGGTATGAAGGGATGGTCTAGGTGGTTGTCCATACCCTGGAAGTGGATTTGGCCTATAATGGCAGAATTTTGCTTCAACCTGTACAGCAGCATCTTCCTTGGTAGAAGGCCCATGGTACAGGAGCAGCCCAAACAGTGGCATTGCAGTGCTGGTGGCTCAGCACCACTGTGCCACCCTGCAGCAGGACCTCCAGACACTGGTGGCAGCGTGGTGGGGGGTGGCCATGGGACCTGGGCCCTTCTCCCCAGGAGGCTCAGGAAGGGGGAGAGCACTGGGTGTGCATCTGGACAATACCTAGCTTCTATTTTTACATGCTGGAGTCACGTTTGCTTAACCTTGAGGCATCCTGTGCTTTTGAATCAACTTGACACAAAGTCATCTGTTCATTAATAACACAGGAGCAGTTTAATTGTTGTCTTAGTGGAAAAATACATGAGACTGTCATCAGCTGTTGCTTCTGGCACTGCTTTTCTGCAGTAATGTAAATAAATGAGGTCACGGGTTTAAGGGAACAGGCTGTACTTGCACAAATTCAAAGCGTTGTCTTAAACAGATACGCACCAATTGTTTGAGGGTCTCCGTCCTGTGCCCCAAATGCTCTCGGTGACATTTCAGCCCTAAACTCACTCAAACACAGCCTCAGGGTTTGCTGTGGTGGTACTGACAGGGCACATGCTGAGTGGGTGTTTTAAAGCTTGGCTTCATTCCTGAGGGAGTAACGCTTCTGGTGGCCAGAACTGTGGTATCGCCAAATTCTCTGCTGCGCACCCCACAAGAGCCCAGCAACACGAGAGGAGGGGAAGTTACAGATCAAACATCTCTTCTGCTGATAGGTCCCAGTGTCCTGGGATTTCTGCTCTCGTTGTGCTTGTGTGTGTGTTGCTTTTCATTTTTTTTCTTTCTTTTTTTTTTTTTCTTCCTGAGATGGCTGTGTGGTATTGTAATCGAGGATGAGCAGAGCCAGAAATCCGCCTGGACAGCTTTGAAAGCTGTATAAAAGGTCTGGTTGTCTCCCTGAGACCACGTGCTCTGTCTAAATGTGGCTCCCACATCTGCAGTCTGTCATGTATAAAAGTATGTTCCTGTTTGCAGTGGGAGCGGGAACACCCAGTACCTGCCACGCTCAGAACAAAGTATATCCACACCGATGAGGTAATGCAAAGGTGTTGCTTTGTGGTGGGGATATTTCACTGTAGCTGCCTCTCTCTAAGCTCTCCCACTGGAGAAGGAACAAGGTCATTTTCTCCCTTAACTGTGGGGTAAGAGCCTGTTTCCAGATAGGAAACACATTGCAAATATGCCAAAGCATATTGTAAACCTACATCCTAGTTTGCATATAGTCACAGAGCCAGAGAGCAGCAGTGGTGGCTGAAGGAGATGCCAAAGGAGAGACAGAGGAGGGCAGGTGTTACTGTACTCCTTGTACTTTTAAATTTGCAACATTCTTGAACAAACAACAGAAAACCCCAAACTAAAAAGCTGCAATGGAACAAACAAACAACCTCCCCCAAACAAAATAAGCAAACAAATCCCCAACCAGCCAACCCACTTTCATAAATTTGTGCGGGGTAAGGTTTGTTCTTCTTGATTTCTTTGAGGATGATGCTATTGCAAGGTCACAGTTCTTCATAAAAAGCTGGCTGCCTCATTCCTGCTGTATCTTTTGTGTCTGTTTTGCATCATATTTTCCCTCCTCTGTTGGCAAATGACAGACACTGTGTTAAGCATGACTTTTATGCCAGCACCATGCTGCTTGTCTTTTTTTATTTGTTCGGAGCTGCTTTGGCTGCTGTCCAGCTGCTCACCTGGTCTTGCAGTCCTGATGTGAGCCCAGGGCTCCTGGGTGGCTTTGGAGCTGGGAAACCTGTGTGCAGCTGCTGCTCGGGAGCTGCCTGGTGGGGGAGTCTGAGGAGCATTAAGTGAGATGTTTATGGGCAGATGGCTGCAGAGAACTTGAATGAATGAGAGGGAATAGCTGGAGCACGTACGGTGCTGACTTGAAACTTCCCAAAAGTTTTGAGGTCTCAGACACTCCAAAGTCTGGTGTCACTCACTAAGTGTTCTGGCAGGGCAGGATGTTGGAAAATGTCATGCAGTTACAACTGCAAAAATGGTTCTGCAACCTGGGTCTTGCATCAGTAGTGAGCAAGAGCCCTTGGTGTTCTGTTGTATTCTGCTAAATACCAGGCAAGGCCATCTGCCAGCAAGGGTTCTGCTTCATGGATTGATTTCCTCATGGAAGAAATACCTCGGGTTCCTCAGAGTGCTGAGGGTCTTTGTATGTCCATCTCTGTTTTGGTTTGGGTAGGTTCAGCCCTCTGAACGCCCGCCCAGCAGCCATTCTGGAACAGAGTAAAAGCACTTGGGATGTTCTCTGTGCCCATGCACAGGCTGCACGGCACTGGCTGGGTGTACTTCCCCACACTTTCCCCAAGCTTTGGTTATTGCAGCTCTGTGGAGTGTTTAAAGCCAGGAGAGATGGTGCAGGGAGGACGTTCTGTTGAAGTGGACGCAAGTGGTTCATCTGCCTGCTGGCATTTTGGTTTGTCACTGAAGGTGGCCACACTCCTGAGTCCAGGCTCCATGGCTGTGGTTTTAACAGCACAGCCATGCGTTCCCATGGGCTTTCTTGGTGGATCGATGATATTGCCTCTCTATTTGGGTTGCCTCTGTCTGATGAAGGCTTTTCCCATATTGCAAATGGCATCCGAAAGTCTGCTTTTAAAATGCAGCTTCTGTGCTAGTGAGAGGCTTCTGCTAAGTTGTGCTGCTTGGTCACGGGTGCTGTTACTGCCCTCTGTAATGCTTCCTTCATTCCTCAGGTTTGGAAAGGTTTGGGCAGGGTCAGCCACAAAACAGCTTTTATTACAACCCTGAGTGGAATCTCTGCATCCATGCCTCAAGCTTCTTTGTGATCTGGAGTTGTGGTCAGTAGCAGTGATAGGTCTTGCACCTTACTGAGTTTAATGAATCAACTCTTAGACCAGGCCTGCAGGAGCTTTGTGTTGGCCTCCCCTCTGGGTACAGCCTCTTCTCTCCTACCTCTTCTACCATTCCTGCATGAATGCTGAAATAGCAGCTGCTTGACAAGGGAATACAAATGCATTTGATTACCTTGTACGTTGTATTTACCTTCAGTAGGAGAGTCCATCCCTCTCTTTCTGACTGATCATTATTAACTTTGCTTGGACCTGTTTTGGGAGATAGTCTCAAACATTAGAAAAGCCTGAGCATTATGCTTGCATGAGCTCCACTTAAATTACCCTAGCGCCTCATAAATCAGTTTGTGCAAGGATCGTGTGTGGTGAGAATGGAACAGCACTCAGGAGGTGTCTGGGTCCTGTTTTGGGACCTGCATGACTCATATGGCAGTACAGATCCAAGCTAAGCTCCTGCTGTTGGCTTAGGGTTCAGCTTTCCCTCCATGACTGCATCTTGCTGCATCCTTTCTGGGTACCAGTGTTCTTGTCCAGTCCTCCCTTGCTGACATCTCTGAGCCAGTTCAGGTTAGTAATCCTCTCACCAGTAACATGTTCTTCCAGGAGCATTTGCTCTGAGAGTTGCTTTAAATTTTGCTTGAACTGATTTTTTAACTCTCCTCCCACATGTGGAGGTGAACAAGGAGAATGGGGGATGTGAACTGACATTAGGAATGGTGACACTGGCAAATGTCTGTAAAAAAATTGTGGCTGAAGGTATTATATGTTTGGCTACTCCACTTGTTTGGGCATCATCAACATGGTGTGTTTGGGGTTTCTTCCCATCCTGTGCCCTGATGCTCTGCTATGTCTTACAAAGCAGCTGGTGAAGCAGGATGGTTTCTGCCACACCATCAGTGTGTCCCCACCTGAGTGATGAACCAATGGGATCCTACCTCCACCTGGGGCTGCTTGTTCCCAGAAGTCTGCAGCACAGGTGGACAATGAGTGTTGGCTCTGGGGTCACTAAGACAACTTTTTCAGGGGTTTTCTTGGGAATCCCAGCATGCTCTGGTTATTGTTTAAACAGCAATATTCAAGCTGAATGGGTTGCTTGCCCATTCAGAAAGATGGGAATATGGTTTAGGGTTTAGCCTTTAGCCTAGGCTATAGGCTGGGGTTGTTGGTTTAGATGAGACCTCAAATATCTTCAGCTTGGAGACCTTCATCTTGTTTGTTTTCTTGGGTGGACTGAGAAAACTTTTCAGACCCGTTGAGGCCAGGTGGTGCAGCTGAGCTCAGATTTTTGCCCTTGCTCTTCTTTCTATCCTGATTCCCTGTTGTAACAACTTTGACAATAGAGATCTTTAAGGCAAAACTGTTTGCTCTGTGTCCCGTAAACAGCAGAAATAGCTGAAGACAAGCACACTTTTGAGGCAGGGGAAATATTCTGCACTTTGTAGGCATTTCAAGGATTTCTGGGAAATTACGTTACTAGCAGCGTGTGAAGGACACAAGTTTGGATGTGGAAAAGGGCACTTGCATTAGAGGGGCTCAGATGATTGTAACCTAGTCTGGGTGCCTCATGCTCATGGAATATAGCACAGGACACCGAAATGGCCCTGGGTGGGTCCCACCCCATGGGCAGGCACGTCACGGACACTCAAATTGGACATTTGAATTGCAGCACTCAGCAGGAGGCACTGAAACCCTTGCTGTGTCTGATCCAGGGCCTGAGTGGCAGCATGTTCTGCTTCACTTTAAAACTGTCACTAGATCACTGTGAAAGAGCATGGAAAAGACAAACAGCCTCTCATTTATTTTTTTATTTTTCTCTTTAAATAACATTATTGGGATGGCGACACTCCGCATTTATTTTGGCTAGTGTGGCACTTTCTAGTAACTTCAGAGTAGCTCTCCCCTCTCCTGGGTTTTTTTTGGCTTGCAGTTAACAAAGTGCAATTGAGCCTGAGCACTTGGCTCGTCTTGATGCCGAGCATGACTTCAAGTATCCTGGTACAACAGCAACGTGCATGAGGTGGGGGAGAATGCATCCCTGCATTTCTCCTCTTTCTGCCTTTCTCTTTCGGAGGAGCCACCTGTTAGCATTACATCAGCGGCTCCCAGGAACGCCACCGCCTCCTACCAAAGGCCTCGAACAAAGTAGTAGTTCGTGTATTGTTTGCACTCAAAGAGCTGATGTCATGCCAGCTGATGTCATTGTGTGCGCTGTGTGATCGCCATGGAAACGGGGCAGGTGGGGAGCCTGCCGCTGATGTCAGTGCAGAATGAGGTGTAGAAAGAAGGTCCACTTTGCTTGCTCCGGCTCTGCGAAGCCACCCTCCTCAAAAAAAAAAAAATTGAGGGGGAAGGGAAATGGTGCTTGAAAAAGCTGGCAATAGAGCAGGCAAGGCACGAGCTGAAAAAGTGACTTTTCCCTCCCCCCTCAGATCCATTTCCCCATCCATCTTAATGTCCTAAAAATAACTCTTGCCAGATATTTTCAGGTGGCCGGGGCAGCAAAAGGAGAGCTGTTTGCCACATGTTAGGCAAGCACCTCAGTCACTGTGAGGTTACAAGGAGTGGTTTTCTTTTGTTTGGGAGCACAAACGGGTACGAGCTGTTCCCTGGAGCGATGCCGGGGTGAGCTGCTCCTATCCTCCTCAGGCTGCTGGGTGGGGAATGCTCAAGCTGGGCTGCTAAAGGGCAGGTAAAGCTAAGACTGTCCCAGCTGGCTCGCTGCTCTGCTTTAGTGTGCTGATAGCCCCTTGGCCCCTGCCTTTAGTGATGTTTTCCTTCTTGGAAAAACACCTTCCTTGTGGCACAGGCTGGTAGGTGAGGCAGCCCAGCAGGCTGATGTTGCACAGAGGCTGTTTGTCTGTGAGCCCATTCCTTGGCGCCGTCCGCCACACACAGGGAGGACAATGCCTGCTGCTGATTCATGCCACCCTTGCTGTTGACAGCCCAGTGACACTGCTACAGTGGTGGTGGGAACAGTAGAGCCAGCTCCAGCCCTTGTGGCCCCACTGTGTGCTCTGAAGAAACCTCGAGGTATCTAACCAAACCATCTGCTTGGTCTCTCTTCCCAGGAGGACTCAGCGGTTTCAAGCAGAACCACGAAAACCTCTGCGACAACTCCCTCCAGCTGCAGGAGTGTCCCGAGGGGGGAGGAGGGGGCGGTGCCTCCGCTGTGCCCCCCGTGCTACCTCAGTCCATCCCCACCACGCCAGACATCGAGAACGCTGAGCTCACCCCCATCCTGCCCTTCCTCTTCCTCGGAAACGAGCACGATGCTCAGGACTTGGAGAAAATGCAGAGGATGAACATCGGCTACGTCATCAACGTGACCACCCACCTGCCCCTGTACCATTACGAGAAAGGCATGTTCAACTACAAGCGGCTCCCGGCCACTGACAGCAACAAGCAGAATCTCAGGCAGTATTTTGAAGAGGCTTTTGAGTTCATTGGTAATTACCCTTGCCTGGAAATGCTCCAGTTTGGTTTTTTTTTATTGTTATTATTTTTACCAGTTATAACCATTTAGAGTGGACTTTATGATTTGCCAACAACTCCGAAGGCTGGTTAAGGCCACGTTTCCTTTTGTTTGGGTTGTCAGAAATGCTGAGCACCTCATATTTCTGTCCTTTCTCATCTCTGGCAAATCCGGTTAAGTAGCCCAAGGTTACAGTTTTTATCCAGTGATAGTAACGCCTACCTCCAGGTTTCTAAATTCAGGAAACCCCACAAAACTGAGACTTTCGCCATCCCCTCTTTTTTATTCCTTTGCATTCCTAGTTTCCACACAGTGGCTTCCAGCCAGTTTCTCATAGTGACTATTCTTAATGGTGTCTCAGTCTTTGCTAATTTAATGAGAAAACTGCCAAACTTTCACACTTGGCTTGTTTCACCATTAGATTTATAGCTTTGGAGTGTACGTGTGGTTGAGTGGATAGTGATGAAAACTTGCATTAATAAGCCTCTAAACCCTTTAGGCTGTGTGAGAGAGTTCACCACAGACATGCGGCTTGTTGTGGAGATTGCTGAAGAAGTGACCCAGCAGCGTTGTTCTGGACCTCATTACGATCAACACAGCACTGCCCTCAGCCAAGTTTAGGGCCACACTCAGCTAGGCTAAAGCCAAATGGCCACCTTAAGCTGGGCTGGTCAGAGAGGACTTCAGCATGTGGTACTGAAAGCTTTTGAGGACCTTCCCTTGCCCCTTTGTTGATAAAAACCCTTGTCTTTGTGTACACTGCTTTTGTGGCATAGTAAAGGTGCTTCCCCAGCACAAGTATGTGTCCTGAGATGTTTTCGGAAATAGGCTGGGGGGATTGCTGACATAATATTCTCTTTTCTTGTGTTGAGGCTGAGCCAGTCCTGTTACCAGTACTTCAGGCTCAGTGGAGGAGTGCTAGACAAAGGAAGAAGTGTGCTTGTGTGCTGCACCGCAGTGCAGGTCCTTGACTGACCCCGTACTGGAGTGGGTGCAGAGCCATGTTCCTCCCTGCCCTCCTTTGTGCTGGCTCTGCACTCAGGTGCACTCGGGCTCGGCAAGGACTTGGCCCCAGCTGTGGGTCTGGGTGCCAGGGCAGGAGGGCCAGGCTCAGCATGTTGTTATGAGCCCATCTGCCCCTGCTGCGTGCCAGGCAGGGCTGGCAGCTCTGGAGCAGACGGCTGGCTCCAGAGCTGCTGACCTCAGCCTCGCCTGGCTGTGTCTGGCAGGGGGTCGTGGTGTGCTGATGCCTGTGCTCTGTAGCCACACTGCTTTGGTGGAGTGAGTAGAGAAATCACTGCTAATGCTGCAGTTCAGCTGGAGGGCAGGATTAAACCTTGAGTTTTACCACGGGGAGCCCTTGGGCTTGTCTTCTACAGTGTGAAGGATCAAAGGATCTCTACTTAAACTGAAATTTTCCTGTGTGTTGCTAACCCAGCCCCAGCTCTACCAGTAGTGCTGTCAGCTCCCCAAGCTGCCCTTTGCTGTGTGCCTGGGAAGGTGAACATCCTTGTTTAGGTGAAGGGCAGGGCAGAGGGAACCTTGCTTTGATCCTCTGGGAAAAAAGCTGCTTCAAGAAATCCATTAAAACCTTAGACTTTGAGTTCAACAAGATGGGGAGGTGCAATAGGCTAAGCTTAGGTAAAGAGACTGGGAAGCTCCACAGAGGTCCTTCTGAGGTAGAAGAGAGAGATCTCTGTTCCCCTCATCCTCGTGAACTGCAGGATTAGAGTTCTCGAAACCACTGAAAGATAGTGTTTGGCTTGTGACCTTACCACGAGCAGAGAAAGCAGCTCTGCTCTGGAAAGGTTTAGAAAGCGTTTCAAAACCCATTTTACTTTCCTTAATAATTACAGCTTGAGGGTCTGTCTTTGTTTTTAATAAACAAATATTTCTCCATTGAGAGTTTTTCTCCATATCAAATTTAACCAGCTGGGGAGGTAACCAGTCAAAGCTTTCCCTTCCTCAGGGTAAACTTTAAATTGCATTTGAGAAGATTTGGAAATGTTTAAACAGCAGATTGTTGGCCTGTGTTTCTTTAAATATGTCTTCAAAAAACCACAACCAATCCTAGGTTTAGCTAAGACTAAAGCCATAGGAAGTGAAATCATCAGAAACGCTCTGGGAATGTGTGTCAAAATGCGTTAGAGAGTTTCAGCTTTCTGAAATACTAACTGGCAAAAATGTCTAGAGGGAAGTTGGCTTCATTTATGCTTTCACAGTACAGGTTGAACATGTAGGGTGGGTTGAATTGTACTCGTGGTAGGGTTGGATTTGTGCCAAAACCTACAAACTAAATTCACACTCCTGTGGATTGAAACAAAAGAAGTCATTTGAAGTGTCACTTCCTAAAAGTTCTGTCTCCTGGTTTAAAAGCAAGCTGTGGCAGATGAGGATGGTATGGTAGTGACTCTCCTCTCTCATGTCCTGTTAGCATGTGGTTAGAAGGACTCTGTCCCCCCTAAATGTTGCCCAGGGTACCTCCAAGTGATGGATCTCGGTGGAGAAGGGGGTGTGTGTGTATCCAGCTCCTGCTTTTGCAGAGGCCCCACAGCAGAGAGCTCCATTGAAGGTCATTTCAAGAGTAGTTTTGTAAAGCTTCAGAGAACAGGGTTTTGAAACAGATGTATTGTTTTGAATTGAATCTGAAAATACCTGGTTTTTAAAAGAGTGGTGCCCTGCTTTGGAAGACAGGGAGGTTGAGATGCTGACATGATGCGGTGGCATTGCAACTGAGGTGGAAATGGAGCCCGAGATTCCTCATCATGGGCCTTGCCCTCCTCACAGAATGCTCCCTGGCAGTGCAGCAGCATCTCTCAATGCATGATTCCTCTAATAAAGAGATGAGAGTGGACGTGAGGATTTTCAGTGTCAGACTGGACTGGGGATTTCACATTCAGTAGCTCAGAAACCTCAGGGGAAGATGGGCTGGAGGGGAAGGGCAAGAGATGCTGCTGTGCTTGTAATCAAATCAAGGGACTTTTCACATTAAGTTACTCTTAATTGCACTGAGCTTGTTCTAATTTACAAACTAGCAAAAGTCTTACTTTCTTCTGTCTATCTCGTTTGCAGAGGAAGCTCATCAGTGTGGAAAAGGTCTCCTCATCCACTGCCAGGCCGGTGTCTCCCGATCTGCCACCATCGTTATCGCGTACTTAATGAAGCACACACGCATGACCATGACAGATGCCTATAAATTTGTCAAAGGCAAACGACCAATCATTTCCCCCAACCTTAACTTTATGGGGCAGTTACTGGAGTTCGAAGAAGACCTGAACAATGGAGTCACCCCTCGAATCCTCACACCAAAGCTGATCGGTGTCGAGACTGTCGTGTGACGGCCAAGCTGTGAGGGGGCGGAACCTGTTCTTCACCTGATTTGGGGCAGTGATGGGTGGGTTGTGGGGTTTTCTTTTTAGCTTTCAAAGGGGAGTTTTGTGGCAAACTTTTTGTGAATAAAAACCTTTTTTTGTAAGGAAAGGTTTTTAAAAGATCCGAGAACTTTGCTGCGTTTGGGATGCTGTTGTGATTTCCTTCTCAGACGCTGGCAGAGCAGGGAGGCTTCAGAGCAAAAGGAGTACTTTTTAGAATAAAAATAAGAAGAAGAAGAAGAAACGTTGGGCTTTTTTTCTTTTAATTTTCATTTTTCCCTCCTCTCCGGCTACTTGTAGAGTTTATGGCTAAGTAGTCTGTGCAGGTTCATAGACTGAAGAAACCTAAGTTGAAGATGAAACACAAATAGCCAAAACAAAGCAGAAAAAAAACCTCCCTGAAACAGAAGGGCCTTCGTTTTGCAAAGGCTTTGCTAAAGATAACCTGGCAAAATGCTCACCGATGCAAAGGAAATCAGAGCAGCTTAAAAGTCTGCAAGGCACTTTTCGCACTCCTGACTCAAACTAAAGAAGAAAACAAAGTTTATTTGGCGTGTTTCATGTTCCAGTTCTATTTTTCTATTTTGGGGTGTAAGGTTTTAACAGTAAGGGACTTCGATCATTCTATGCCATATGCCTTCACTGGCTTCTTGTGCAATAATAATTTGGGGTTTGTTTTGAGTGTTCAAACCAATTCAGAGTTGGCTGCCCACTAATAATAAGATAATAATTTTTAAAGTCTAATAGTGCAACAGCAGCCAGCTTGGTTCAGAAAGGATAAATGAGAGCAATTATTTCGTTCCTTTATATGATTTTGATCCTGGTTACAGTGCCGTAAACCTTGTTACATATGTATATCAGAATGTACAAAAATCTAGAACGAGCAAAGTTTATTTAAAAATATTTTTCGCACAAAATATTGGTGTGTTTCAGTTGTCTATGTAGAAGAAATTTGATTATAAAACAAAAAATCTTTTGGAAAGTGTGTGTCCTTTTATTTCTTTAGCCATTTTCCATTTTCTTTCTATGGGTTGGGGTTTTTGTTTTGTTCCCTTTGGTTTGTTTTTTTGTGGCATTGTACCTCTGCCATGGACAAAATTGATCTCTCTTGTTTGGCATCTCCCCTTTAGTGTTGCGTTCCTGTCCTCTGCTGGTGGAACATGTTTTCTTTACTTTCTGCTGTACTCTTGCATCTCTCTGTAACCAGATTTTTCTCTCTGGTTCGATTGAATTAGCACTATTGGTGAGGGCTCTTTGGAACAGACCTGTTATTTCTACAGCTCAGTAGCCATTTGGAAATGTAAGAAATAAACAGTCTCCACTGATTCCCTTCCATATTCCTGTAGTTAACTTACCTTCTATGTTACAAAAATGTCCAGTTTTTAGAAATATGTTGGTCACGTGTGCTTTTCCCTGATCTTTCTATAGCCCCCTTGTTCAGCACTTCCACAGTTCCTGGGAATCATCCTCCTGGGATTTTCCCTTCCCTCTTGCCCCTCCTTTTCCAGCTGTGTCAGTGTTGTGTGGTGTGTATTGTAGGGCTGATGTTTCTGCCTGACAGTGTCCCTTGGGCAGCTGACTTTTGCTTTCCTTGTTTGTATTCCCTTTTTTTTTAATTATATGGTATAATCTGATCTGTTCTGGACTGTTACCACCTCTAAAGTTTATTTGTACGAGCCTAAAATGAGTTAGAAAACATTTCTCATATGATTCTGTTGTGCAAACCGATCTGTCCCAGGAAGTCTGACAGCAGTGAAGGCTTTTCCTAGACGAAAACCTACATGGACTGAACCAAGTGTAAAACAGGACCTGTTGGAAAACTTAATGTATAATCACATTAGACATGTATATTTTTGTGGACATTTTACTTAAAATGTTGTTACTATACAGATATTTTCTTGAAACTTATCCCTTTATTAAATTATTTTTCTACTGGAGTTGATTTTTTAAAATTTATTTTCTTTTCTATGATTATTATTGGCCCTTTCATTGAAAACACCCTTGGCAGTGAGTGTTGCCCAGGCAGCAAAACCTCTTGGACTGTGACTGCTCCTGGAGCTAAGGAGAGAGTGGCTAGACAGAGAAGGTGCCATTTGCTGGTTGGGAGCCTTTGTGCTTTGGGAAAGAAGGAGTTCTCTTAGCAAAGCTGCTCTGCTTCCCTCCCTCCCAGCTTTTCTTGTGTGTGGGCCCAGCCTCTTCCAGCTGTTCTCCTTGAGCTGCAGGTGCCCCTTGTTTGGTAGGAGGGAGGAGGTTAGAAAACCCTTCTTGCCAGAGGGCCAAAAGCAGCAGCAGCAGGGCTGAGGGCTGGCTGAAAAGTTGGTCTTTGCAGCCTGTTTGTGGCCAGAAACACTGTGTGATAGTGCTGATGCTCTGCTGGGGAAATGGGTTATTCACCAAAGGGAGCATGCAAGCTGCATACCTGGAGCCCAGCGTGAAGGGAAGGAGGACTTGATTCAAATTTGGTCTTCCATGTTACTGCTTTTCTTGTTCCTGTCGAACATCTTGAGAGGGAGGAAGGTTGTGCTGCGCCAACACAACTCAGCATCCTCTCTGGTTCAGCCTTGGCTGCCACAGGCTGAGTACATTAGGATGAAGTTTGCAGCCATGTGAGTACTGGTGTTTAATTCTTACTTGAGCCAATGAGTCGCTCCTGCAGCCTTGACTGAGTTACTGACAGCAGAGGATCTGATGTGTTTGCCTCAGTCAGGCTCAGCAATTTGGCTGCTGCTGCTCCGTGCATGGATGTGGAGCTGGAGTTTCTGCTGCAGGAACCCTGTCAGCCTGTGCTTGTCACTGAGGAGCAATGCTTGATTTTATTCTCCTGTGTGATGGTCTTGGAAATGATGGGGCAGAGCAGTTCAAGGCTGTGAGTGAGTGGAGTTTGCTGTGTGTTTGTTGATGGTGGAGATGAGATGACCAAACCCCTCCTTTGTGCACACCATTCCTTGGAGACACCCCGCAGGAGGGGACCTCTGGAGGGTTATGTCTCACTGAAGGCAATGCTGGGAAAGCTTGGAAATTGCTTCACCAGGGAGCAGGTAGGAGGGAAATGCTGGTTTTATTAAGGCAGAATTTACTGAAGCTAGTAAATGATCACTTAGCATCTTTATGCTAGGGGCAGGAGAGATTCAGTGAGGGTTTGAGGAATCCTGCCTGTGTGCACTTTTTGCATCCTTTTCTGCTGCCCAGTATGATGCACAGTATGTGCCTGCATGGCAGTAGAAAGCCCCTGCCTGAGCACTCCATCCTCCTAGCCAGAAAAAAAAAAAAAAAAAAAAAAAAAATCTGCCCTCATTTCTGGGAGGGAGCAAGGCTGAAGGGATGGGGGCCAGAATTGTGATGGGTTTAAAAAGGTGGTGTTATTCCTGTGGCACAGGAACACCAGAAAGGTTCTTTATGACTTTAAGGACAGAATTGAGGCTTGATCACCCATCTCCTGCTCTTACTGCTGGCTGTAAAAACCCCCTCAGCCCCTCCAAGATGAGGCATGGTTAAAAAAAATGGGAAAATCACTCAGTAGCCTTTTATTCACACATGGGTGGCAGTGAGATCAGGACCTGCTTTTCCCTGCTTGGCGTCAGCATTGTGCTCTTGTGTGAGGTGTGTGAAAATAGGCACAGTCCTGTAAAATTGATTGCCTCATAATTCATTTTCCATTTCTCCCCTGAGTTCTTGTTTCTGAGAATATCACCCAGGTCCTGTGAGTGGGTCCCTGAGAGCCACCTTGCAAAGCAAGGCAGGCAGCATGTTGGGAGCAAGTGCTGCTTCTGGTTGGGAATTTGCTTTCTCTTTACAAATGGTGACACAGCAGTGTGTGAGACCTGCTCTAAAGCTCTATTCAAGCTAAAACTGTTTGATTCATCCATCTTGCAAGATATTCTGACTTTAGGGTTGGACTTCCAGAGCCAAGAGATTGTTTAACTTTCCATGCTAAGCAGCTCATACACTTTTTTCTTCTTGGTCACACTGGGGATAACTGAATCCCCCTTCTTGTTTTGGCAGATGATTTTCTGAGGCTTCCTATGGCTTTACCTTTCACAGATGTGGCAGCATCCTTTGGGAAAAGACAGATGGAAGGTCCCTCCCCTACCCTCTTGACCCATACAGACTCGGAGTGTTTTGAGCCGAAGCAGTCGTGTGGGAAGTGCAGTGGTGCCTTCTGGTCACAAGATCTGCCAAGGACTCCTTGCAGGGAGGTGTGTTCAAAAGCACAGGCAGGAGCTGACGAGACTGATCCACAAGGGGTGTGGGAAAAGGCAGATGGGGGGAGTGTTTTGGCCTCCAGTCCTGTTTAGCCATGGTGAAGTTGGCTCCCGGCATGTGTACTACCAGCAGCAGGAAGGCCTCTGGGAACTGAAGATGCTGATTCAGTAGGGAGAACAAAAAAGCCTCTGGGAACTGAAGATGCTGATTCAGTAGGGAGGACAAAAATAAAGCCTGCTATCTCTTGGCTGAGCGAAGGAGGGAATCAAAGAGAGATAATAAGTAGCTGAGGGCTGGCTCATTAGCAGGTATCTGCTTTCCTGTGGCCTCTTTGTCTGCCATTCCTGTAGGTACCACAGAGGAGTTACTGATGAGCAGGTTCCAAGTGGTTTGAGGCAGCCTGAGATCAGGAGCTGGTAATCAGAGCCATTTGTTTTCCCAGTGAGCGTGCAGCTGCTGGAAACAAAGTTCAGGTCCTGCTGTGTTCCCAGGAGTGATCCTGGGTGCTGCCAGCCCCTGTCATCCTCCTACTGCTGGGTGCAGTATTAATCTCTCTGCTTAGTCCAGTGCTCGTTTTGCTGAGGGTTCCTTTCCTCTGCTGTCTCCCCTCCTTCAGTTAGGCTCTTGTCCCAGTGGAGCATGAGCTGGAAGAGCAGGCTCCTTTCTTGTCATGCTTTAGCTGTCTTCTGCATCTTTTCCAGTCTTGTCATTCCTCTGACTGGAGGAAAGCAACTTAAAGTCAGTAATTTTTAAGGCATATTGCAGCAGGATGAATGTTTCCAATGACCCTGATGGGCTCCTGGTTAGATTTGGTTGTTATCAGGCAGCAAATCTTCTTGGGAGCCCAGAGCCCAAGATGTCCTGCAGCAATTCCAGCTTGCAACTGGTTCCTTGCTAGAAACAAAGGGCACTGTTGGGGTGGCAAAATTGCGTATTTCAATCACCTGCTGAGCATCTCTAGTTGGTGCTACCCAGGTGGGGAAGCCTGTCATGTGAGCTGTAAGCTGGAGAGAGGAAAAGTAGCAGAACTTACTAAGGAGCAGCCACAAATCCTACTGCTCACTCAGTGACTGAACTGCCCTGCTCTTGGCATCTTTATGGAGTCAGTATCCTGCAATATGTAGAGATGCATTCCCTGGCCTTGGAAGATATCTGAGGTCCTGTTGAATTTGGCTGGATCCAGTCTGGCTTAAACCCTGCCCCGTGAGATGCCCATCTGTTCAGTGTCTTCCTGGGCTGTGCCCAGGAATTTGTCAGACTGAGCAGAGAGCCTGTGAGCTCCTGCTTCAGGGCTGGGTTCATTTCAGTGGCAAGGAAAAATGACCTAAAGGTTTATTCCTGAGGATAAGGATGGCTGTATCTTGGAGGGGAAGAGTTCAGCACAGTACAGAAACTCTTGAAAAAACCTTCATTTGAATCAGAGAGTAAAATTAAAAATGTAACAAACTATTTCTGTTAGATAAATCGCTAAACCAGAGGTTAAATATAATTTGACTCGTATGCCTTGTCTTCACACTTTTGTACCTTAGTTTCTTTGATTGTCTATATATAAGAAGTGACATTGGAGAGCATGGGTTTGTCCTGAAGATTTATTTGTCATGGAGTGATGAAGGAGCTGTCTGGCACTTGCGAGTTTCATATCAAGTTGCGCTTCTGGCAGACGGCAGTGGAGCATTGAAAGAAGATCACATTGTAGAGCAGCACAGTAAGTTGCTATAAGGATGGGCAGAGGTTTGTCTGGGATGCAGGGACTCTGGATAGAGGGGCTGCTGGGTTGTAGGATCTTTCTCTGGTCCATGACACATGGAGGTACAAAATGTCTAGTCAGAGGGTTGGCAGCAGCTTCAATGAGGGCACGTTCAGGTTGGTTGTTAAAATCCAGTGGGGTGATGGAAGAGGAGGCTGGTGTGAAAAACTGAGATACTGGCAGCTGGCTGGGGAGCTGTTTGTGTTTTCAGAGGTCTGAACAAGGTCTGGCAGTTCTGAACCAAGCTTTGGCCTGCTAGCATCCATTTGGAAGCTCTTTTCAAGGCATCTAGCTTTGATGCAGTGTTGTGCATCTGCCTCTATGCTTTGCTCTGTCTTGTAACCCTTCAACACCTGGGACTGAACTTTTGCAGTTACTGACAGCAGCTGGTAGGGACTGGTTTCCAGTGTGAGGCAAGCAGGTGCCGAGGGGCACACTGATGGTTTATGCCTCTTCTCCAAATCCTCCTCAGTTTTCAGCTGTGCTCCCTGAGTGGCGAGGGCTGTGGTGACCATCGGGCCAGGGTGTGGAGTCCAGCTGTTGCTGGATAGCAATCTAGGGTGAAACCCTACTGTGCTGGGGTCTGTGACAGCATCTGGGAGGGAAACTCTGGTGCCCTGGGTGAGCTGTTCCTTCCAGCTGATTTGGCTGAACTCTCATGTGTGTAGCAACAGTAACAATCTTAGAAAGTTTGAGGAGTCCAGTTCCTACTCTGAATTTTGAAGTATGAGGATTTGATGGACAGTCACAAATATGTAACCTTTGTCAGGGAATCTAGGCAGATAAGAAGTTTACAGCTCTGTGGGATGTGTATGAAAACAGTATGTTGTATTTAAGAGAGGATTTGGTTTATTTGGAAGTCCTCTCTGCCTCGAAGTATCACCCACACTTGTAAATAACAACATGGAAGCAGGAGGCAAGACATCGTCTTTTAGACAGGTGTTGTCTCTCCCATTCTGCAGCTGGGGTGGATGAGAGTGATGTCCATGGTCACAGGCCAGAGTGGGAAACAGAGCCCAGGAGCTGGAATTCCTCTTCCTTGACTAATGTCACAACGCCATTTCTTAAACCTTCATTTGGTTGCTGATAAATGTGGTGATCAGCTACAGCTTCAGACACTGAGGGCCTTCTCCTTACAGCTGGAGCAAATTAGGTGCTCATTGTGTCCAGCTGTCCTGTGAGCACTGAAAATGCCAGAGCGATTTTAGCTGCCACAAAGTGACACAGAAGGCTTGTTAGTGCCATCACCCAAACCCCTTTCTCTGCTGTACGAGCATTAGCAAGTGGTCCTCCACACCTTAGCTCCAGGGGCAGAGCAACGTGTACATATGGCTGTTCCCCTCCTATATTTAACAAAGCCGTGATTACATGCCGATATAGAAGGGGCTGATAAGCTGTTTGAGTGCTCAGCAGAGAAATGTCACCAAAATAGTTGTAGTGTTGTTTCTAATTGCAACGGATGAGCAGCCTGGCTCATTAATCCTCCCTATCAGCAGCACATAGCCTGTCTGCACCAGAATAGCCCTGATCTCAGCAAACCTGCATCCAGCCCTGGCCTTCTGTTTTCGACGTATTTGGAAAAGACCAGCTTCCAGCACAGCCCCAAAGGGACTTCCACTTGGCTGGGTTGACCATCCACGGCAGAGACGACCCAGGGTGTGAGGGGTTCTGCGGCGTTTCGGGAGGCTGCCAGGGTGCACACACATGTCTGTGTAACCCTGACCTTAGGCTGAGCAAGAGTGCTGCTTTGGCAGGTGCTGTAGTGCAGGCACTCAGAGAATCATGGAATTGTTAAGGTTGGATAAGTCCTCTAAGACCAAGTCTGACCATCGACCACCACTGGCAAGGGATGAACCATTGCACCGGCATCTCCCATGGCTGAGAGGGTGGTGGGGCTGCTGCCTGTGCAGCAAAAGCACCTGTGTGGTGGGAGCTGCTCTCCCTCACCCCACTGAACAGAGCTGGCATGGCTTTACACTGTCACAGCCTCTGCTTTAGAGCCAGGGGATGCAATTCAGAGAGAACTCTTGGGCAAAGGGCCCATGCTATTGTGTTTCTCCCTTCTCTTTTCCCCCTTTTCTGTTGAACACCTGCACAAAGCTCTCTCAGGGGCTTTAATGAGTGCTGTTGACAAGCCAGGTTTGTGTTTTCTTGCTGTCCTCAGTGACTTCAGTCTAAGCCGTTCTTGCAGAAATTTTCTCCAGAGAGATGTGTGAGCTCCTCTTGAAAACTGCACCTGAGTCTTTAGCAGCACTCAGTTCTGTTGCAATCATCCTGAAATCCTTGTGGTAGGAGCCTGGAGTCAGGAACTACACAGAGCAGAAAGGGAAATCTGGGGTGTGACAGTGGCTCAGGAAACATTACTGCATCAGGATGCAGAGCTCTGCCCACCTGGCGTGGCAGGAGGGAGGAAGGTCATGCAGAGCAGGGCAAGCACAGGTGTGATGGCACCACTGCTTTGGCTGCTAAATGGGGATTTAGTCTTCTGCAGCCGTGTAGTGTGCAGGTCACCAAGTGTTATGCAGGCAGGAGGTTTGCTCTGGGGACAGGCTAATTATGCCTGTTGAAGGCTAGGAGCTTTTTCCTCATCCTTTTTCTTCATTTTAACTATGCATGTTGTGTTGGCTGTGAAGGCTGCAGAGTGGGCAGCATCCTACAGCACACTGCTGAGGTGGGAATGGGTCAGCTGAGTGCTGGCAGCTGCCTGGGGCCACTTGGTCAGTGCCAGCCCATCTCGAGGTGGGCACCTGCAGAGCTGAGCCCTTCTCCACTCACCACCTTGCAAAGAGCATCTTGCAAGCTGTCCAGCCCAGGGTATGCTCAACCTCATGCCCTCCCAGCTGAATTCCTGGGGTGGCTGGGCTGGATGTGGCTGGAAAAACCATTGGGGAATTGAGTAAATAAACTCTTGCTACCTTTGTCCCCCTTTTGCTGGGATGACCACACATTGAACATGATGAAGCAGAGGAACCACGGCTCAGTGCAATCTGTCAGAGTAAAGGTCATGTATGGGTAAACTGGGCAAACGGATTTCTGGATCATCCTAACATCCCAAGGAAGTTTAGTATTTTTGCTTCTTCAGCCTCTCCTATTCTACGTTTCTGTCTGCCAGGTGCCTCCAGTAGCATTCCAGGCACGTGGTGTACACCCACAGAATAAAGATGGTTTGCCTACTGAAATTCTCCTTTGTGTTTCAGCTGGAAACAGTGTTTCTCTTTGCTTCCTTTTTCACCCCTAGGGTGAAAAAAAAAATCAGGCTTTTAATGATTGAAGGGTGAAAAGGATATAACCACCTTGCTGAAAAGTAAGGGAGATGTTGAGAAGCAAAGGATGGCATATACAGGGAAAATTGGGCACAGAAGTGAGAGTCCCCCCTCACATGGATTTGAGGGACAATGACAGGTCTCTGCCAAGTGCTAGGGATTTGGGAACACCACGTTTGGCAGTTCATAGCAGGACCTCTTGACAGGGGATAGAAATAGGTCCTGGGAGCTGGGCTGGAGAAAACCCCACTCCTTTTGCTTCACCCATTTGTTTATGATGTTGGCCTGATTCAGAGAGATGGAAAGAGTGACCAGATAGACAGGGAGGTTCTGCGTGGCCAAAAGTCCACCTTAGTCCCTGCTCTGGGCTCTGGGGACAGCTGGGCTGAGATCAGACACCTGCAGAAGGAGGTGGAGTCATTGTGTGCCCATCCGAGGGTCTGAGAACCTGTCAGATCCCCAGCTTCCCAGGGTGGGTGTGGGGCCAGCTGCCTGAAAGCTGGTTGGGTCCAATTGGCATCCTAATGCTGGGAGACAAGGCTGGATGCCCAGATATCGGCAGCTTTTCCCACCTGAGGTCCTTCTTGTCTTCCCTGCAGCCCTTTTGCCATAAAGGTTAAATTCTGTTTCCTCACGGAGGGTGCTTGGGCACTTTGTCATCACCCTACTGGCTCTGTCTCACTGTGGTTTCCTTGCACTTATCATGAGAAGGCTCAGCTTTCAGCTCCTTGTAATTTGTCTGAACCTGAGCTATTTGAGGCTAAAATTTTCCATGCTGGCTAGGTGCCAAGGCTGAACACCCCTTTATGAACATCTGAAGCTCATTTAATCTATTTCCATTGTATTTGTAGGTAATTCTCTTTTAACTTTAACTGGTGAGAATGCTTGGAATAAGATGTTCTGATTTTATTCATGAGGAAGATTAAAATAATTTAAATTTCATTAGGAAAACTATTAATTTCATTAACAGCAAGACATTGCATAGAATGCATAATTCTCCTAAGGCTTTTGTTTAGAAAACAATTGAAAAGAAACCTTTTGATAAGGTCAGAGTGTGTCACTTTGACCTTTTTGGTGATGAAGCCGCTCAATTGCTCGCCCCAAAAAAGGGCTTCATCTTCTGAATGCACATCAAAAATGAAATGAAGTTGCTGGTTGAAAGAAGTGCTTTGACTTTCCTCAAAACATTGTGGTCATCTGTGAAGGAACCATCTCTTAAATGGCTTGATGTAGGTAGTTTTTGAAAAGATTGTGTTTCTTCTGAAAAGGAATGTCAATATTTCCTGGTGGATAATAATCCCAAATAGTAAATGTGAGAGAGAGGGGAGCTTTGTCTGCCTGACTTGGTTGTTTCACAGTCTTTGAAGCCCCCTGAGGGTGTGGAGGTGCCTCGCCAGGGGCTTATGTGGGTGGCCAGCAGGAGCACCGGGGCACAGCCCCTGCCTCCACTGCCCACATCACGAGTGCTGACATCCTGAAATGTGGCTGCTGCTCTTCCAGCGGAATCCAAGGTGTCACTTGTGGTTGGAACCCAATAGAAGTGTCCAGCCTGGCCATGGTGGGAGGGAAAACACAACAAGGGGCTCCTGTGTTGGGTTTGTATTGTCTTCAGGCAATTTGTCCCACAGCACGGGCTCTGCAGTCGTACTACTGCTAAACCAGACTTCATGGGGCTGTGGGTGGGAAAGGAAAAGGGGAAAATCCTGTGTCAGTGCTGGACAGCACTTGCAAGGCTGCTGTGCCCTGCCTGGAGGATGTTGGCAATGTATTTTTTCTACCATGTCTATCCGGTGGCAAAGGGGAGTACAAATAGACACAAATCTCTGAATTGGGTCTTAATGTGTAGGCGAAACTCTCTTTATGGAAAATAATGATGTATTTTCATGCTCATGAGAGATCTTAAAAATAATATTGACTTACAGAGGCTCCCCAGAGTTTCAGGATTTCCCAAACTACTACTTCAGTCTCTTTATTCTGCCAGCCTGTGAGGGAAGTGAAGCTTCCCTTTTAGATGACGGTTTCTAACAACAAACTCTATGCAGGTATTGCTCTTCTTCCTTCCTAATGCTTGTCTGATCCCCTCTGGGGGAGCACTTAGACTGGAAGCACTCAGCTGTCTTTGCTGGGAAAATCCTTCACTTGATACCCTGAAAGTGCAAGAGAAGGGCTTATGGGAGTTTTGTGTTTGTAGTCTTGACAAGTGAACTGCTCATTTGCTGTTGAGCTGAGACATGTTTGGAGCTGGACATTCCGTGTTGGATATCCCTGTGAGGGTCCAGCCCAGCTGGGGGGCCTGGACACTGTCCACTCCAAGCCAATATCAAGAGCAAAGCACGGAGCCAGTGGTGCTGCTGTGGTTGTAGCAATGCTGTGCTCACACTCTGAGGGATGTGAGCTCCTGACACACGTTCTGAACTGGGGCTGCCCTCCAGCCAGGGTAGTAGTTACAGCTGGGACTGGTCTCCTTGACCTGGGAATCTCAACTTGCACCTATGTCAGGGAAGGGTTTCTTATTTCTGCTCCTCTTTCTGGGCAGAAAGGCATTTATGTGCTGAAGTGTGGCCTTAATTCTCACGCTCAGCATTCCCTCTGTAGGATGAGGGAAGGGAATTACATCTCAGGGCTCAGTTCTGCTTGCAGAAAATGTGGATGGAAGAAGATAGTTTGGAAGTCCTTCAGGAGAAGCTGTGGCCTAAGGAGCAAATCATGGAACCACGGAATGGTTTATGTTGGAAGGGATGTTAAAGATCATCTATTTCCACTCCTGCCTTGGTGCACTTCTCTGGATTCACCCTGAAAACACTTGGTGTGCTGCATGTGGTGTCAGGGTGGGAATGCTTGTTGTTAGAGCAGGGACATTCAGAGGTGCAGCAAAGGGGTTTAACTATTCCCTAGGGATGGTTGGTGCTGAATTAAAGGAGGCTTGGTGTTTAACATAGTCAAGAAGGGAAGAAAGCAACACGTGGAAGTTGGTTTCTCTGTGATAAAGGAGAACAAGCAGTAAAAGCTGGTAGAAAGACCCACAATACACTGTGAGAAAATCAGCCCAAAATGCACTGGAAAGAACAAAATGGCAAAATTGTTCATAATTATGGTAAGACCATTACCCTGTGGAGAACCTGCCATCTAAGGCTGAGTTAGAAGCAAGCAAATTATGCCTCAAAGGGCTTTTAATATTTTAGTAATTCAGACATATATATTATTTAGTTGGTAATTTACCTCTTACTTCTTATAAAAGCATCAGCACCTTTTTTGCAGGACAGGTATCAGGGACATTGGTTACATTTCACACAGATAACTCCATTGATGAGGTAAAAGGTATTATTTTAAACAACTTTTCAGCAACTTTTCTTTATTAAAATGAAAATTTCAGAATTTTGTGTCTTGTATGCACAGTTTCAGTTCTGCATGGACAATACCAGGGTTGACTCCTCTGAATTATTTTGTAGAGGTTTGTAGCATTTTTTGAAAGTTGCTAGCAAAATTTTTACAGACCTGTGATCACAGCATTTAAACAATCTAATTTACTCAAAAGCATTCTTGCAATTAGCAGTTTGAGCAAATTTTTAGGGATAAACCCACTTTGAAACGTCATATTTTCCTTTTTACTGCCTTGGGGCTGAAGTCCCCAAAGTTTCTGAGCTTCTGCAAAGTGAAACCCTCTCAAATGGCTGATCTCAAAGTCCTGTGGATGCTGCCTGAAGCAAGGACCTGGAAATTTTGATTCTCTTTTCACACACCTGGTTCCTCTTGCTCCTCTCCCCAGGTTCTCTGTTCTTTAAATGGAAACTCTGAGATAAGAATCTTTCCCTTTTCCCTTTTCCCTTTTCCCTTTTTTCCTTTTCCCCCTTCCCCTCCCCTCCATATTATGTTTTAACCACTTGATTATCCTGTTCCAGGCAGGATGCAGTATTTCTCAGAAGAGGTGGTCCTTTTTTTCTTCCTTATCAGCCCCACTTTAACCCAGAAAATAAATCAGTGAAAGTTCAGATTCCAATCTAGTTATCAAAATCACAGTGTTGGAGTTATTACAAAATATATGTGCCTCTCTGTACCCATGCTTTCAAAATTATTCACTAACATTGGCAGTTCGAGCCAAAATCTGTGTGTCTGTTTGAAAATGGATACTTATAAATCCAAGTTTTAAGCCTTACCATGTTTAGCACCAGCTTTTTATCACTTGCTTTTAGCCCCTGACTCCATGGGTGGTGGTGACCCTCAGTCATGCCCACAATTTGACCCACCTCAATCCACTGACTGTATTTTTCCCACTACTGGAAGTTCATCCTGTTTATTTTGCACTTGCTCGGCTTTCTTCCTTCATCATCTTCTCCTTACCTGATCCTGAGGTTGGATGCCACAGAAATAATCCTCCACAAACACTTAGCCAGCCTGTTTTCTGTCCTCCTAATCACAGACTAGCTGGATGATTGACTAATTTTATTTCAAGCTTATTCAGTAAGCCTTTAAAGGATTTCTTTTCGAATGCAAATAAGGGGATAATTATTCAATGTAATTATTTTATTAACATACTTTGCAGCATTTTTTACCTTAACTGTTTTGAGGTTTTCTTATACTTACTGCACTACAGTCCTGATGGCAATGCTGGGTTTTGAAATTCCAAAGAATAACTTAAATTAACTTCTAATCAGAAAGAAGTAAACCTTATGCCTGACTTCTAAGCTACTCTGACCTGACAAATTCAGTTTCTGAAGCACCTTGTTCCTATGCTCTCCTCCCTCCCTAATGGACGTCATGGTCTTTAAGTTTCTCCCTGAGAAACTGATTTGGTGTTGAGTTGGGGTGTTAACTCTGGATCTCCTGCTGACCATGTGGCCCAGCAGAAGGGTGGCAGGGTAAGTCCATCTCTATTGTCAGGTCACTTCTTAGATCCAGTCCAGCTAGGTAGTTTCCCAAAACTGAGAGATACCTGTGGCATATGAGAAATATGCCAGCAGTGAATGGATTTCAGCACCACTAAAGCCCAGCTGGAGGCTGGAACTTGCAGTCCTCTACTCAAATATGCTTTTTTCTTTTTTTAATGTGTAAGAAATTTAATGATTGGCAGCTCAGTCTTCACAGTTTCAATTTAAAGGCACTGCTGTTCCTGGTCTGTATGCATGGGCAGGGAAACTGAGCTACTGCCAGCCTGAAGGAAGTTCTTTAGCAGCAACACTCTTGCAGTGATCACTTGCAGTCTGAGTATTCCATAAAAATAACAAACAAATCTGCTGCCAGAATCTATAGAAGCCTTTTCATAAATCCTGAAGCAAACTGGGGCCATAGTAATTGCTGCCAGGCAGGACTGAATAGTGCTTCTCAGTGGCATAAAATTTGGGGTGAGAAAAGCTGAATTAAATACCTCAAAAGAAGCAAATTGAAGACATTTAAAGAGTAAGTAGCCTTCTGGATAATAAGCAGAACCACGATCCTCTCTCCTTATCTGTCCCTTGTTGATAACAAAGCGGGGACTTGGTTATGGGAACATAGGTTATGGCTGAGATTGCTCAAGAAATAACATTTTCTAACTGATCGGAAAGAGAGGAAGTGGGCAGTTGTGAATGGAAATTCCCATCAGAGGAAACGATGGGTTGATAGAATTGTTATGCAGAGCTTACAAAGTGACTCGGAAACAGCCTTGAGTCTGGGACATCTGTACCTTGCCCGAAAATGTCTGCACCAGATACTGTGATAAATGTTCTAGTTCATCCTAACGTAATGTTGGGTCTTCCCAAGAGATCCTGACATTCCCGATGCTTTGCCTCGCAAAGGGGGGTGCTCAGTGAGGATGAGATGCTGTTTTATGCACATATGAAGTGTCAATGCTGAGTTACCAAAGTCTGTGTCACCATGTCCTCAGCCTGTTGTTCCCTGCCAGGTTTGAGGACATTCCTGACTTGAACCTCGGTGACACCAGAACGGTGAGATGTGGCTCCTGTGCTGCCTCTGCTCTTGGCAAGCTGTGTTCCCCAGGCCTACAGACCTGGAGCCCCAAAGGCAGCAGGAATCCAGCCTTTCGTTAGAAATGTGGTATGAACTTGGAGTAAAGATGAAATTAAATGGGAATTAAAATGCTTAAAACACTGGATGTGACGTCAAACTAAATAGTCATCGAGTGGTGTGAAATACAGTCTCATCATAAACCCATGTCTTATCTAATTAGATGTAATAGGATCAGAATATAACAATATCAGTAAATTACAATAATTGCAGGAAAGTGTGAATCATAGCACAGCTAAAGCTCATGAAACTTGGTGTCAGTTTTCATGCATTCATTGCTGGAAGTGGCTAAAGCAGCAGCTGTGGTGAAACACTCCTGACAGAGAGGGATGGGTGACTTTCATGGGGCTGGGTTTGGGGTTTTGGTTGTACACCAGTTCCCTGTTTCCAGAAAACAGGGAGCTGGCTTCCTTGGGAGGGTCTCCAAACTGACTTTTTCTTTTCCAAAGCATGGGTTTCTGGCTGTGGCTAGGCAGAGCTGGGAGCATCCGTCATCTCCCTTCAGGTTCTCGTGATCCCGAGTCCCCGTCTTCCCCTGCTTGGTGGAGACCAAACAGGTAAATATGCAGGGTGAAGCACCCCTGAGCTTATACCAGGTTTTCCTGGAGGGTTACAACAGGGTATGACCAGAGAGTGAGGAGTACTCACCTTCTTCTTCCCCTTTCAATGGGGGGGAGGAGATCCTGCTCTTCATGGCAGAGGAGCTGTGCTGTTTCCAGCTGGAATGCCGAGGGTGCCTCTGGCTCCACATGTGCCAGTATCCATGGTGAAAGTGCTCCTGTGAACAAGATGTGTCAGGGCTGATGGTACAGGCATTTCCCACCCCTGGGTGGGTGAGGCAGATGCTGGCTGGAGGGAGCTCCGTGTGGAAGTCACTAAAGCAAAATTTGGGTGATGGCTGCTCCCTGCTGAAGAGGCAGGGAGACCTTCTGACCAAACACCAAGTAATGGGGCAGAAAGGTCAGGATATTATCTTTTAATTTCAGCAATTGGTAGCAAAGTTTCCAAGGGTGAGAACACTTTAGAAACTTTTTGGTGAATATTTCTGTTTTGGCTTGCTTGGTGGATGCATTTGTTCAGTTCCTTCTTGCTGTCTGAGCTCCTAAAGGCTTGTAGGGCCTGACTAAGAAGGAACGAGACAGATTTGTGGATGCTGGGACTTTTTCCTAACATGGTGGTGTGATTGTGGAGCAATAACTTTGGAAAGAGTGGATGTCAGCATTTGGCCTTGACAGTTATGTGCCTGTGTGTGAAAAAAGCAGCATTCTTAGGGAAAGAGGAGTGAGAGAACCAGGAGTTGTTAAGGAGAACCACAAAGCCAGCAACCAGAGTGATGAGACCATTATGTCTGAGGGTAATATGGCTCCTGGGAAAGGTTTCAGCAACTGATTAATTTTCTGCTTATGCAGAGATGGCTTTTGGGTCCTGCCAGTGGTCGATAAAACACATCCATTGCTTCGTGAAGCCGAAGTTTTCCAAGTCTCTGAGTGAGGCTCTGTGGGTCTGATGTGTGTTGGGTCATGTGGGGCTCAGTCCATGTGTGTTCCTGCTGATCAAGACATCCTGCATTTCATGCACTCAGGCTGGCTTATGTCCTCAAAGACACTCTGAAGCTGTTTGCTCTTATTCAGAAGGACGTTCTCACAGCGGGTAAAGAGGCAGCTCTGAGAATCAGCGACTGAATTACTCAATGCCTCTGAAGTATTTGTGGGTAGAGGGAAGGATGGAAAAGCGGAGGAGATAATGACTGTGCTCTCTTGGCAAGAGCAGGGAAGGCACAAGGATGCAGAGGAAGACTGACTTGTCTCTAGGATACATTAAGACACTACATTCTGGTCTGTAAAATGTTTGAGCTTCAACAACACAGAAATTAGACAGATGACATCCCTAATAGTAGCCACTGGCATACTTTCATTTCATTATGACCATTAAAACATGGCATGTCATGAAAAGCTGTGCCTCTCCATCTGCCTGTGCACACGTCCAGTTAGACACAGCATTTATTGATGAGCAAAGGCAATAAATGCCTGCAGGGGGATGTGTGTGGCTTCCTGGGTATTAGTAAATACTCTGCTGTTGTCTTGCAGAAAATTAATGAGATCCGAGCAGTGGGAAATCAGTGCTGTGTTTTGGCTGGCAAGCAGCAGTGTGTCGATTTTCCTCTCCTCCCCCCACCCTCTGCAAATTATGAGGTGCCTGGATTAGTGACATAAGAATGAGTAAGGGTTTTTCTGAGTTTGCTTACATAAAATCTAGTCCAAGTACATTTACTGAGGGGATACAGTTTTTCCTAGCATTAAATTACAGCCTGCTCTGGCAGTGATTCCCAAGCCTTTCCAGTAGGCAAAGCTCCCTTTCCCACCTACCAAGAAGGGCACGCTCGGCCCCATCTACCCCCAGGCTCTTAATGAGTCCCAGGGGAGAAATGTATGTATTTTATGGATGATTAATAAATTCCGTGGAGACACAATCCTAATATTGCTCCAGGCTGTTCTTATGAAAGTGCTGCTGCAAATAAATACAGATGCCTCTCATATTTTTTGTCTTCATGAAAAAACTGTTCATCTGTGAGGTGTGAACAGGCCCCATCACCACCACCCAGCAAGAAAGGGACATAGCCCTGCTCTCCAGGCTTTGTTAGTCCGCTAGCTGCGTCTGAACAGCCTCTTTTAAAATAGTTCAAGATTTTGACCTCCTTAGGTCCAAACAGAGAGTGTTATCTCAGAGGCCATCTGCGTAAAGGATCCTCATGTGTTTCATGCCAGTGAAGCTGTCAGCCAGGTCTCTGAGCCATCTGAGACCCCCTCTGGGGCAAGGCCACAGATCAAAACTCTAAAGGAAGGTTTTCCTGTGACACAGAGGAAAGCTATTTCTTGTGGTCCTCTAGATGAATAGGAAATAGCTAAGGAAAGGGACTGGACTGTAGGATTAAACATAGCAGCACTGTAGAGAAATAGATTTCTGGGGACAGGGGGACAGTAGCAGTAGCTTGGCCATGTGCTGTATGTCCTATAACATGGAAAAATGCACTGCTGTTTTGGGATCTGGGTATCAAATGCTAAAAAACGCCATGGTGAGCGGTGAACAGCATGGCAGTGCCCCGTGTCCCCCAGCAGAACCTGGGCAGCAGGAGAAAATAACAGGAGGGCATAGGGTACTCCCTCCATCCCCCAGTAAGGGAGATTATAAAAAGAGTACATTTGTATCTGTGCACCAAATAAGAAAAGAGAGGTATTAATTAAAGCAGAAGGTTAATTTCATTAGGACATGAAAACCCCCTCACTCATCCTGGCCTCGAGTGCAGCTTGCAGTGATGAGGGAGCCGCTCTCCTCCCAGGCCTGGGAGACGGGGAAGGACAGGAGCTGTGGCGCTGCAGGGGGAGGACATAGGTAATACCAAGCACTTGAGCCTAACTGAACCTGCCAGGGGCTGTCACACCGATGTGCAGGGGCACATCCGAGGGAACATTTATCTGGCAGCTTTGGATTCGACTTGCGGAGGCGCCTCTGAACTCCAAGTTCAGGTAGTTCAGCGCATGGCATTTCCCACTCATCTCACAGAGGAGCTGGAGGATGTGTGTGTCCCTGGCACCAGAGCATTCCCTGCCTGTTTACAAACTGTGTGCTCTGGGATTTTGTGTACACTACTGCTTGGCAGCTTACATAAACAGGCTTGCTGCTGATGCACGAGCTGCAGTGGGCTCCAGCTCTCCCAACTGCGACTGCTCTGCTCACAGAAATAGAAGGCGGTGTTTAAGTCCTTCTGACTTTGAACACTGCACTGTGAGCCAATCTTTTATATTAAAAACAACACTTCCTTACAGAGTCTCTTTTGGAGTGTATCTCCGCTTTCATTTCCTCTTTTGTACTTATATAAAGACTGATTAATTAATCAGGCTTTTCTCTGCATGAGTGATGAGGATCTCTGCAAGCAATCTGATACTGATATCTTCATGCTGTCCATTGAAATATAGGGAAAGCAAACTACATGCAAATTACCATCAGTGCTGCAGAACAGTGCTGTAGGTTTTGAGCAGGGGAAATAGTGCATAAAATATTAGATAAGGGCTTTATTTGAATGAATCTGATTTTTTAAAGACCTGAATAATTATGTGTTTGCTTCACCTAACACAAACAGATCAAACTTTGCTCCTCTTCAACCTGTGTGCTGTGTAAGGCCAGCACAAACCAGCACAAAGTGTTAAATTTGACCAAACCAATATGGAAGTTTTTAACTGTGAAACTGAATTATTCCTTTTTATTTTGCAAGGACTGTGCACCATTTCATTTTTATTTATGACTTGGGAAGGTTCCCTTTTTCTTGGTTCATTTTGCTTGGTTGTGGGGTTTTTAACCTCCGTATCAATTGGAATTTGTGTCGGAAGCTTTTGGAGCTCATTCCTGCAGGAAGCTCTGCCTAGGAAGATAAAGAGGAAGGATTGTTTGATATATCAGTAGTAAACTAGATCCTCTTATCAGTGTGACTTATCTAATAAGAGCCCAGTGTGGTGTCAGGAAGCCTGTGCTATATTCTCATTTCTGTACTGATGTAGTAGCCAGCCTTGCTAATCATTTTGTTTCCTCCTGCCTCTTCTTTCTCACTTGTAAATTGAGGCTGATGATGCTTTCCTGCCTTCATAACGTGCTTTAAAACCCACAGAAGGAGATTGCTGTGGATGATCAAAGGGGAGCCTGATTGCACTGTTCAGTACATCAAAAATGGGGTTTATTGCATGAGTTCTACTACTGGAAAGCTTGAATTTACATTTACACTGGTGTGAGTCTGACTGAAAGCTCACTGACGTCAATGCAGGGCTTTACATTGGTTTCAAAGGACATTAAATGAAGCTTTATATAAAAATGCATGCTTCATCCTTTTTGCTGACTGCTGTATTTTCCATTTGTAAAATGGGACTTAATTCGCTTGAACTATCAGAGGATATACAGTGCATATTTTGCAGCAAGAACAGGGAGAAGGACTCCACAAAAATTTGGAACAGAGTTCTGTTTGTGGTGATCTTAGAAAGTAATAGCTCTTTCTCATCTCTGAAAATAGCAGAAGCACAACTATAAAATGGGGATTGGAATCCTGATCTTCTCCCTCTTCAGACTACCGAAATGTCTGCTGGGTCTATCCAGGCAAATCCCTCCCAGTGACTGAATGGCAGGCATTCAACCTGCTAAAAGGAGAAACAACATATGTGGGCACAGAAAATAGATAGAGGCACCTCATCAAGAAAAACCAACATAATGTGTGCTCTTGAATTAGTAGTGCAAGAAGAGATCAGTGATTACTTATCCCCTGTCTCTTCCCCTTTGTTTGCAGTGTCCAAGGAGTCTTTTGTGCAGTAGGCCAAGTGTGTACATGAAACCTCTGCCCTTGACATTCACACAGTCCATACCTGACCCATGGTAGCAGTGAGTCATGTACATATCAGTGAACACACCTCTCTTAAACTGGCAGCCTTTGAAGACCCTGCTCTCCCTTCCACACATGCAAATAAAGCAGCTAGAGTCTTCTTTTCTAGCTTATTCCTCCTGCCAGCCAAGCCTTGATTTTTAAGATCTCCAATTATCCCTTTAGAGGCAAGTAATAATCCTCACAATTTTTATTGTTTTTACTGATTACAATTAGATGGTATCTTTTTCTGCAGCTATTTTCTCCTATTTTCTGCAGCAACCCAAGGACAAATGCTCAGCTGAGTTATTTCAGCAGAGAATTAGATCCAAAGAAGGGTAGACTGTGGCTGGGACTTGGTCTGCCAGGGGCAGAGGTATGGACAAATTTGCCATGAACAAATCCATAACTGTGAAACAACACTGTCTTGTCAACATCCTTGTGGCACTTTTGGGGATAGATGCTCACCTACTTGGTTTCTTTTAGTGTGTTCTCTGGTTCTTGACTCTAACCTGAATCTGGGCTCTGCCTGGCTGAAGTTGATAAATGAGCCTCATTTCCCTTCCCATTTACCTTTCTCAGAGTCAGCCCACCTGCAGTAGGCTGGTGGTGAGCCCTTTTCCTCCTGAAAGGTAGTTTATCCAGCCATTCCTTAGAATGACCACACTTATGGACAGTTGCAATTATGGATAAGGTTTGATAAATATCTGCAGCATATTCTCAAGCTCTAAAACCAAATCGCTCTTTGCATCATCACGCTGAGGAATGTCACAGGTTAGAGACAGGTTAATGTACAGCCTGGCTTTTAGGTGTATGTCTTCTACTTCCAAGAAACTACTCTTTCAGAAATCAGCATAACAGATGTACAAACTTATATCCATATGGAGTTATTGTGAGGTCATGGGATAGCTCAGAAGCCTTAAAATGAATGAAAAGTATCTATTTGGGGCAACAATACCAATTTCCATTTTAAGACTTTAGGTTTACAAACAGAATTGTTTGGAGAATATGTAGAGATGTAAGTAATTACCAGCTCTGGTGTTTCAAAAGTCAGAAAAATTCCCCAGATTTAACTATAACACAAAGTCCACTTCAAAGCTGATCTAGAGCATAGCTTTCAGATGATGTTTTTTTCCTTGATTGAAGATCCATCACAAGGTATGGGATATGTAATCCTAATGATCAGTCATTCCACTCTTGCTATGTGTTTTATTTCTAAGATCAATTGGCCTCAATTCATCTTTCATCAGTTGATTCCCACTATATTTTTGTTTGCTGAATCTAAGAGCCATTAGTTATGGCAGTTGTGGAAACTGGTGATTAAACTGTGAAGAAAACATTTGTACTTTTTTTTCCTGTAAGTGCTCCAGACTGAGTTTTGTACATCCCTCCATCTTTAACTGTTTTCATTATCCACCGAACCTGTCTCAGTTTCCTGACTGCTTTATAGGCATGTGGATACCAGAATGCAGCACAGCAGTAACTGCAACAGAGCCAAATGAAAGGTTGTTTGGCTTCTTGATATTCCCATTTTCATGCTTTGATGATGCTGATCACAGTAAGTCACAGTGGATTGATAATTGCCATCAACATAAGCCTTTTTTAGTAGTTGCTGGTTCCCTGTGAGTGTGGCCTGGGTCCCTCCCTCAGGGATACAGAGCCACTCAGCCACCTTTCCCAGAGCAGGAGATTGTTCTTGGCTAACCAGCAATTCAGGCCAACAATTGTCACTGCCTGTTCTTCTTCCTTACTGATCCTCAGATCTCTCTGTCATTTGTAACCCTGGATTGAGAGTGATTTTGTTTGTACTGCAGCTGACAAAAAGTGGTAAATAACACTGGGTGAGGACCTTTTGTTCAGAATCCCACAGAAACCCACCTGTGTTTGGAAGTGATCTTTTACTGCCTGCTGGAGATCTGTCTGCCCAGGTTCAGAGCCACTTGGTGAGTGCCACATAGGTCACTGTTGCTGTCATTCTTTGGTCCAGGAGGAAAGTTATAGCAGAAGAGTAAAAGCTGTGACCTCTGTTCTAGTCCCACACAGCCATCCTCTTGTCTTGGTCAAAATTGTGCCTTTCTGATACAATACACGTGTTCTTGCCCTCTCCTGGAGCTTCAAAAGTTCAAAGATTCAGCTTCAGTGATCTAAACAACTCTTTGGACAGCTATTTTTAAAACTTGAATCCACATTAGCTTTCATTAACCTTCGCCTGTTATTTTTATAACACAGGGTATTTCATCACCGTATGATACCAGATTTCATCACCATATGATATGAGACGGTGCTCTCTTACCTATTTCTGTAGCAGAGAAATATCTATCAACTACTACTGTATTTTCTTAATTTTACAGGTAGCTCCTTTCTTAGCATACTCAGAAAAACTCGATTTCCTTTATTTAGTGTTAATTTCTTTTTTTTTAATCATCTGTTATTTCAGATTTAAATTTGTGTTATTAGCTAACAACTTCTGCACTTGTGTTACAGCTTGGTGTTTTGATGTTGTTTCAAGGGTACAGTTGCTCACTTCTCCTCTTGAACCCAAGGGGTTTTAGATTTTTTTTTTTAATGGGGAGTCTTCATTACTGGGTTACTTAGTAAAATACTATTAAATAATGATAGCTCATAATTTTATGTGTCTTTTTTTCCTGTCACTGTCAAATATTTTTAGCTGTGTGAAATGGCAGGAAGTAGATTTAGATCAGCAGTTTGGGCTGTCCATTTGTGATGTGCAAAATGAAGAGTCAAAGCACTTGCATGTACCAAAGTGTCACCGCTTGGCTTCTGGTTTGATTTTCTTTCTCCTTGCTGTGTGCTAGATTGAGCCAAGATACAGCCTCTTTGAGTCAGGAAATGGTTGAAACTGTTGCTGATAATGTAAAAAATATGGGTGTATTTTAGTTGTGGCAGTTTGACACCTCTGAGACAGGATCCTGGTGCTGAAATGATGGTCACGATGCTGAAGGAGAAAGCTGTGTTAGAGAGGGAGGCTTCAAGAGCTGATCTTCTCTGATCACTTGCATGATTTTGGAGGTCTGTAGGAGATAATGACACATTAATCTGCCCTGTATTTTTTTCAGACCATTGACTCATGCATTTGTATTTGTTGGTGGGATGTCAATGACAACACAGGGCTGTATTTGACAGAAAAAGCTACTTCTTCCAATTAAAACCTCTCTGTATACACAGTTGTAGCCAAGAACAGATTTTACTGGTCTCCCTGTGCTGTCTCAATTTTTTTCCCATCTTTCTTTATTCCTTGCTTTCTCTCTAATAACCTGTTTCTGTCTTGTGGTATTTACATGCTGCTCCCAATAGCATCTATAATTTATGAGCCTTACTTTCAGTGCACTGGAAGATCAAAACAATGTCCAAAGAGCATGACGCAGTAGTCTCAGCTTTGATATTACTTTATTTTTAGTTGTTCTCCCTACACAGAGCAGCATGACATTTTCTGTCAGCTCCTGCTACAAATTTTCTAGACTGCATTGCCTGAGGCCCAAATGATTATAAATTTGTATTTTTGAGGTGGACTGTTTTAGATTTCACTGAGATGTTAGCAGCAATCACTCCTGAAACAGCTGGGGGTTTTTACCACTAAATATTTTAGCTGCAGATTAAGGCAACAATTTTGCTTCAGCCTTTTTGCATCTTATTCAAGGCTTGGGAGATGAGGTTGCCTTAAAAGCGACAGGGCAAAATAGTAATGGAAGAAATATTTTCTTCTTTCTTTCTTTCTGGTACTTGTTCCAGTTAGCACCACACTAGCTCTCATTGCACATCTCTTATCAGAACTCAAGGGCTTTCCAGGGAGAAGAGAAATGTCACCAGTGAGGAAAGCAAGTCACAACTTTATACAGCAGATGAGTGGCAGAACTGGAAACAGGGCCAGATTTTCTAACTCCAGGGTGTAAAACACTGCTTGATTTAGCAGCATAAAATGTATTTTTCTAACATGACGTGTTCAATGGTTTCAGTATCTTCAGCTCCTCATTATGCTCTCCAGAGCTACAGGGAGGGAAGGGTCCACTGGGGAATGTGCCTGGTTGCTGCCAATGTTACCAGCTGTGGGGAAAGCTGGGATGCAAAACTCTACCTGCCCCACCCTAACTTTTCCAAAATCTGCTTTGTGTGGTATTTCTGCAGTCCCCAGTCCCAGTTTGAATTGTATGTGCAGGAACTGAGTGAGAAGCTCAGGCTGCTCAGGACAGCATTTATCACAGGACACTGCAGGTGCTATTTCCATGGGAAGGGCTGAGCCTTGTTTGTGTATTTCTATTCTTACATTCTGTATGAAACCTAATCTGAAGCACTTTAGTAACAGCTGGAACTGCCAGAAGATTTCTTTGAAAACTTTCATGAGGTCAGGTGTTTTTTATAGATAAAACACCTTATGACTCCATTGGAAATGAGAAGTCCTAATGATTATGCCGTGGACTCTGGATTCCCAGGGGGAAGTATTTTTAGGCCTGCCATTAGCACTGCAAGCTCTAGCCTTTCAGCTCTCCAGCAGGCATTTAAGCTTTTCTGGAGGCCAGTTGCATGTTGGCTCCACAAGCCCAGTGAGGTTCTTGGCTTGGCGTGCCCAGCTCTCGGGCTGGTTGGCCAAGCATCCCCACTGCACGGCTCCTCCAGGCACCCTCACTGCATCCAATGCCAAGCTCTGCTCCATCTCCTCTAACACAGCCTGCTAGACACTGCCCAGGTTGGCTGGCAACTCAAAATGCTCAATAAAAATGTCATGGCCTTCAGTAAGCAAGGGCAGGTGGGTCGGAGTGGACAAGGGAAGAGAAGGCTCAGGGGAGACGTTAGAGCACCTTCCAGTACCTGAAAGGGTCTGCAGGAGAGCTGGAGAGGGACCTTCTACAAGGAAAAGTAGAGCTAGGACAAGGGGGAATGGCTGTAAACTGAAAGAGAATAGGTTTGGATTGGATATTAGGAAGAAATTCTGCACTGTGAGGGTGTTGAGGCACTGGAACAAGTTGTCCAGCGAAGCTGTGGATGTCCCACCCCTGGAAGTGTTCAAGGTCAGATTGGGCTTTGAGCAGCCTGGTCTGGTGGAAGGTATCCCTGCCCATGGCAGTGGGTTGGAACTGGATGATCTTTATGGTCCGTTTCAATCCAGACCACTTTGGGATTCTATGATTCCGTGTGTGGCAGAGGTTTTGGGAAGCTGAAAGCAGTAGATCCATTGAGAGGGAAAACATTTCAGGGACTTCCAGGAGAGAGAAGGAAAGGAGAGAGAAAGAGTGAGGATTGTGTATTTTCTCCTGAATTTGCAGTAGAAAGAGAAATAGGATAGGGTAGTGCTGGGAGGATCCAGAGAATGTTAAAAGGATTAAGTGTGAGCAAGGAATGTTATGGAGAGGAAGGGACTTTATACTGAAAGAGGGCTAAAAGGCTAAAAAAACTCCAACAAACCAACCAAAAACCCCCAGAAAAGCTGGGTTTTGGGAAGGGAGCTGTGAAAAGGAAAAGAAGCACAATGTTTCTGCTAGCCTGGAGATGAGAGATTTGTTTCTTAACCTCTTTAATATTTGACTACATGTGACACCAAGAATTCTTTTTATTTTACGATGCCATCCTATGTAGGGCACTTCCTGCTAAAGGAGGGACTTTCACTCAAGAATTTGGGGTAGTAAAGAAAAGGGATGAGGATCCATGTGCAGGATAGAAGACCTATGAGTCCATAAAATGCAATACAAATATTTAGGGGGTATGAAGGTCCTGCAATGGGTTGTTTGTGAGCCACTAAGGCCTGTAATTTTAGAGAAGCTCAAGTACCCTTATCCTCCATTTCCAGTGCTGGTATCCATGGCTTATGGGAAATCTCTGTGCAGCCCAGCTATCTATAGTTCCTACGTAATATGTAAAATTTAAATGCCTAAGGAAGACTTTCTTAGAAACCAGAGTATACTTGCCATGTTATTTAGACAACCAGCGTTTCAGGGTAAGAATATAGAGATATGGACTACAGCCAGGAGGATAAATATATATGGCCACAGCACGATGTGACTGAATCCCATCTGAGAGTTCCCAGTGCTGTGTCAGTATAAATCTGCTTCCCTCAGTCAGAGTGGGCTTCAAGGGATGCATCCCATGAAGGGAAAATGCTACTGCAAACTCTTGGAGCTAGGAAGGTGTTAAAACCTCAGCCAAAATATGAGGCTGTATTACATAAGGTTTGGAAAAGTCCAGATTGCCTCTCCTTGGCTAATCTGTCATAGCCATCTGCTGGCTTGCTGCTGTCTCACAGCATATACAAGATGGTTTAAGTTAGTTTAGTGGGGTTTTGGTTGTGGTTGGGTTTTTTTTTTTTAACTAGTTCAGTCACTGTGTACTGTTTCAGGTGAAAACAGGCCTAAGGAAAATTAGTGTGCCACAGTGCACTGTGTTGGAGCCCACAGACAGCATGCTGGGAGCTGCTCATCAGGCATAAAATAATCCCTATTTTGGCAGATTATAACCTCTGAAGTGTGACAATATTGGTATTTTTAAAAAAAAAATTTTAAAATCTGGTGGATGCAATTGTTGCCCAGTCTCTAATGACTCCTCATGTGAAAACAAACCAGTGGATGAGAGTAGGTGGCTTCCTGTCCAACACACCCCACGAGGCACAGAGGATGTCTTGGCTCTCCCAGCCCAGCCATCACACAGTGGGTGACAAATGTACTTCTCCCAGGAATGTCTGAAGTGGGGTACTGAGCTGCGGCTCAGAGCAGTGATTCAGGGAACATGCACCCTGAGTGCAAGGCATGGGTTTTTATGGTGTAAATGTGGTTAAAACTATGGGGAAATCACTTTTTTCCCTCCCTTTTTAAATTAAATTACTTATGAGGAGGCATCAGAACAATTTGCACAGGCAGAAGAGATGAGGATTAGATTGAGCAAATAGATCAAACGCCTTCATTTTCTGTCCCAAGTGCTCTTGGGTCTTTCTCTTGCACGGCTTTCTGTGGATGAGCAGCACAGGCTTTGGCAGTGGGTACAGGTGAGCTGTGGATGTAACGTTCCCTGAAAGTGCACCATTTTACACAGAGTAACTTTCCCCCATCCTCACACCTTCCATTTGGTTTGCATGTGTTCTACCACACTTCCTTGGCTGGATGTGCCTGTTGCTGTCTTGCTTTCTCTGCCGGCACTCAAAGGGAAGCTGCTGCTGCCCACTCTGCAGAGCCAGTTATTTCCAGCCATCAAACCAGCTGCAGCCAGAAACTTCATAAATGTCATTAATTTGGAGTCCTGCTCTACAGCTACAAGTCACTCCATCTATGTAGGTCCTGCACCTATTTATAACCTAGCAATCTGTCTCTGGGGGCTTTGTGCAGTTCTTTACTCCGTGCCACGTGGGTGGTAATGTAATAGCTGGGGATACTATAAGATTTCCTCTACCACTTTTTAGAGGCAGCAGGTGCAGTGTCAGCAGACTGCTCTGGTAATAAAGCACAGGTGAGGTGGGAGCTGCTCTGTGGAACTCTCCCTCCTGTCTCTGCTGCACCATCTGATGTTTAGACAGTGGCTTGTTTCCTGCTCCTCTGTGCCTGTGAGCTCCCAGCTGGAACAGACTACAAAAGACGAATTATAGTGATGGAGAGGTGTCACTTTTGCAGCAGTGAAAAGTTGCAGTGTTCCCTGAGAGTTTTTCCTTGCAAAACCTGGGGAGAAGATGCAATATCACTGTTTGCTTCCTACCCAGAGCATGGTAGTACTGGGTGCTGTGTGGATGAACCCTCATTCCAAGAAACTCCACAGTTTGAAAGAAAATGGTTCAAGGTATGCAGGAGACCACAAAGAAATGGCAAGATGACAGTCAGCATCACAGACAGAGGTCATAGGGCAATCAACAACCTACAGTCCATCAGGTTGTCTGTGGACAAACTGACAAGAGAGCACTGCAATGGAGACACTTTGTGGATGTTTACAGGAGTCTCTCAAAAAGAAAAAAGTTTTTCTCAAGACACAGTAGCCTACAGGGAGTACACTAGGGGCTTTGGGAGTTAAACATCCAAATAAAATCAGTCTTGGGGAAAAAAAACCCGCATGGACAGTTTGCTTATGGAGGTTCTTGCTTGTGTGTTTTATCCATAAGCAGGTGAGACTGGAGCTTGGAGAATTGAGGTCTTTTTTCTCTGCCTGCACAGGGAAACCGACTGGAGCGAGAGAGGAAAGGGTGTGATCTGGCCACTAAAGGGAAATCCTCTGCTGTCTGCAGCGATAAGCTCCTTCTTATCCTCAACTGCTTCTTCCATGTTGTGCCCGTGGATCTGAAGCTGAACAAACACCTGATGTATGGGCTTGCTTGGTGCAGCCAGATGCCTTCACAGCTGCTTTGTGGCACCTGAGATGCTTAAAAGTGGTAGATTGGAAAGGCAATATCTCACATGTTTCTTGGGTGAGATATGCCATACAGACAGGTTAGAAAGTGCTCAGGTTTTGTGTGTGGGGACAGATTCCCCAAACACTCAGCATTCACCCAGCAGCACATACCTCGTGTGGGTTGGGGTATGGGGTACTGAGCACATGCTCTGGGTGATGGTTTTTGTGCTCCTGGTGATGGTGGTTGTGCTCTGGGAGCCCCTCTGGTCTGGGAACAGCTGAACTCGGATCCTGCTCTCCTGTTCTGGGTACAGCGCTGGGAAAGGGAATACACTGCACCTATTATTGGAAGTGACTTGAAGGGAAGCCAGGCTATCCCACATGTGAACCTTTGAGGATGAAGGAAAGGCTATTTCATGCAGTGCTGGCTGAGGGACAGCTGCAGCTGCCTGTGCCTGCTACATTACCTAAGAAAAGCTTCTCAAAAAAAAGCGCCCCACTCCAACACTTTTTGGTTTATCTTTTCATAAGCCAAAACAATAGGATAAATGTCAATTCAAGAGAAGGCAAAGGCTTCCTCTAAGAAAAATGGTTGAGGTAGTCCGGGGTGAGGACCTGGTGGGGAAAGCACAGAGACAAGGATGCTGTGGGGGAAGGGGGACAGTGGCACAGGAGTGGTGAACTTAGAGAAAATGGAGGAGATTGGGAGGGAGCCAAGTGCATTGGGGGAAAACTGAGACTGGAAAAAGAGCCAAGATAAGCGAAGAGTCAGCAAGAGGGGCAGAGAGTAAAGAAACCTGCTCTAGGAAGGGTCTAGGAAAGAACAGGCCAGAAGGACCTGAGCACTAAAGCATGTCCTGTGCAGGGTCTAAAATAGGGCTGAAACTTTGTCCTCCACTGCCAGAAAGCAGCTGCAGAGCCTGGTGTGAGGACCTGGGCCTCAGCATCCTCTGTTTGCTGAATGCATTGGGATGATCCACTGAGCCCCTCTGCAGCTGAAGGGCAGAGATCTCCTTTTTGGGTCCCTACCTCCTGCCAAATCCCACTGAAGGGACCTGATGCAGGGCCCCACAGGCAAACAGTCACAGCATTTGGGACCTGGGACATGGGACATCCAGTGTGTGGGAGAAAAGGAAGGTTTGTCTCAAAATCTTATTGAATAAAACAGTCTTGGGGGGAAAAAAATGTAGTATGGCATCATGTAATTAAAGTATTCTTGTAATAGACAAGATTACCTTAATTCCTTCCTCCAACCAACTTTTTGAGTGCTTGACTTTTTAGCCTCGATGCCTTTTGGTGGATATTTGGGGATGTAATGTAGTTGTGGAATTCCATACAACAAAAGAGGACAAAACCTTTTTCCCACCTTGTAAAGTGTTCATGGGATTCACAAAATGGTGTCCAGTTGGCAACCCTGTGTCTTGGCCTTTGAATCCCCTGGTGACTATTTTTCTAGCATGATGCAATTCCGTTTCAAAAAGGGAAACACGGGCTTTGAACCAGGCAGGCAGATTTTGCCCCTTTCTCCCATAACATTTTCCCAGGAGAATATTCTTATAGTTTGGCCTTTCAAATTAGACAAAGGAATCAGTGAAAATGTGATGCTTCTTGGGGGTGTGATGTCATTCACACTGTGTCATAAAATGTCATAAAAGGGCAGTAATTCATGGGGCCCTGTCTGGTGCTACAGTGATGTGGACTCCTCTTGCCTGCAAAATGTGTCTGGGGATGATGAAGTTGTTGCAGGCTGGATGCTATGGAAAAGGGGCATAGGCAAAAATTTTGATGAGCTTTAACACAGTTCTTATGCTCAGCTCTGGCATTCTCATTGTTTTTCATGGTCTGCTGGCACCTGAACATTTTGTCCTTTAGAAAATGGTCAAAAGCTGGTCCTGGGGCTGAACACCAAGGAATGAGAGTGGAGGCAGGACATGGATTGCTGTGTACCAGTCCTGCCTGTGAGTTCTGGGGGAATGGATTTTGACAAACACTGGCTGACTGGAACAGAGGAGAGGTGGTTTAATCCAACACATGTGCCTGCTGTATTTAATCAGCATTACAGAGAGATTGAACCAAGATCCCCATGGGATGCTGCTCAGCCAGGCTTTCACACACAGGGGGATGTTCATGATGAGGTTTTGTGGCAGGCAGGAACAGTGGAAACAATGCCCTGTAATCTCACCTCTGCCCACATTTCCACCCACAAGCCTGGCACAAGAAACCTTCCCAACCATCCAAACAATTGCCATGTCTGAAATGGGCTGCATTGTTTCCAAAAACTGGCTCAAACACCCTTATTTTTACACAGGATGATCTACATGAAGATAGTCGTGTAACCCTGCAGCTGTTAAATTCCCTACCAGGAGTGCAGCAACCCACACTAAGTCTCAGGCTATGGGGTCCTACATGTGATAGTTTCCATAAATCATAATCCAGAGGGGAGGTAAGGGTTTAACAACAACAGCCAGGAAAAGGGCTAAGTGCTTAAATGCAAATCTTGCTGCTTTCCTTCTGCCAGATCCACCACTTACCAGGCAGCAGCAGCACCAGGCCATGGTATGCTGACATGCTGTGGGTTAGAGTTATGCTGTCTGCTTGTTTCCATTCACAGGACAGAGCAAAGTTACAGAACTGCATAAAATGAACAGGCATTAAGTCTGCACGTTTTTACAGACCTTATTCTGAAAGCCTGGGCGATGCAACAAAACTGGTCTTTCACAGGCAGTTCCTGGTGTCCTTTCCATACTGGTTCCTAAGCCTGCTAATTGGAATTGAAATTATCACCATGGTTAAAAATCCTGTGGGTTTATTGCTGCCCTATAATTTCCAGAAACAGAAATGTAGAGGGTACCAGATAAAACTGGATAGGTGCTTGGTGTGATCCAGAATGGCTGCTCTTACTGTCATTCTCTGTCTCCTTCCCTGGGAAATGGGCTAATGGCTGTGTCTGCTCTGCAGCTGAAGATGTAGCTCAAGCCACCCCACGTGTCACAGGAGGCTTCTGGGACTGGGTAACCCATGCCTGCACTCCTTGTCCCAGGTCCAGGCTTGTCCCAGGACCTGCTTGTTCTCTGTCTTATGGTGTGGACCAGGTCAGAGTTTTGTTAGGAAATGCTTTGGGTTTCAGCAAAGAATCATAGAATCCTCAGAATTAGAAGGGACCCTCAAGGATCATCCCAGTCCAACTCCGGGCCCTGCACAGGACACCTTGGTAGTCACACCAGGTGCCTGAGAGCATTGTCCAAACTCTTCTTCAACTCTGTCAGGCTTGGTGCTGTGACCACTGCCCTGGGGAGCCTGCTCAGTGCCCAGCCACCCTCTGGGTGAACAACCTTCTCCTGATATCCAAGTAAGAAAAAATGCCCTTAACAATCAGAGGCGTAGAGGGAGATGCTTTGTGATGGCCAACCCTTCCCAAAGAGATGAGTCAGCCTGACACAAGTAATTGTGTTCAAACCAGGATCTCCTCTTCACCCCTAAGAGTGTCAAGTGTTCCCATCAGAGCTGCAGCTCACACACCTCTGGTTTCTGTGTATGGCTTTTGGGGCAGCAGTCACAGATCTCACTCTCCGTTATTTCCTGCCCTCAGAAGGCTGTAAGGCAGTGTCACCGTGGTGGCTGCAGTGTGAGGGACATGTCTCACTGTGGGAGAAACTTGGGGCTGCTGCTTCTTTTCCTGGCTAAGGAAGTGATGGCTGTGACAGATGTGCTAGAGGCTGCATTCAGGGTAGAGATCTGCTCTCAGCACTGCTCTCAGCACCCCGTATTTTCCCTCACAAGGACGTAACTCATTCCCAGAGCCACCTCTTTGTCTCAAATCATCACTCAGCTGCTTGCATACAGGGTTGAAGCAAATGCAAGTCCCTTCTTGGTTTTCTGTATGACCTGTTGGCCTATTTCTAGCCTTATAGACCAGTGTCAAGGCAAAATATTAAGGGAGTTGTCCAGATCCTCTCTGAATTATACAAATAACAATGGATAGCCACATTGCACCAACGTTACCTGAAGGAAAGTCAGATTTGTGTCTCTCAGCTGTGACGAGTGACCCCCTCTGCCTCTTGTGATACTTCTGTGATGAACTGCACTTTCTGTAGAAGGGAAAATGTTCTACTTAAAACTGACAAATTTTGTGTAACCATCCCTTAGGCTTGCTCTTTCTGTTCTGGGCTTTAAAAAATACACTTTTAATTACAAATAAAAATCAATATGTCTGGTCATTCCTCATTAGCTGTTTTAAGGCTATCCAAGCTGAGTTCTAGTTCTCCTAACCATCCTGCTCTAGCCCTTCCCACCACATTTCACTGTTGCAATAGAGCACTTGGTCTTTTCCTCCACCCGTCCTCGTGCTGGGAGAGTGGCAAAGTAGCAGTGACTTCTTCCCTGGCCAGTGCACTGGGAGCTAGCTGTTCAGAGCCTGCATTAGAAGACTGCCTGTCCAAATGCTACCAAAGACATGACCTCCAACACAGCATCAAACTTCAGCTGAAATGCAGGTCTGACAATGTGTGAAAATACAGTAACATAAATAAGATGTTGGCCACAGATCTCCTGATGACAGATGTAAGTGTAAGTATGAAGTGTGCTTTCTAAAAATAGCCTGCATGGAGAAGGTGCTGGAAGTGCTGGCTATTGGAGAGGCTTAAAAATAGGTCATAGATGACCAAAAGAGTAAAATAGCAACATCAGCAACATTCATTGTGCGAGTCCAACATTTCAGGGCACCTGGACGCTTGGGATCAGCTGGGGGTGAAGTGGCACCTGTGTATGATAGATCTTGCTGCAAAGGCAAGATATGGGATGGACCGTCAAACTGGGGTGACATCTGAAATGCACACCGGTTGTCCATTTTGTGAAGAGGAGACATGTTTTTTCCGCCTTTAATTCCCTATAAAAGAGGCAGAGTTTTCCCAAGATTTCCTTTTTCTTTTCTACTCTGTTCTTTTGAGACAGTCCTTCATTAGCTACCGGTCTGTTCCTGCTCTGGGTAGTGCTGTAGATGTGTTTGCCCAGTGATCAGTCTGGTGGAAGATGTGACAAGCCATTTATCTCACCGGCATATGCCTCCTCTTTACAGCTAAATCCTGTTCTTTGCAGCTACATTTGAGGCAATCCTGTGGGTTTTGGTGGCAGTGCTGGCAGAGTACAGGAGTGATGGGACCCTGTGTCAGTGAGTGCAGAGCTGGCAGCTGAGGTTCTGAGAGGGCAAATGCACACAAAAAAGACTGCATGAGTGTGCCTGGTGCAGCCTGAGGATTTGAAGGACCTGGGCTTGTGCAAACCTCTCAGTTAAAAGCTGCACAGAGTGAAAATAAAAGCTGAAGCAGACTAAGAACTAAACAGAGCCTGACAGTGCTTGATATGTAATTTTACCTTACAGTAGAAGATATGAGAGGTATGAGTTCAACCTTGAAAATATACCCCAATAACCCCTTCATGCTCCCCATCTTTGCATAATGAATACTTGAAAGATAGACGTGACCGTGTTCTGCACCTTGCTCTCCTCTGTGGTACTTACTGAACTGACGTGTAACACACAGATCTGCCACTGGAACAAGTGAGCATATTCCAGTGCTGTCTCCTGTTATTTCAACCATAAGAAATTAGATTTTTGCACAATTTTTCATGTCCATTTTACCTTGCACCTGTATTGAGACATTGTAAGGATTCTTCCATTCCCTCTCACACCTCCAGTGAGACCTTCAATCTGTGAGAAACTCCAACCAAACCATTTTCTGCCTGCTCATAAGGCTTGTTTCATTGAGCAAGAGCTGCAGCATTTCCCTCAGCTAGAAGGGGCTAAAGTATTTATTAAGATTGGATATCCTGTGTTATTTAGAATCATAAAAGTTAGGAGAAAATAGGAGCTACCTTTTTGGACCTGAATGTGCTCTAAAACTATTCTTCTAATATGGGTGTGGTATGCAAAGAAAGCATGAATGGAGGTTTCTTTTGTGGTCTTTTAGGAATTTCTAGATCAAACAGTGTTACTTGGCAAGTAGACAAATAGGTTTTATTTTTTGTAATCACCAGGTCTTAAAACACTGTGATCAACAGCCCTACAGTTACTGAGGGCTGAGCAAGAATAGACATTGAGTTGCTTTTTTTAGGGCACAGCAGCACTCAGATTAACTCTTTCAGTGCCCTCTGCCACACATCCACTCAAAGTAAATGATTGCAATGTAGCAAAGGATTTCTGGGCTGATGTGGTGGTTAAGTGCTGGCTGGAGATCATACACAGACTGTCAGGTGTTTGCTCCCAGCCCCCCCACATCTCAGTCTGTCAGGGAAGAACGTATGGATCCCTCTGTAGAGGCTCAGTGAGTCTGCAGTTGCTGTGCTTGTGCCTACAAAGGTGATGAGCATGGGAGTATTCATTCTTCAAATGATAAATCCTGCCTGGCTCTGAGGTTCTTTCTGTGTGTGAGAGAATACAGCTATGTTGAGTATAATTGTGTAGATGCCTGTCTGTCTGCATAAATTATTCATGTAGAATGTGAATATTTTGATGTTCCTCTGTGGAACAGCCAAGCTGCTCTAAAACAAGTTGTCTTCTCTGCAACACCCTTTGCAATCCTCTGCAGGCTTAAATTATGTTCCAGGGCACTACTCGGCTGCCTTGGCAGCAATGCACTGTTGGGGTTACTGGGAAAAAGTAACACGAGGAAGTGTAAGTAACAGCTGAACTGAGGGAGAAAATTTTGTGATGTTTTTCACTGATGTGCTTGGAACAGTGTTGTAAGGGAAGATCCTGCCAGTGGAAGGGTTTTTCTGTTTGCAGTTGTGAGATATCAAGTTCATTCATAGTCACTTCAACCCCTGCTGTAGAAAGTCTTTAAAAAATGAGGAAGTGTTGCTTAGTGATTCAGCTGTGGGTAATGGTGGTTTTCATATACAGCATGGCCAATATTTCCCTAGGTGGGTCTTTAAACCCATCTCATAGTGCTGCTGGACTACTCTGGAACTTCTGGAGAGGTATGGAATACTGCAGATACCATTCTTTGTCCCAGGCACTAAATGTTCAGTTGTGATTTTGCAACAAAGATGTAAAACAAGAGATCTGAGTTTTCTTGAGCTCGCTCAGCTGTGTGGTTAGCTAGCAAAACAGGAAGTGATATCTGCTGTATGACTCTTCAGTGGCCAGCATGAGAAATGTGGGCAGAAGAGTTGGGCCATGTGAGCTGGAGGGCAGCATCCCATGGCTTGAACAGCACTGGCCACATCCAGGGCCTCTTGTTTCCCCTTCAGCAGTTGTTGGAACACTGGGCCACATGGCTGCTCTGTGTGGGTGCAGAGCTGCAGTTAAACTTTCCTTTCTGCAGAATTCAGATGTAATGAAGCAAGGGGAAGTACTTCTTCACGCAGCAGTGGCATGAACCTATCAGATTCCTACATCAGTAGATTGACTCCCCTGAGTCTTCCTGAGGCTCACCATCAATAAATGCCCATCATCTCTTAGGATGAAGGAGAAGGAACAGCAAAAAAACAGCACTGACCCCTGTTTCAGACTTTTCTTTATTTGTCTATTTTAAATTATGGGGATAGAAGAGGGAGGACTGGGAGAGGAAGTTGAGATGAAGAATCCTCTTTCAAGCCTTTGGGGAGCTGCAACACTTACATCTCCTTTTTGAGGTCAAAAACCGGTCCATGGTTGGTGTTAGAGAGAGACCAAGCTGCAAATACCCCTGGGAGTGCCTCTCCTGAAGGGTTTTCCAGTCTAAAGGAAAAATCACCCCTACATTTCTCTAGTACTCAGCTTCCAGGAGATTGCTTTGAACAGTTTTGAAGTATCAGCTGGTATAGTAGTGCTGAAGCTGATACTTTGATCTGCAGGGAAGTGATGCTGAGCCATCACTGGAGTATTTTTACTGCGGGAAAACTCCAGTTTAGGAAAATGTCATAGCAGGCTATCAGTTCTGGCATGAAACTGCCAGCAGGTGGATATCGTGATGGGAAGTGTTAAGTGGGTTTTGCTGGCTCACTGGTGCAGCTGGCTTGTTCTGTTGCTTACATAAAAGAGAAGTGGGACCTGCCCTCAGGCTAGAGTGAGAATTTGGTTTTGGTGTGGGGTGGAGAACATATAACAGGGACAACAAAAGCCTGAAGTGAAGCCTTAGGCTGAGGTTTTACACAGTATATCTAGAGAAGTTATGGCAATATTATTTTAGCTTTCCAGGCCTGATCCTCAGCCTGTGTGACTGATTTCATGCAGCTGTTACAGAAAGTGTAAGAAAGGATGTGGAAGGAACTCCAAAATGTCACACACTGGCACAACCTGGAACTGGCTTTTTAAGACCATCTTTGAAAATCAATTGTCTTATCTGCTTTTGAATTCTGATGCAGCCTCCTGCTGCCATCCTTGTAACGCTGCATTGGGATTGGCCTTATAGGTCATTTTCCCTCTCCCTTCAGTTTTAGACTGCCAACTCTTGGTCTGACCTGGTCTGGGGAAATGGCTTTCCTCTCCCCCTATGCAGTGATTCTTTACATTCAAATGGCTTTTATCCTGAATTACCCCATTTTTCTGGGGGAATGGGGTTAGTGAGGAGTTTTTTCATTATTTTTGTGTTCCCCAGCCAAGTCAATGCTCTCACATATGTGGAATTAAGAGAAACATATATGGAATTAAGGGAGTTTGTGTGCAAACGGAGTGTGGCCACCTTTTACTGAAGTATTTTGCAAAAGCGGCAAGATTTTTGATGGGGAAAGAATGAACACAGCTTTGGCTTGGGCAGAAAAGCAATACATCCTGGAGATCCATCCTGGAGAAATCCTTGGCTATGCTGCAGGAGAAAGCCTACAGTAGGAAGATTCAGTTTTCTGCTCAGAGTAAAAGAGATGAAGTGATGTTCAGAGCCATAGATCTTACCTAAACCAGGCCCTTACTACAAGCAAACAAAAAAGGAAATCTTAGAATATTGTGTTTAATTGGGTATAAGTTCTTTACTATTTATCTATTTCTGTTTCCTCCATTCCTCTGGGCATCCTTGTAAATTAAAATGCAGGGATTTCCCCAGAGCTATAATTTAATTTGACCTTCTTGTGAAGGAATTTTAAAGTGACATTGAACTTCAAATGTGAATATATTCCCTTCAGCACTGCCCCTGTACTGACCGGGGTGGGAGTGCTCTCAAATCCTGGATGCAAAACATCCACTGGCCATGTGTGCCTGTCCTGTTCCTGACCCCCTGCAGGGTCAGTTCCTCAGGAGTAACCACTACTCTGCCTTCTTCCCTGCTGCTTCCATCCTCACCATTTCCCAGTGCAGCTTTAGTGAAACACTGGCGGGGCTTTTGCTGTGGATGTGGATAGGGGAATACAAAAGCTGAGCCAGGCAATGGTGGGGGCTCCTGAACTACCTGCCTGGCTTCTTCCACAGACTTTGGGCACTCCTTTAGGCTGTTCTATAAACAATTGATCATTTCAGACATAAGCACCAGGTGCTCTTGGCAATACATTAAAATGATCATCCCTAATCTTGGACCTGACACGTACAGAGCTCTTCACACGTTTGAAAGCAAGGCTATTAATTAGTTCTAACAGCTCTAGCTGTGAAACATGATCACTTTGCTGTTGAAAAGAGCATACTGAATTAAGTAAACGATCAGACAAAGCAAGGGCACTTTTCCTACAGCCTTTTGAAAACATAAATAAGTTCTGACATTTCTGTTTTATGGGGAACTTGAGGTCTAGAGAGGTCAAAAAAGCCCGTAGGTACTGAAGTCCCATTCATCTTCTATTGTAGGTACCAAGTCCACACTGAAAGTCTCTGCAAAACTGTGCACTGCCAGAATCCAGTCTTGCTTTCATACCAATTTATTTCTGAAAATATCTCTAGCAGAATAATCTGCTGTGTAACCAGATGACAAACCCAGTTTATAATAAAAATTAGTCTTGAGTCTTTGCGCACTGTATACATAATTCCCTCTTTGGGATTGTTATTTTCAATTTGCTTCCTTTTAAGTTTTTCATCACAATCCAGTGAGGGAAAAGTAAGAATGAAGTTGCTAGTCCTAAAACCAGGTTTTAGGCAGGGCTGAGCACAAGGAGCAAGTTGTAGGGACAGAGTGCAACTCAGCCTTTCTGAATGAATGAAAGCATGGTTGAGGCGGAGACAACAGCCATCCACTGCTTTGCTCCTCCATGCAAGGTGTTGGTCATTATAGCACCCTCTGTGCTCTCTGCCTGTGCAAACTCTCCAGGGTGTAGAGAAAGAGCTTTGAATTCAGCTGTGGTTGCAAGGAGAATGGTGTCTCACACCCCTGGCAAGCGAAATGGTGTGAGTGAGCAAAGGAAGACCTGTCACTGTAGATTTAAGGTTCTGGCCTGTGTTTCCACAGCAGGCATGAATGCATGGGATGAAGCTCAGACCGCACTCAAGCTGGCAATTCCAGCCTGCTGGATGAAATTCTGTACCCAGGCAGAGTAGCTTATGTCCCTTTGCTCACTCACTGTAGCTTCAGCACTGTGAATTCATTGAGTCCATTTAAATTAATCTCAGTTTATGTCAGTGCTCTGGGAGAGAGGCACACAAAGGGTAAATTCTGGTCGGCTCTTAAGAGTTGAGGTGCTGCCACACACATGAATTAGATGCAAAACAAGAACAGAGATGCTGCCAGGTTTCCCTCAGGTTGTGGGCAGTGGTGGTGGTCATTGAGCTGCTGTGTGTCCCTGCAGTGGAGCAGTTGCACTGGAAAGGGGAGTTCAAATGGGGTAACTCATACAAGTTTTGTTCAGCAAGTGGAGGGTATGTCAGACCCATGTCTTCCACAATTTCCCAGAAGTGTGAATACCCCAAGGACATATAACCTTAACCACGTTCCTCTGCTACAGCTGCAGAGGTGCCACCAGCGTCCTGCTGGGAGGCTTCCTGACACCTGGATCCCACCACCACCATGGCAGGGCTTGAGGAAGCCAGTGGTAGCAGCATAAGCAGAGGAAAAATGAGTTGCATTTTTATTCAAATGAGCGCAATGTGATCTGTGTATCTGGCTTAACTGTTGCTTACATCTCACAGGGTGGATTTCAAAAGCAGCCTGTATTTGCTCTCCATCAAGGTAATACATGGTGTTTATTCTGCTTAACCAAGTGGCAGAAGGAGAATACAAGTTTGTTCTGTTCACTCACCTCTAAAAATGTGTGAATGATGCATTTCTGAAGGGATGGGTGATGTATCTTGCCCAGTCTGTGCTGCATTAACGTGCTCATTCACGGTCTTTGGCTGGTGCTGGGCTGACCAAACTGGGTGAACCAGGAGAGATGACAGAGAGAACCCTGTCAACATGTTTTGTCTTTCCTACAAAACTGTGACCTCACTGCAAAGCAGACTACAGTGTGAATGCAGCTCTCTTCCCCCAGCACTTCCATGAAGGTGGGTGGGTTGAGAGGTTAATCCTTTTGTATCCACATGCAGGTTATGCAGCTAAGGAGTGGGAGTAAGCAGAGGATTGCCTCCAGGTTAGAGCAGAAACATTTTCTGCCAATCTGGAGCCACGACTATGCTAAAAAATGCACTGACTTCAGAAAATGGAGGCTAATATTTTGAAGATGGTGGCTTTCATCTCCTATAGGATCAATATTTTCCTTGGACGGACATGTGCTCAAATTTGTTTTTCTAGTTCCCTATTTAAAACAAGTATTTTCTAATAGCCAGTACTCTAAATAAAGACAGGTTCCCAGAGCAATAAAATTCCTTTAAAACTTATATCTTTGGGCTTAATTATAATTTTCTCCTTCAGAAACACATGGCTGGAATAACACATTTCCCAAGCAAGTAATTCCAATTGCTGCTTGAAAAAGTCACAATGCCAAAATGCCCAAAGCCTTCACTGTTTGGAATGAAATAGCAAAAATCTCTGTCTTTCTTTTAGTTGCCTGTTGCCATTCCAAATATGCAGGTGACCCTCTACAACCCTTTTCCCAAGTATTATAATGGAGCAGGAAAAGACAAAAGGGGGGATGGGTTTTGAGCCATCTTTAGCCCCTGGTGAGTTACCTGTTCCCAGAACTGCTGGCACTGCACCTCCCACCTGGGAGCCTGGCATCCGGTGCACCATCGTCATCTGCTGTCAGCAAGCCTCCAACGTGCCTGTGACCTAGAAAGATAAAAATACCCTGATAACAATAACAGGGCTGCTGTGATATGACAGACCGTGCCACGAGCAAGAGACAGTTTTGGTGGGGACCTGAATGAGGAGCCTTGTAGGGTCTATAGCACCAGTGAAACGAGAAGCAGGAGTCATGGGGTGGTTCTGTATCCAGAACTGTTCTGTGAACGCACCCAATCTCTTATCTTTGCTTGTGGTCCTGTTCACTCCCCTCTCCCAAAACTTTCGTAGGTATCGAGGTAAAAGTTGTGGTTGTACAAGATCTAGCCAAGACCAAACGCCTCTTTTCGAAGGTCCCTGCTCATTACCAAGAAATGTCCTGTAAAACATCATAGTAATCCAAATGGCCTGTCTGGCAGATCTTCTCACCTGGCTCAGGCCAGCAGTTAACTAGAAAAAGTCAGAAGGAGGTAATGCTGAGCCCTGAAAAGCAAGCCTGATTTCTCATCAATCAATCAATCAATCAGTCAATAAGTATCTATCAGGAGGAGATGGACAATACCTACAGCTCAGCCCTACAAGGCGTTTTTCTCTCAGGAGGTTCCTTTAAGTGGGTAATACGTCATCCAAGACTTACTTTTAAAGTTAAAATGGCATCTCTGCTGCTGTCAATAATGAAAATGGTGCCAACCTTCTTCAGATACTTCCTAAAAGCTGGTAGGAAAAAAACCCTTCTACACATCGTACAACATCGATGCTCCTAAAGCATTCTCTCAGGGGCTGTATGGAGGTACAACTAAAGCAGAGAATCAGTTCTCTGTCAATGCACTCTGATAAGAAACAAGCACAGGTGGAGGGGAGATGTCCCTTGAAGAGGGGATCTTTGACCTTTGTAATGGGTCTTCATAATTGTGTACAAAAAGCTAAGTAAAAAAAAACCCCAAAAATTATTAAGATCAGGAGCATCTTAACCTCATAATATGCAACAGGAGCAGGAAATGATTCTCAGATGCAAAGAACAACCAGGTCCTCTCACCGAAAGGTGTGTTTCAGGAGAGGACAAATAGCAAGTCAGGGGAAAACCAAAGTAAGCTTTTGTTTTCCCAAGCCTGTGGTCAGCTTGGGTTGGGGTCAGGTAGAGAAACTGCAAGTGTGTTTCATCTGTTGTACACATCAGCTTTGGGAAAAGTTGTTTTCTATCCATCTTCCTTTGCAAAATCCAGAAAAAGTATCTTCCTCTGTGTAAAGCCATCACCAATAAACTAACATTTCCCAGAGGAACTCTTCTCCCTGAGGAGAGGCAAAGTCACAGTCTTCCTTCCATGTTTCTTACCACCCTTTTTTTCCTCTGTTTTTCCTTTTGCTCCTTTCAACCTCAAATTTACTTGTCATTACTCTTTCATGAGCTTTTAAACTAATATGCTGGTATAGGAAATGAGGTTTGAGAGTGCTGCCTGCCAGTTCTCCTCCTTGCCTTTTCACCATCACTTCTGAAGCTATGCTCATTATCCATTACATTTAATAGAGAAGAGAGCTGTCAAAAATGTTATTCCCTAAATAAATTAAGTTTTATGAGAAATGGAATCTGGGGAAGTACTAATGAAGAGAAAGTAGCTCTTGGACATTTCGTCATTTCATTTGCAGAAGACAATGCTGCAAATGTATATTCTTTGAAGCCATGGCCTCTATTGAATCTGTTTGCTAAGGAATGAGGAATATACACTTTTTTCTTCTTTCTCCAGAGAGAGCTATATGACAAGAGACAAACAAAAGGGAACTGTACTTTTGCACTAGCCCCTCTTCCTTTTCTTTTGTTCTCTTTGCCTTCTCACAATGTAGTTTTCACATGCTTTGAGCTCTTTTTTGCTAGAAATTTTGCCAGGAAGTTTAGTAGTGATGGAGGTGATGACTCCAGAAGGAGCAACTGGAACTTGACTGAGCTGTCCACACTTTTCTCTTGGAATTTTGGATCTAAACTGTTTCTTGGTAGTGTTAGGAGGGCAAAGACTGGAGAATCCTCATGAAATTCATTTTGAAAAGGTCATATGTCCTTTACAGGTTCTTTTTAAAAATATTTTTTCTTGTTTTAACTAAAAGGAAAGGAAACTTTTGAAAAAAATGTATTTCAGATTAAAAATTCTGAATGTTTCACTAAGGAAAACTACACGTTTCAAGGGAAACATGTAAAGATATTTGCCAGTAAATAATTCAGTAAAATGAATTCAAGCTGATGCACAATTGCTAAACTTGCTCCGGAATTCATGAAAGGAAAGATTTCCTCAAAGCTCTTGCCACAAAAAAATGTGTTTGGTCACATATGAACCTGTTGTTCATTTCCCTAATGGTGCCATGTTTTCTAGATGGTGAATTAAATTAATCCTAAGATTAGCAGCCAAGAGTTCACAAATCCGTTTCTGGCCTTAATCTTTTTGGGGAGCAAGGTTGGCCACTTGCACGAAGTCACTTACAATAACCCTGAGGGTCTGCGTAGATTTAATCAGCAAGATAAAGGTGTCCATTGGTTGGTGTGAGACTGAAATTTGTGCTCTTAGATTGTGATTTTAACTGATTTAGAATAACACCTGTGAACTTTTGGATATATTGTTCTTGCAGTCAGGAAATTTTGGGCTTTGGTACTGATTGGGGAAACACTCCCTTTCCCAGTCTGCCCAGGCATCCTCTCTAGTTTTTACAGGGTACTCCAACTTTAAGTACTCCAGGCACATCAGATATACTTCTTTGCATTGTCTTTTGAGTAATAAAGCATTTATTGCATGGTGGTGATAGCACACCACCAATTTTTCCATGCTGTTGTTGAGTTCCAAACACATATTTGAGATACGCTGAGAAGCCGCTAGCTCAAGAGCTTTCATTTGTATAAAGCATAGATCTGTGATTCCCCCAATTCCTTAGGCAAACAGATACTGAGTTTTGCAAGTGGCTCCTTCTGCTCTTCCAGTCTCTCCTGCCCTGACCTGCCAGGAGAGGAGCCCACACCTGAAGCAGAGGTCTGCAAGTGGGAGGTTGAGGCACGGAGTTCCAAAGATGCATTGGAAGCAGCACAGCACAAGGTCAGAACAAACAGTGTGTTTGCAGCTGGTGAGGCTTGCTGAAATACATGCAATGTATTTCAGCAAGCATGAGATCAGTGATTTCATCCTTTTTTAGGATAAACTTTCTGCAGGCACTCCTAAACCAGTCTGTCGGGTGAGTCCTGAACTCCCAGGCTCATCACAGGTTTGAAACCAGACCATGTGAGGCAGATGACCGATGTACATCAGATGTTGTGGGGAGGGCTGGGTCATGCACAACTCACAGTCTGAGTATTTTTCATCAGGATTTGTTGATGAAATGTTGTGACTAATGAAAGAAGAATTCTCGTGTAAAGCAGAGACAGGGAGAAGGCGATTTTTCAGGTGCAGCTGGTTGGAAATGGGGATATTGAAAGGATTGGTAGAGCTCCTCAGCTCAATAAATGAAAAAAATATCTATTCACAAGCAGCTGTGGAGGGCCAAGGACCTTGTTACCATGTAGGAGGACGTGCTGGAAACCTTCCCTAAAAGCTCAGGCACTTTGAAAGGGACACATGTATCAAAAGAGGTGAGATCAAGTCACAGCTGGAAATGCTGTGTAGTCACGGTGTCTGCACTTAACTGGAGGGATTTCAGAAAGGCCTGTAAAATAGTGTAAAGCTCTAGGGATGTTCCTTACAGCCAGGAAGCAGAGTTTTCACTCTACTAGACCTCTCTAAGAAAAGGGTGAAAGCCAAGTTGTTACTGGTCTTTTTTTTTTTTTTTTTTTTACCTAGTCAACAGCTTGTATAATTAAACGGGAAAAAAAGGAGAAGGAGGCCATCCAGTCAGGGAATATTTAAACTAAAAGCAAACAAGAAGAGAAATTCTACCTTTAATGCCAGAAAGGTCTGGAATACTTTCTGAAGAGAAATCGGCTGGATGGACACTCTTGGAGAGGAAACTCGAGTCCTGAAAGACCAAGGGCTCTTAATGGGTTTAATGTTGTTCATTCATGCAGTTAGGAAGGAGAATAGTAGTGTGGTGAAGTCATATGGCCTGCTAAAAGAATCAGAGTGGATAGCTGTAGCAATATTTCTCAATATTCTTCACTAGTGTATTAAATTCCCTGTTGACTGAACTCTCCACAGCTCTACAGGCCCATCACTGTTGTTTGTATTGATCTGTGGTGCTCAGCAGGAGTTTATTTCAGGAGTTATTTCTCTTGCACAGTTGAGAAGTGTTGATTCATCTTTTTGCTGCAAAAATGACTAATAACAAATGCTTTCCAGGAATGGGCCCCAGTAAATCAGCCATAGACGTGTAGCTCAGATTCAATTAAGTTGATAGGGCACACAGTTCAGCTCCAATTTAATTATTTCTCATTTTATGTAAATGAGATTTCTTATTGCAGTGAAACAAATTATTATTTTCTCATGACAGTGCCTCATTTGCATGCTTTACTTCTTATTGTGCCCTTAGTTTAACTTAAAAACAAAGCAAAAGTTTCCTCAAAATTCAGAGGCTGAATTGAAGAGCTAATCTTTCATTAGCATTCTGGAGACAGTAGTTCCTTTGTGATCTGGTTGTGCTTGGCCTTCCTATAACACTGCCTGATTAGAGCTTTGTGTTTGACAAAACAGATTAAGCGTGACATCTGCCAGGTATATAACCCCAGAGGCAAGCACCCCAACCTTTGGGAATGTTCATCCAAAAATCCTCATTTGGCCAAATTTTCAGTTAATTTAGGATCCTGCTCCTTAAACAATATCTGATTTATATTTCAGGGATGAAAACATATTTTTTCAATCTACTGCCTACCTGCTACCTCTCTACTACCTTCTACCATGAGTAATGCTCACTCCATTTGGGAGTAAGCACAAAAACAAGTGGAAGCTGCAGGAGTTTTTCATGCCACTCTTTTTCTCTGGCACTAAATTACAATGAATTTTTCTCTGCAGAACCTCTGTGACTGGTGTCAGGGCAGCCTCCAACAGACAGGGAGCTGGAGCATACCAAGAGTAAAGGAATTGCTGCAAGGCACAGGCAATGCCAATGGTCAGGAATGAAATTCAACCCTCTTGCATCTTAACCCAGTGCCTAAGCCATAAATCTGTTCTGTTTTTCCTGTAGATTATGCTTCTTCAGGATGCAAAGCTCTTTGGCCTGCTATCCCCTGTGCTGAATGTCAGAACAGGGATGACATTTTTTTACCAGCCATGTACATGAAGTCCTGTGAGCTGGGCAGAGCCTGTTTTACTTTGAGAAAAAGATAATGGAAGAAACTGTGTGCAGCCAGTGAAAAAAATCCTGTCCCTCCCACACACCTGAGTGAGATTTCCACTGGGAAAGACAAAACCATTCTGGAGTTATCTGACTATCCAGCCCTTGCAATGTAAAGTTTTTACTGATGTTAAATTCAGCAAAGTAAGCAAGGTGCCATATTTATCATCAGTAACACCCTTGCTCTTCTCCTGTTGGGAAGCAAGGACATAAATAGTCAGGTGTCTCTCCAGGCCGCACTGACCTCCGTAACAGCTGTGAAAAATAGAATGCTTCTAAAATACACAACTAGAGTGCGTGCTTTCACACAGAAGGAATAAATCAGCCTTTCCCTTCCTGGGCTTTCATTCTGCAGTAATTTTTCACACTTCCTCGCACTGAGCCATGACTGCTAAAGTTCATCCTGGAGTAGTTTTACAACCAAGGGGAATGGCTTAATGAAGCACTATCAATCCAAATGCCAGTCTCCACTGCTTAGGTTTGTTGAATTCCTTGCTGGTTTAGCAGCACAGACACAAGTGTTCTCAGGAACTGATGTTGCCAGTGTCCTGGAGACTTCTGAGGGGAAAAAGCTTCATTTTGCTCAGGCAGTCCCAACATTTCAGACAATCTAACTCTATTGTGGCAGCATACACGTCCACTCAGGGGCGCAAACAAGTCACTGTGAAGTGAAGGGTCTGTGCTGGTCCCTGTTGAAGCTTGGCAGCTGCAGCCAGGCGTGGGCCAGGGTCTGCCCGAGCCAGCAGGGATGGGATAGGGCTGCCAGCTGAAGGGGAGCAGAGAAGATGGCTCTGCCTCTTCATCTCTGACCTTTTGCTGGGGGCCATTCCCTTGAGTATCTGCCCACTTCTTACACAAAGGCAACAGCCACATCTCTTAGGGGTTTCATGGAATTTGTGCCGTTCCCTCATTTTTTTTTTCTTGTTCCAGGATCTCTTAGGATTGGTTGCTTTCCTTTTGTGGCTTGAAGGAAGAATGGTTAGATTTAGTTTCTCTGTCTTGTAGTCAATGGCATAAGGACTTTGAGGTTCAATCCAGCAGGGCTCCTGGACTGGGGGCAGCTTGTGGAAAGAGGAAGGTGCTGCAAAGGCTCTTCAAGCCGGGCTGTGACTCCATTCACCTGTGCCTCTCTCAGAGGCTGCTCCTTGTGTGAAATGCTTCCCCCTTTCCCAGCCATGGCCCCTGAAGCAGGCTCTGACTCGTGGGCACACTGACCCCAAAGGCAAGAGCTGTTCTCATGGATTATTAAGCCAAATGATAACTCTCTCTTGGTCTTATCATAAGAACTGATGTCATTCACTGTGCAGGGAAGGTGTTTGGGAGCCAGCAACAGAGAATACCTGCGTGAGATGGGTGTGTGTGAGGGGACAAGATGTGGGTGCCCCGTGGGGGCAGGCTGCTTGCCAGAGGTCCCCGCTCATGGCATGGCAGCAGTGAGTGTAAACACAAGGCTTGGAGGAGGGGAATGGGAGATGGCAGTGCTGGTGTCTCCTCACATCTCCAGGCAGAGAGAGAGGTGTGTGAGAAATCAGGGAGCTGCTGCTGGGCTTCGGAGTGGGGAGCCCCTGCAGACTGTGACCAGAGCAAAGACAGACTTTGGTCTGACAGAAGGAAAAGGGAAATGTGGAGCTGCATTTGCACCAGCTGCTAATCTTGCTGTTGGAAGCACATTTTCTTTTTTTTTAAGATGCTTGATGAAAATGCCTGTGCATAATTTACATTTGTATCTTTTGTGTTCTATAATAAGTAACTCATCTGCATGTAGAGAAGAGACAATTCTTATATACAATTGTCTGCTTGGCATATGATCTGCAATGCCAATGTAATGGTTTTCTGCTTCTGTGAGCTTTTATTAACAAATACAGGAAGAAGAGCAGAAAAAAAGATATTTGGGGAAAATTGCATAGCTATTATGAATATTAAGTTTCTGGTTGTTGTTGGGATTTGGACATAACTTAGGCCAAAGCTTAGTGTTTCAAAAGCTGTAACAACAGTGACTACTTTTGTTTCCAGCAGTTTATTATCTTTCATTCTTTTTTTGGAAGCAAAATTAAACAGTTTATTTTTGCTTCTACAGAACCACAATTTTGGCAAAGTGTAGACAGCTCGCTATCTAAACTTTGTTCAAATAAACACAGTCCATTTTTTCTGTACCTCTTAAAACTCAAACTTGCTGATATGCTCCAGAAAAATTTCATAAGCTCCAAATGATTAAATGAGGAAAATGATGTACATATTTCTTCAATTGTATCCCAGTGCTGTCTTTATCTATAGGATTTGCAAGCAAATTGACTTTCAGTCCTATCCTTTTCTGGTATCTTCTCTGCAGCTGACGAGAGATTTGCAAGCAAATAGACCTTTTTGAAAATTTAAAGCAGATTTGCTATTTCACAGTTTGTATCTCTTTTGCATAAATACATTTTTTCCAGAAGGCTTATAGGAAGTGTTATCTGGCAATCCCACTGGCCAACTTCCTAAAGGTTTTGTTTGTTTCCCGGTGATTTAAAAGCATCTAAAGTCTTCCCACCCTGCCTCGCCATTTCCCCTCTCCCCAGAAACCTTACTTGCCTCACTTCATGTGCGTTTATGACATCTCTATCATGTAAACAGAGTGTTTAAAGGGGAGTGAAGTGTATTTAAATCAAATTGTATTGTTTTTCTCATGGGAGTCATGCACCATTATCATTAGGGCTGTTGTCGCAGTTAAATTTACCAGATACTTTGCAGTGGGAAACCCTTCATTCATTTACTTACAGTCTGCCAGGCTTCAGCAGTTTGGGATAAACTCTTCCCTGACAGGAATCTGTGTTTTAACTCCATGTCACTCCTTTGTTACAGCCAATATGTTCAAGAAAAAAAAAAGTAAGTTCTTTGCAAAGTCTAGGATGTATTTGAAAAATTTATAAGAACCAATATGCAAGAAAGGAGCAAAATGAAGTTTGAATGGTCTATTTAATGCCAGCATCTTCTACCATAAAAAAACTTGCCTTTGAAAGTGGGCATCGGTCTCCTCTCCCAGGTGACAAGTGACAGGATGAGAGGAAATGGCTACAAGTTGTGTCAGGGAATGTTTAGATTGGACATTAGGAAATTTTTTTTGCAGATGGAGTTACCAAGCATTGGAACAAGTTGCCCAGCAAAGTGGTGAAGTCACCCTGCCTGGGAGTGCTCAAAAAAAAAGTGGATATGGCACTTGAGGATGTGGTTTAGTGGTGAACATAGTAGTGGTAATAGGTCGACAGCTGGATTTGATGATCTTAGAGGTCTTTTCCATCCTTAATAATTCTATGATTCTATTAGATTGACTTAAGACAAATTGTAGGGAGATGGAAATTTTCCAGGATTGTTTTTATTATTAGTTAGGCCTAGGTCTTTAGCTTATCATATACCCAACACCGAGCAGCCATGCTTGCAGACAGCTCCTACTTCTGTAGGTAAGGGGAGAAGTTTTCTTGTCGTCTACAATCCCAGCAGCGAAATTTGCAGAGTAGCAACACAAGGCCTACACAATAAACTCATCTGGAGGCAAGGTGTAAGGTGTATTGCTCCTGCCAGGGGGCATCTCCCCTCTTCCTTGCCTTGGAGAGCCCCAGTTCTCCTCTCCCTGACAATTCCAGCCATCCTACGGCAGATCCTTATTGTGTGTGACAGCACCGGGAGATGTGCAAGTAACGCGGAGCACGGATCGCACACGCACCGGGTCTCAGTGGGGAGATCAGCCTCACACCACTCACCACAGGGCTGTCAGGGCCCATCAAAGGGAAAATGATCAGATTTATGAGCCAATGGGAGTGCACCAGCACGCTGAGCTTGTGCAGCTGTAGCTGGAGTGGGAAAATGAAGCACTCCCGATGGAAAGCTGCAAAGGCAGTAAGGAAGACTAGGGAAAATATTCCTGTTTGAAAGTTTTCATGGCAAGTCTCATTCTGGGACAAAACACAGTTATTTTCTTCTTTTCTTATGTCTTCATCTTTTTAGAAAGCTCCTGTCTCTGCCTCAGTGCTGTGGCCCCACACTGAACAAATTTGTGGGTTTTTTTCTCATAAAAGAGTAGACAGAGGATTCCAGACAGGCAAGATTTTCCGTGTTATGTGTAGGTGGGTCTTGCCTGCCCCTGCCCTGGCAGTGTCTTACTACCCCAGCACAGTGCTTGAACATCCCCAGTGCTGCCCAGCCCTGCATTTCCCATCTCAGGCAGCTTAGGGGGAGAGATCACAGCTGCTTAGAGAAGCAGAGAGGTGCCAGAGGAATGCACAAACTGGTTTCGTGAAAGTGCATTGATTGCTGCAACAGTTCTGCCCAGGAAAAATATCAGAAAGTCATACCAGATCAGTCTTGAAAATTTGAACTGAAATATATGAAGTGAGAGAAATGAGTTTGACCTGACACCCTGACCTGAGCACAGAACAACTCTTCTTGGGTTGTTTACTTGGAGTACAGCAGCAGATATGGAAAGCTGACGCTGCAAACTCCTTGTATTTATTGATAACCTGCAAGGAATCTTTTTGAGCAACAAAGTAAGTGGTCATGTAAGTACCAGCTGTGGGCAATTGATACACAATCTACATGATGGCTTTATTTTAGCCAGATCACACCGGAATCCCTCCCTTCCCCAGCTGGTAAAATTAAACTTCAGAGCTACATAGGTGTGTTTAGCAAGTATCATCCATTGTTTTAGAGACTGAGCATTCTTTATTTTTCAAGAGTGTTTTCCTGCTGTATACTAGAAAAGAGAAATGGAGGAATTAATGCTCTTTGTTTCTGTCTTGTTGTTGCTTACTGCTAACACGCTTTCTCTAGGCAAGTGGAACCTGTTTCCCAATGAGCACATGTTGGGCACTGAACCTCCCCACCATCAGCAGGGGTTGGGCCTGTTCAAGTGGTGTAGTGTCTCCAGGGTAGCATGGGGGTCATCTTCTGTCTCACTGGAAGGATCTTTCTTGGGATATGCCAAACTTGGCTCAGAAGGAGCTTTCAAAAACACAGAAGAAGAAACACCTAGGAAGGCTTTGTGCTAATTCCAGCTGTGATTATAACTGGGGGAGTAAATTGCAGATTGGGTACATTTTAGTAATAAAGTGGGTGTGAGGGGCAAATTAGCACGACCTCCTCTGATGAGGAATGAGTCTTGCCGGCTAATACGACAAATGTAGTAGGAATAACAGATTACAGAAGGACGAAAGACAGCTCTGGAGCCCTCTTCCTTTAATTTCTGTGTCCCTTATATCTGCAGAACAACTGTAATGAAAACAACAGCCATGCATGTCAGGGCTGAATTTGTCCCCAGGGTAAGTCATGTAAGTGATGGGGAGGGTTATGTGTTCAGTAAGGTGCCAGACTGCTCTCCACACTGGCTTTGCCCTGTGCAGCAACAGCAGTACGTGACTGGCAGTGCCCATATCAGCATGAGAACTCTGCTAGAGGAGGGAGGAAATGGGTTTAAAATAATTTGTTTGAAGAGAGATATTTATTTAATGTGCTGCTCACTTTGTTCACTTCTTCCTCTGCAAGAGCTGTCAGACAAGGCTTTCCACCAGCGTGGCTTGGTAGGCTTTCAAAAAGTGTCTCATTCTTTGAGAAAGCACATCTGAGGTTGGTGAGAAACAGAGGCAATTGGGAAGCGTTGTAATTGCTGAGAGATGAAACATATGAAAGGATGGCTTTGTGCTGAATACATGACCTGCTGAAAATAGTCAAGTCTGTTCTGGTTGCCAGCACATTATCGTCTCCAGGTCACAGTATCTGCACAGAGTACCTTTGGGGGCCCAGAACTGAAACAGAGTCTAAGGGCTTGTCTGTGCTGGACCTTTGCTAGACGATGAAACCAGGAAAACTTTGAGCCGTGCCAGTAACCACATGCTCTCTTATGTGACCCACAAGCTATCCTCCTCAGTCCTGCCAAGACAAAACCTTGTGCCTTTAACAGTCCATTTTGGAAAAATCATCCCCAGCCACTGCTCTATGACAATAATCATGTTTCTGGATGGAGATCATTTAAATACAAATATTTTTGTTTTCCAAGTGCTCTGTTTAACTGTAGTGTCTCCTTGACACTGCTGAGCTCTGCAAAGTCACTTTTCTTACTGCTTTTCTAAGACAATTGCTGAGAACATGGGAATGGCCACTGCCATCACTCACTGGTCCTTCAGTTGCGACTGTACCAGCAAAAGACAGAATACATCTTAGCACAGATTCACGTAACACATAAAGGAACTTGTTAATATTTCAGAGACCAGCACATCTGGCTTTTAGGGACAGATGCAGCTGGAGAGCAAAAACGAGCATGTAAGAAAATGTTCTGATTTTACCCTTACAAGGGGTGGACAGAGCAGATGTTTACATCTGGAGGTCAAGCTACAAGTACAGCAATTCACCAGCTGAGAAATATCTAACATTCTTATGGAGAGCAGGAGAATGGCTTATAAATCGTGTCTTTAGAGTGACTTCACTAATCAACACTAAGCAGAAATGCAAAGACTGACATAAGTGAGCATTTAAAACATGCCATTTTTCTTGGGGATGCTCTTCTGAGTGAGATGCACTAATATGGCCAGCTGAGCAACCAAACTAAATTAGGCAATTTCCCTTCTATTCAGCGAGAGGAAGAAAGGGAGAGGAAGAACAGAAGCCCTAAAAATAAGCCCCCACTGTAAACAACATTCAAAATGAATTTTACAGGTTTTATTGTTAAGTGCCTAATTCCTTCCCTTTGTGAACAAAGGCAAAGAAAATACTTAACATAGGCAGAATTCCCTTTCCCTGCCTTTCACTTTCTGCGCATAAAAGGAAACCAGTTCTTTGAAATAGTTATATTTTTGACATTTGACTAAGCACCCGGAGATGCTAAGAAAAATATGTTCAGGATTTTATGGCTAGCCTTTCCATAGTGCAGCGAGTGAGGAACAAGTGGTGGGGCAAGCCAGCAAACAAGCAAAAAAAAAAGTCCAAACCTGCATGCTGCTGTGAACACACTGTGTCACAGCTCACTGCTGGCCCCTGTGCTTACAGCTCTATGTCTGACCCAGATCAAGGCACTGTAGCTGCCCAAAAGGACCAAAGAAGCACCAGGGAACACACAGGCTTGGCTGGGGGGAACTGGGGAAAAGGCAGTAGATGATTCAGATGGCAGAACCACCCCTTTGAGAATCACTGGAGGTGACAGTGGGCAGCAGCCGTGCCTGAGGAGGGGGGAGGGGGGGATGCAGGGAGACAGGACTGATCAAAACATCCCTGGGGGAGATGAGTGAGCAGCTGCCACATTCCCCTGCTGAAAGTCACTGCAAGGAAAGCAGGGCACGCTGCACCCACCGGGCAGCCGGGCACTGGCACAGCCATCTGCACTCAGTGACCGCTCTGGGCGCCACTCGTGCCCCGTGCCCCTGCCTGCCCCCCAGCCCACCTCCCGTCTGTGCCACCTGCCTGGCCCACATCCCCCGGCCTCTGCTGCCCGACTCTGAGGACAGGGTGGAAAAGGGGCTTGTCCATGACTGTGAGGTACCTTGGTTCTGGCCATTAATGTTTCATTACCGTTCTCTGGTTCTGGTGTGTTGATGGAGCTGCTATCACTGGGTAGCGCTGGGAGGTAATGCTGTGGCTCAGAGGTCATTTGACGGATGCTGTGCATCCTAATGTGCTTCAGCCACTCAGCAGCACCTTCCCAGCTCTGCAAAGCAAGACAGAGCAGCCCCCAGGTTTACTCACAGCCAGGCATTTGGCAAACATAAAGAATCTCGTTGGTCTTCTTTGAAGCTACATCTGAACTCCTTTCTTGTTGGTAAAATGCTTTCTCATGAACTTTCCTTCAAGTGTAGAGGAAGGTCCCTTCAAAGATAGTAAATAAAGGACAGAAAGTGTTCCTTGTTTGCAAAACTGAACAAGGAACTTTACCAGAATCAAAAAAAAAGAAAAAAAAAGAAATTCCACTTTGTTGTTTGTGTGAGCTATAAAGTCTCTTTTCTGTCTTTTGCTAATCCATTTTCTTTTCACTGGTGTTTTTCATGTGGACTTAGAGAAATATTACAGTTATCTATGCATCCCACAAAGTCAGTTTATATTTATTCACTTTGCCTCCTTCCACATCCTTTCTAGCAGAAACAGCACAGTAGCCACAGGGGAGAAAATTACCCAGGCAGATTCTCCATCTGTCTCTTTTTCTGTTTCCCAGGGTTATTTGACTGTGCATATTTTTGTGAGTCTTGGTGGATCATTTTTGAATGATGCAATTTGAAACAAAAGAGCCCAAACCTGCATCTTCATTTAGACAACTAACCAGATGGTCTTAGCAAGGCTAACCTTGACTGTGGCTCCGTCGGGTTGCGTGCCACGGTTTGCTTTGTCTGAGGGAAGACACCACAGGCTCTGAAATATTTTCCTCATGGTGTTTGAATTCCTGTGTCTGTCCCTTAGAGGCAGAATGGTAGAGTAACCTGAGCTGAAAGGGACCCAGAGGGATCCAAGTTGGCTCCTGCTTGGGGTAATCCCAAAACTCACACCAAGTGCCTGAGAGTGATGTCCAAACACTTCTTGAACTCTGGCAGATTCAATGCCTTGATTGGAGCTTCCAGGCAATGATGTCACAGAAAAAAATAGTATTCTGAGGAGCCTGAGTAGACACTGCCCACACAAATAAAGCAGGAAAAGGTTGAGATCATCTAGACAGAGGAGGACAGAAATTGGTGATGCAAAAGCCAGAGAGTTTGCAGAAATTTGGCAAAGAAAAATCCAGGTCAGGAAGATGCTATATGAGGAGAAGGCAGAGGTCTGAGAGATCGTGCATGTGAAGACAATAAGGGACAGGAGTGAAAAGAAAACCCCAAGCTATTTCCCTCTCCCAGTTCATCAATTTTACCTCCTCTCCTTGAGTCTCTTTGCCAAGGTTTGCCAAGCCCAACCCCAAACATCCGCTGTCTTTTCCAACCCAAAGCTCTCAGCTCCTCTGAGTCAGTGTGCTCCTGTCAAGAACAACCTAAAAGAGATATGGAAGCTCCAAAGTCACTGCCATAAATCATGGGTGTCCTAATACCATTTTCATCTCTCAGAGTGGTCTGCCCTTTGTGTCATGTCCTGCCAACATTCCCAAGTGTTGGCCATTTGTTTGCAAAGTACGTGCTCTTGAGAGCCCACCCAACACCAGAGGTATTGTGTGTTCATACCAACAACCTGGGACAACTCATCTCCATCAGTCCATCAGTGGGAAAGAAAACGAGCCTGAAACTGAATTAAAGGAGTTGCAGTTTGTTGCTGGGGAATGCCACTTGAAATTTCACTCATGTTTGATGCTTGATACTTTCCTCTGGTCGCAGTTGCAGCATATTGCAGAGCTGATTAATTTGGCCACTGTGAGTGATACTCATAAATTTAGCCTGTTTTTCTCTGGTTGAGCTGTGCATGAAATGATCTGGGTTTTTTCAAACGTATTTGTTATTCATAAGGATTCTCAGAATAGTTTGGACCAACACTTTCCAGCTTGCAACACGCTCAGGCTGATGATTTGCAATCCACTTTCCACTTTCCATGGTTTGTGATATGTCTTCCAAGTCAAATGCCATTACCTCTCTTTGCCAGGGAGTGACAGAAGCTTTATAAATAGAATAGTAATAAGTATTGAATAATGATTTTGTTTTGTATGAGTTTTTGGCACAACTCTGTATAGATCTGGGCATTCTAGAATACTTATGAATATCTTATTTTCCCCATAGTACCGAGACAACTTCTGGTGTAAATTTGCAAAGCCAGCTGTCTTCAATCCACTTGTCCCTGGAGAATATCTTAATAGCAATGTACTGAATTATGTCAAGTTGCCTTGGCCTGTGCCAGCTGCACGTTAATCACTGTTAATATTTTATGTTCCAAAAGCTGAAAATATGTCAAAGGACAGAGCAAACTAAGACTTTCTGTATAGTTTGCCAACTTGAGACATCAGTTTTGCTTCCCTTCAATCTGGTAGGAAAATTCCCAAATCATCAAGACTGGATTCTTAGCTGACTCTTGTCTGGAAGGTGTTGTGACACCTCAGGACTTGAAAGGCTGCTTTTCTGTTTTAAGAGGTTAGCAAAGCAAATTTCCAACGCCGTAACCCAGGCCAAATCCAGGCCATGCTTGGGGCTGCTATACCATTCCTTTCTCCTGACCTGCAGCAGTGTGTTTGAGAGTCATTTCACCCCAGCCTCTTTCAATCCTTGTGACTCTGCAGGCACAAAGAATATTTACATTTTAAAATACCTCAAAGCTGACGTGAGTGATTTTATTCAGATTGATATTGGGGTTTGCCATTGGATTCCCTGGGCTCCTCCCAGAGACATCTTAATTCTCTCCCCACTGACTGAAGGGCATGATATATTTCTACGTTTGTGGTTCCTGTGTTCCTGGGAAAGTCCAGAAAGAGATGACCCACCTTAGGAGTTTGGGAAAGAGAAATGGGAAAACAAAACAGGAATATGGCTCATTTTCCATAACCATACTTCTCCCTAGTTCATTTTTTCATGTGCTTTCCATATGGAGCCAGTGGCAGAACTCCTTAGTCAGAAACAATGTTTTCTCTGGTGTGGCTGTTATTCTGCTTATTAGGTTGATAGTGACATGTAGCAAAATCAATGGGAGAAATCTGTGCTGGGGTAACCAGAGCTCTATCTACACTTCAGTGGCATCAGATGTTAAATGAAGTAATTGCCTGGGTTGAAAGACATTCTGTCTTTTGTTACTATTTTAATGGTATGAACGGGTGTAACAGTATAAATTGGCTGTAATGATGTGGCAAGCCCTTCTTCCCAAAACTCAGTCATCTTTATTGGGGTCAATAAAAATATCTTTTTCTGACAAAGGAACTGGCAACACCCTTCCTACTGCAAGACCTCTTCTTTGTTTCAGCTGCCGTGCTGTGAGTATTATTTGCATTGTTCTTGTATTTAAAGACCCCAGCTTTCAGTGTGGGTGTCCCAAGCAAGGCATGTTGCTTATACAGTGCCACTGCTGGAATGGGAAAGCCCTCTGAAAGGACATGAACTGGCACCTCTGGAAAGTGTTGCAGCCCTCCAGAGGATAGAACCAGCTTAGGTCTGGTCTAATGTGGGGTCCTCAGCATCCTGGTCCTCTGTGGGGCACTAATATGCCTTCAGCATTATAAGGAATTTATGGATGTTATAGGACAGCATGGGACAGATGCAGAGCAATTTTTTTCTTCCTGATGCCACCTAACTATGCTCAAGCAAATAATTTCCTTGTGTTCCTTTCCTTAAAATGGAGGCTGAGATAACACAGTCCTTCTGTGGAGTCCTTGGAGATGTGCTGGTGCTTGCAATCGATGCACTGGGTGAGGTTTTGTAACACGTGGATCTGGCAGCATCAAATTAGTTTTGCCTCAGCTTCTCCACGCATTGCTGCTGGCCACAGCAAGGTCCCTCGCTGCAGCTCTGGTTTTGTTCTTCTGCTAGAGTAATGCACAGTTTCGAGATGGCTCTCAGATCAAAGTTTGCTGGTTAGGTTGCCTTACCCAGTCACTAAAGGCATTAGCTCCAGCTTTCTGGAGTCCTGTGAGAACAACACAGATTTTTCTTTGAAGGTGTTGCGGTCAGAGAATGGGAGTGCTTTTCATCAAAGGCCTTCAGACATGCTCAGAGTACTTCCAGCACCTCTACAATTCATTATTTTTTAAAAATTAAAGTAGTTTCATTTTTCTGTTTAAAATTATTTTAAAGTGGAGGAACCTTCTACAAGATAAAATACAGGCATTTAATTGTCCAGATTCTGTGGTAAGGATAAATTATAATTAATAATAGATAGGCAAGTACTGCAATATTACACAATGTAGATTCATAAGATTTTTCCATATATGTTGAAACAACCACCTTCTCTCCACGATTCAAGAACCAGCTATCTAAGAATATGATTGGGTTGTATTAGAATTAATGGTAGGTATTTGGGTGAGTATCATGTGTGTTCATTCTAGAGTTTGCTCATTGTGTAGCTAAGGCAGGCTGCTGCTGTGTTGGTACAATATCATCTGGTAAGACAGGAAGGATGACAACACCACTGGAAAGGAATGAAGTAACTTGGATGTAGCAGGAGACAGCTCATTCTGGGACTTTGATTCAGCCTCAGCTTCTTTAAAGGCTTAGCATCATCTAGCTTCTATTTCATATTAGTATCAAAGACATCAAATCAAAAATATCATAGTTGTAACAAAGCAGTTATAACCACTGCTTTCTGCCTGGAGTCCATCTGAAAGTACAAGTTTTAGATTATTCTGAATAGAAGTGTCCCCCAAGCCTTCTTTGGCATCTTGTATCCAACCACTCCCAGGCTGGGACAAAGCTTAGAGTCACATCTTATTTTCTACTGATTAAAGGCCTTTCATTTGCCTTGTCAAATTATCATTTTGCCTGAATAAGAGCATATCTTGCTTTGCTCAGGAGCCCCCAAAATTCAGAAATCTTGTGAAGCAGAGGATTTCCAAAACATTTTAGTTTTCTACTGAAACTTAACATGCACTTGGTGAGTGACAAGTGATGTGCTCCCCTATGTATGCTGCTACTGCCTTCCACTTCTAAGACTGAGCTCAGAGGGAGAGAGAGAACAAACATGGCATGTGCCTTTAAATGCAAAGCAAGATACTCTCAGATGCATTTTGGCCTCAGCAGAGGTGATAAGACCTCTGTACCTTGCAAGGAAAACTTCACAGGGAGAGGAAGGATGAGCGAGGAAAAGAGAAACTCCCTCATCAGGACCTTTAGTTTAGATAAACCCATTGCTAGAACTGGGAATAAAAGTCAATTTGTCAAGGTGGCTAGCCTGAATTGAAAACCTGGGTTTGGACATGCTGAGTTGATTATTCAGCTCTGGTCTGCTGTGCATGGCAAACAGTCTTCACCCTGCACTCAAACATGTTTTCCAAGGCAATCTGCTTGCTGGCACTCAGCCTCACAGAACCATTGTAAATGCCTCTGACTTGTCATTGTGAATCAGGATAAAAATGATCCAGCTCCTGCACAGAAAATGGAGATGTGCATTTTGTCCTGATGTGTGTGTTAAGCTTTTCTTGGGCTCGGGCTCACAGTAGCTTTTATCCTTCAAATTGTTCATTATCAGCGTGCTGCAGCAAACCAAATGGGCAAGGATTATGCAACCACTGCCTCCCATTATCTTCTCCCATCTTCTTCTCTCCCTTCAGAAGCAGTAGTGCAGAATTAATTACCATTCCTTTGAAAAGATATCTGAGAACATCATGTGGAACCTCAATCTGCACAGCTTGCTTTCTAGTCAAAAGTGATTATGTAAAAACATAATTCCATTGTTTTAAATTTGATTGATTCAGACACACTAGGCTTACAGCAATTAAGCTAATATAATGAACAAATCATCAGCAGTTATATGGCAAGTTAACAGGCTACAGCCGAACTGTTAAACTGCAAATGCATAATGCTGAATTTTTTGCTTTTTGAGGACCTCCTAGTTTAAATCATGACTGAAACCAGATCACTTGTGCCCTTGCAACTGATTCAATTCACGTCTCTTCATTCTGACACCATCCTGCCCCTCAGCTTTGAATACCAAGACAGAGAAGCAGCCTGACTGTGGCTGCCATTCCATCAGGCTTTGTCGGGAGGAACCTGTGTTCCTGGTATCCCCTCCTGAAGGGTAATGGTCAGGTTGCAGTCTGATCTCCTGCCTTCCTGTCCTTGTCACTGCTGCATCTGGAACAGAAAGTAAAACTCAGTCAAAGCACCCACAGGAGCACAATTCTGTGAGAACACTCGGGAATAGCTGAGCCTGAGGCTATGCTGGAGAAATAGGCATGAGGTGGTAAGCCTATAAATTTTAGTTTTTGTCTTCACACCATCAGGCAGGGCAGTCAAGCTCAGACACATTTGTATGTAACAGAACTAGGTAGAAATGCAGGTTCCTAAATCATAACCTCAACTTTTCCCAGCAACCACCTGGAGATAATTCCTAAATATGTACTCTAGTGATGTAACTTTAGATGCAGGCGGACACAGTTGTTAACATTGGATGCACTCATGGGAAGTTCTCTCTCCTCACCTGCTAACAAAGGTGTTTTGTTACACCCACACATACATCAGCTGATCTTGACAAATGGGTGACCTCAACAAACAGAGCTACTGTCAAACCTGATCTCTCAATTTTGTGTTTCAGACTTGTTGGATGTTGGAAAAACACAGATGACAGCTGTAAATCAGAGCTTTTTAGTTACCCTCTCAGGCTTCTTCCCTGGAAGATATTATTCTTTTGGGATCTATCTGATTACTCACCAATCCTCTCTAGATCCCCTTTGGATTTTTGCTCAGATTTTATCTACTCATCTGCTCCCTTCCACCAGCTTCCTTTCATTTCTTGATAGTTTATGCCATTTTGCACATGGTGGTGAGAGTTATTTTGAGGATCCAGAAAGGACTTCTGCTTTCAGCTCCTCACTTCCAAAGGCACACTGGGGACACTCAGATGGAACGTAAATGTGTGTGTTTCTGTCCATCTCCTTTCCAGAAAAAGCTATGCAGTGTTTTCAGGAACTTGGTAAAACTGGCTTCAGTTCCTGAGCACTTTAATGTAGTTAGGGTAAAATAAAACAACAGTGGCAGGTCATTTAAATAAAACATTTGGATTAAAAAGGAGTCCTTACTGTCAAAGGCAGACTTTGGCAAAGTCAGACATTTCCCTGTGGGTTTGACCACCGTTTGTCTTGCAAGTGGAATCTCAAAGCATAATGGGGTGTCCATCCTGTCCCATCTGATCTCTCAGCCCAGCTGGTGCCATGCCATATCCGGCTGTACTTAGGAATCAGTGGATTTGTACTGGAAGATGCAGAGGACTCTGAAAGTGGTTGAATAACACCTTCATGCCTGATCAGTTTTATTTTCTTTTTTTTTTTTTTTTTATGAAGCGTAACATTTGGTGAACAATGAAATTATTGCTTGCTGTTGCTGTGGTCTACACTCAAGAATCAATGTGAACTTCTTTCCCTGCCCCATTACTCACTTTTGGGGTAAAACTGTGAGTTTGATAAACAGCAGTGATGCTTCTGGGGGTTGATGGCTTTGTGTCACTGCTCTGGATTCACAGGGCCACTTCACGTGGAAGTTTAATGATCACATAAATTCCAGGTGCTGTCTCACCCCTGCTACAGAACCTATCAAATAAATTTTATCTCAATGCTCTACTGCCTCCATAGGCATGCTGCAGGCTTTTCCATGCTGCTTTTCCCCCCTCTCTTTTAGTGCTTTGCTTAAATCACTGCTCACACCCACAGCAGAGAAAGGGAGGTCATGTGCCTGAGCACAAGGAACAAATGGGGTTTGCTGCTACTGGACACCAGAGTTTGCCCTTACTGGGACTGTGTTGTGGCACTAAACTGCTCTGGTGGAGGCACTCAATGCCAAGGTGCAGAAAGATGGCCTGGGCAAGGATCAGCAGGGGCTGTGATGTCCTTCCTTTACTCTCCTTGCCTGGCTGCCACCATTTCAACTGCCTGCTTAAAAAGCACCAGCTGAGGAGGTGAGCACCTGCTGAGTCACTTTAGGTGGAAAACATCCTAAAGCCGAATTTAAACAAAACCCTGTGGGCAAACTGAGGTATTTCATGGTCAATGTTCAGGTCAGTGTGTGCAGTATCCATACTGCTCAGGTAGCAATTCCCACCATACGTCTACGTTTTTCCCAAGCCTTGCTTGGTTGTTCTGCCACAGCTGACTGAACCCTCTTTCCCTGGGCTGAGCCTCAGCCCTAGTGCAGAGCATAGCAGGACACTCCCTGTTTCAGCACCTACTCTGATAGAAAACAGAGGTGACTAGATTTGACTTAGGTTGCAAGACAAGACCTGACACCCACAAAAACATCAGTGGTTTGTCTGGCCTTACTTATAGCAAAACCAAAGCACTTAACTGGCCTACCCTGCTCCTTGTCCTGCCACCTGTGGCCAGTGCCACAGTGAGGAGAGCAACACCCTGATGGACATACCCACCTCAGATGAGCTCCTCTGGGTCCCCAGTGGGATGTGTAGATGGATAAAATGGGGAAAATTAACATGTAAGACTGCATTGAAGCCCCCAGTATGCAAGGAGGCTCTGAAGAGCCCTGATTGTGGTTGGAAGGGCAGAAGCAACACTAGTTGTGGTTAAAGGGCAACCTACTGTCACCTTCCACAATCAGAGGACAGGTTTGCTTTACAAAGAAAACAGTCTGCAAGTTCAGCAGCAGGAACTTAGTCACTGCAAAGCATCAGAAAGCAAAGGGAACAAGCAAGTGCTGCAACACAAGGGGACACACAGCATAAAGGTACATGGGAATGGTGAACAGGCTCAGGAAGCAGAATTTCTCCTTTCCAAGGTCAGGGTGTCCTGGAGCAAGACAGGAGAAAGTTGGTAACAGCAGAATAGGTTTGGTCAGCTCTACTTGATGACAGTAGTGATTGCTGCTCTGAGCCCTCATGGCCTTGAAGCAGTGGGGTTGTGTGATCCCTCCTCTGCTTTGGGATCACAGCTTTTGTAAAAACCAGAATTGCCAGTAGTTTGTTTCCTAGTATCATCTAGGACTGTGTTTTTTGGGAATGTGGAACTCAGCAGTACAATGCCACCTCTTTCTCTTCAGGAGACAGACACATAAGAAAAAAGATCTTGAAATGGCACCTGAATGCCTGTGCTAGAGGGGAACTGCAGGGAACAGAAATCAAAGTCACAGAAACAGGGAGAGCAGATGAGAATTTGATGGACAAATCCCGTTTCTAGGACAGAAAAAATGCATCAAAACTGACCATCTGTGCAGGAGTTTCTAACATTTGATTTGCTGTGAAAGAAGGCAGAGTGAGTGCCACCTTTAAAAAATAATAATAAAAAAATCATCCCACTGTGCCTTTCTCATTGCAAACATTTTTAATAGCTTTTACATAACCTCCAGACTTGGCCCATTCAAGCAGCCTTGGTTTCGGTGAGGGAAGGTAGTCAGGCACAAACTCTGCTCACCGAGTTGATGAACTGTATAAAAGGCTCCTGAGACATTTTCACTCACTCCTAATTGATCTCAGAAAGCTTCTGTGACGTGTGTCACTATCCACCTTGAGGAGAGCTTGACCTGAGGGGAATGTGAAACAGCAAACTGTGTAGCCCCTTGAAAAATCAGTTTGCTTGGGGATAGCACAAAAACCTCAGCACTCCCCGCGTGCTGCTCTCCCTCCTCACCTTTTTGCCTCCCAAGTGCTTTGTGAGAGGAGACTGGAAGAAGAGCACAGCATCTCAAATGTAGTTGAATTATTCAGAGATTATGGAGCAAAAGACTTTCTAGATATATAACTATCCTAGAGGATTTTCACCAAATTCTTGCTGGTTACTACAGGGCAGATGCTCTGATCTCAGCATGCAGCTGCCACTTGAGCAGCCCTCTTGGTTTGAGTGGATCTAGGGCATTCTTTGAGAAATATGGGGATACAGCCTTCATCAACAGTGCCTGTGAATTCCTCTGTGCCTGACCTGTCCTTTTTCATCCTGAATTTTTCAGAACTTGTTTTAATATTTCAGCTGGATACTTTTACCATTGATTTGCTATGATGTGAAAGGGCACGTCAGCATTTTCCTGTTGGTACTGCTAAAAGTTGTGGTCATTCTCCTAGGAGGTTCTCACCAGCTGTGGCACTGCTGAGGACCAGCAAGGGGAGAAGCAGATTTTCTTTACTTTTCCCCTCAGCACTCTGTTTTTCCCTCCTCCTTGGTTTTGGGTGGTGTTTATGGCACATCACTGCCCAGTACTCCTGTACACCTGCAAGCTGCACAAGAGCAGCTGCAGGTGCCACACCTGCCTGCCGCCATCTCAAAGAGACAGTGGCAGGAGTGAGAAGAGATGGAGTGAGGGAGTGTTTGTTCATTGTACTCAGCCTCACAGGGCCTCAGAGGTATGCATGCTTCTCTTTTTGGGTGCTGAGATCAGTCTTGAGAGAGGACATCTGCAGCAAAGACAGAAAAGCAGCAAATCTGAACTCTGTATTGCACTTGGCAAGTTCAAAGGCTTTGGAACAGAAGGGGGGAAAAATAAAAGCATGGGAAATGATTTTTCTTTTCTGTCTTGTTCTTTAATCTCTCCCTGTTTTTCTTCTATTTTGATTTTGTCACTGTTTGCTATAGCAGTGGTTGTTATCGTGCCCACAGAAGTGGGTTTTGGGTAGAAAGTGCTGCACAGCTCCTGCTTCGTGTCAAACTACCAGCATGTAACGTGACCAAAGCCACCCAGCTTACCAAGGCATGGTCACAACCATTCCCCATGTGTCTAATGCACTAAGGTCATGATGGGCTTCATCAGGAAGTTTCTGGTGGATCATGGTCCCATTCAGGCACAGGAATAAGTTTGCTGCAGTAATCCCAAGCATTGGTACTCATTGCCAGAGCTTCAAGGAGTCGCAGAGTTGTGATATCCAACACCACCGTGCTCTCAGCCAGTCAGTTCAGGAGTAAGGCACAGAAAACCCTCTCTGTTTGCAGGCCCATAAACTTATGCAGGCCCCTATCCTCCAAATATGGCAACTTCCACACCATACAACATGGACCCAGTGCTAAACAGGGTGAGAGGCTGTGTCATACACCCATATCTCAAAGATACTTGGGGAATGAGGGGCCACTTCTTCTCACCTTGATACTAAAGGAAAATAATCTATGTGCTGGTGTTTTTCCTAGTGTTGCAACCATGTGACATAGGAAGGGACAGGTTCTGCAAGATAAACCATATTTCTTTTTAATATTTTCTGATCCTCAGGTGGTCAGGGAGACCAATGCAGCTTCAGCAGTGCTCTGAGATTATGATGCTGGCTACAGCCTACTCCAGTGATAGGTGTTTTCTTTTTTCAGTGACAGAGTTTACCATCCTCAGCTTCCAGAGATTTGCTTTGTTCTCCTTGCTGGCTTCCCACCAGGCAGCTGTCCTCAAAACTGCTTCCCAAGTGTCAGTTCTTGGAGCTGGATCCTTGAAGAAGATCATGCTGTGCAAACAAACATTTGCCAGGCAGTCTTAATATATTGTGAATAAATGTGGACAACAGACCTCTCTAGAACTGATGTCCTTTATTTCACTCCTAAGGCAGGGTGGTGTTTTTTGACTCTAAACCTTGCAAATAACAGCTTCGAAAGCCTGTCTTTTGTTGCTGCTGGGTTGGAGAAGGATTTTGAAGCTTGGTCACTGGCATCAAGGGGGCAGACCTCACCTTTCACTGTAGGGTAATCAAACACATAATGTCTGCCTTCCAGATTTTACATATAACTCTCTCTGTTGTCAGCTTGTGCTCGATGGACTGCCTCCAGAAGATCATGTTTGATGTAAAAGCTGCCTTTCTGATGAAACACTGAGGTGCTCTGTCCCAGCCATGGTACTCAAGCTAACTCAGCCTGGCACAAATGGGAGGTGACCTCAAATGTCATCTCAGTAGCTGGTCAAGATGCGCATGAAAATATTTCCTGGAATCCTGTTCTGCATTGGTTTCACGGAAATATGTACCCACTCTAAAATAACTTTGTTTTTGTTATGATCTGCTCCCCTGTTCCGAAATGCTTGTAGCAGTTCATACATCATTAAAGCCAGACGCTGATAGAGCTTTCAAGTAACTACTAGTGACAAGTATAAATAGATAAAATAGAATTTGGTTTCCAATACTGAAAGCTTGCTTTCAAGAGGATTGCTAAGCAGCTCCTTTGTAGCTTTCTCATCTGACTGCAGAAAACTTTTTACTTTAAAGCTGATTATTCAGTCAGAAAGCAAGCCCCAGTTAGTCTGTAGCTAATGTTTAACTCAAGAAGTGCTTTATATTCAAAGGTATTAGCCTGAGAGGGAGGTAGAGCCTGAGGAAAGGAGAGTGATGTAACCACTGATGGATGCACGGGGGAGAAAGTCGATGAACAGCACAAAGGAATGAATCACAAACATGCCTCATTGTTCCAGACTGCTCATTTCTCCGGCAATTGTAGTAGTACAACTGCGAGTGAGTATTGTAAGAGGGCAGGGACAGCACACACTGGGGAACTGGAGCGTGATTCAGGGATTGGAGAGAACGGTAGCTGCTGCTGAAGGCTCTCTCTCAGTAATGTACTGCTGGTAATTTAGGAAATGCCTTCCTTAGAAATGTCCTTGTAAACTCTGAGCTCTGTGAACAGACTTGGGCAGCTTTGTTTGTGTCTTTTACATGAAAGAGCTTTTAATTCCTTTTCCTTGAGGGGAAAAAACCCACCATTTAGCAAACAACATGCACCACGTATTGTAGCAGGGCTTAGCAGCTGTACGTGGGGGGAAAAGAAAAGGTTTTGCTAGGAAATTGTGGAGTTTAATTGTGCAGTCTGGATTGTACTTTTGCTGTGAATACTTTGGAACTCCTTTATATGATTTCTGGGACAAGTCAGTACATCCCAGACTGAATCAGCACCGGGAACTGCTGTGGCATCTGAAGGGGAACTGGTTTTGGTGGAGAGTTCAGCAGGCACCTGTGATGCCATGGAACTCCCCTCAGATGAACAAGCCTACTCATGAGATCTTCCCAGGTGTCTCCTTCCAGCTCATCATCATTCTTCCTCTAGCTTTCTCTTCATGACACTGCAGCTTGTTTGCAGCAGTGTGTGTGTGTTAGTGTGACACATAGAGCCCCAAAACCGCTGTGAAGTTCACACAGGGAAGAGAAGGAGGGGGAGTGTAAGGTCTTCTTTCCTGGGGGAATCTCCTTGCGGACTGTGAAACAGAGAGGATCTAGCAAAGGAGAAATAAAAGCCAGAGAAATCAGAGTTGCTGACTGTCTGCATTGTTGGCATGAGCCTTGAGTTCCATAAAGCTTCCTCTGTCCATGGTATGTCCTGCCAGGATGTTGTGAGACGGATGGGACCCACAAAATGTTTTATGTGTCTGTCTCAGGAGGCAACACTGAACTGTTTCCCAACAGATGGTGACGGTTTCATGGATGTAACTTGTCAGTTGGACTGGAGCATCAAATGAGAGGGAAAGGAAAAGGAAAGTGAAAGGAAAGGTCTAGCTAACTTCTGTCTCTCCTGACCTTGTGTATGAATTAAACATGCAGTACAAAATGACCCTAGGAATCTTAGCAGTACTATGGGAATTGTGCTGACACAGGAAGTATCAGTGTTCCTCAGGAGAGCAGTTGCCCTCCTCGTCTGCTCTTGTGTAAACTTTAAATGGGGATTACTGCAATCTAAGTCCAAGCAAGAAATACAGAGTATGTCTTTTCCTCACACTCATTAAACTTTCAAGATATATTAAAATACAAAATAAAAAACTCCAAGAATCCTGGGCAGAGAAACTGTGTGTGCTAATAAAGTAATGAAGCCAATCTGTAAACTTTGTTGCATTTTGTAGCTTTGAGAATCCAGTCTGGTTTATGCTCAGTATATGGGAAGAAAAGAGAAAATAGCTTTATTTATTGTATCAATAAATGAAATGGTTTTGGGTGGGAATTATTAGTGCTCAGACTAGAGCAAGGTGGAAATATCTTTAGTCCTACAGAAGTGAAGGAGTAAAATTTTGTAATTATGTTCTGCAGGGACTTCCTGGAAGCAACCCAGAATCAAATAGGCTTCTTTAATATGTCTGTTTTCCTGTTTGATCCAATCCATCACTCTAGAATTAGCACCGGTGTAGTGAGGATTTGTGAAACTTTTTAATCTGTTAATACTGCAAGAAAACAAATACTTACTTGACTATTGTACTTCAGCTAGGAAAATGTGAATAGGTCTGTTTGGTTTCTCTCATTCCTCTCTCCTCCTTTCTTACCCAGCTTTATTCATATTTTCTCTGATTCCCATGCTGGGGCATGTGCATTTCTATACATGCAGTGTGTACCATGAGTTTTTGTCCAACGGAAGGTGTTCCATAGTCCCCTCAGGTAATCTTTGAAAGAAGCCTGCGGGATAGCCTTGGGATAAGTGGTGCAGGGCGTGCAGTTTCTGGACTGTTGGGGACCTTCTGCTGCTGGAGAGCAGGACTTGGGGACAACCCAGACACTGGTGCTGACCATGGCAAGCTTTTCCAAGGGGTCCTACAGTGAGTGGTTGCCTGGTGGCAGAAGCAAAGCTCTGAGGAAAGGAGAGGAACTCTGTAAAACCTTCACCTGTCAATCATCAGCCATGGCATCAACTGCCTCAGTCCTTTTCTGGCTCTCCTAAGGTGTTCCTCAGCTTCTCTCTTCTCTTTCTGAGCTCTTCTTAACTTTCTTTTCCTTGCAGTTTTTTTGAATCCCACTTGCAGGGAATATTGGGGGAAGGGGAATACTTTGAAAATTAGTATCTGGCTGATTGATTGATTCCTGTTCTGAATGATTCCTATTGTCTTGGAATTTTTTTAACATTGTCTCAGGTAATCGCCTCATTCAAATCCTGAAGGACTGCTTCACCTCTAGGTAAGACAATTAAGTGCATGTGTCTCCAGGCTCTTTGTCTTTCTGCTAAAGAATAATCCATTTTGTCTAATGATTAGTTGCTTATGGAGAATTGGAAGGATGCACAGCAAGCTTCCAGAAATAGTACAGAATCTTCTCAGGTTCTCTGCACAGTGGGCAAGGAGCTACATGGTGTCAGTGTCCTCTCCTCTCCTCTCCTCTCCTCTCCTCTCCTCCCCTCCCCTCCCCTCCCCTCCCCTCCCCTCTCCCCTCCCCTCCCCTCTCCCCTCCCAGTACCCTGGCCATTGCACTCTGAGTAGTGGGGCAAATTGGGGAAGGAGGGAGAAACTGCTTAGTTTAACGGTACCCAGTGGAACCTCTTCCAGGATTCATTTCAGATGCAAAACCATCCAGAGGGCATTAGGATGATGTAGACACTTCTGTATGTGCATATTCGGCTTGAGATGTCCTACAGAAGCCAGATTTTTAAAGGTCTCCTATCTTTTCCATTCTGACAAATGGTGTCCACAAAGATGTCTCTATGCACACCCCAAAGTCACTGTGGGGAGCACAGACTGCCATAGCACATCCCACAGCCTGTGCTCAACCAGGCCTTTCCCTTCACAACACCTTTCCAACAGCATAAAAACCTTGGGTGTTTTTGTTTTTTAATCCAGAGGTTCCAGTCTGATGTTTAACACAGACGTGTTAAAATCTTGGGGAAATTGCCTGGGAGGTATTGTTCCTTTTTATTAAAAAAGGTAAACAAACCCTGAGATATGTAAGTGAAGAAGCACCATGCATGACTATTTAATAATAGGGTTTGTGAGGTTGTAATTCCCATGGTACCACCCAGCTTCTGCCTGCTATTGGTGGTTAATTATAGCATCCACAGGGCTCCCAGCAGTGGAGCAGAGGGACACAGTGTGGCCTCTTTCTGTTAGACTTTTCCCCCTCCTCAGCCTCCACTTCCCCTCCTGCCTGGAAGATAAAGAAACAAATCCCAATTTAGTCATCACGGTCTGAGACATGCAGCGAATAATTCAATTCCTCATCTTCACACATGGGCTCAGCTGTATAAACAAACTCAGCTGTTTCTGCAAAGTGGACAAATATATTTCCCAGTGTTTTTTGGGAATGGAATATATTGCTGTAGTTGAAAGACGTGGGACTTAAAGAGAGAAGGGTCAGGAAAGATTTGTTGGTAAAGCAGCAGGGTGAAAAGCCAGTGAGCCCTGGCTGCCAGACCTGGAGCTGGGGCACCAGGAGACACCCAAGCAATCGATCAGGTAATCATGCCAGCAGGAACTCTGAGCTGCATGGCTGAGAGTCACATATGGGACCTGGGGAAATGCTGACATTTGCCTCCCACAGTTCTAGCTGACACTCTGTTCAATGTGTCTGCTTTGTAAAAGCCACCAGACCCCAAAAGGTATGAAATTAGTCATGTTTGTGGCACGAAGGTACAGCTCCAAGAGCCTCATGGCCACAGTAGACATACAGAGGTTTCAGTACGTGTGAGAATGTTGCTGGACCCCTGAGTCAGCACAGCTGCAAAGTGGGGTCAGAATCATCTTTATTTCCAGTAAAGAAGACGAGACTCAGTGTGCAGAGGCTGGCTGATCAGCAAGGGCAGTCACAGTGTAACTTACAGGCTGTTGGCTTACTCACCCATGACAGTGGGTGAGTGTGGACAGTGAGCACTGCCCTGTGCTTCGGGAAGGGGGTCTTTGGGTGGGGGTGCTCAGTTTGTGGAGTTAATTCATTCCTGTCTGTGGTATTGCCTGGGATGCATGCACACACACGAATTTGGCTCTAATGTGGCCTCTGATGAACCTTTTCTCTATCATTGCCGTTCATCTGTTACACACTATTATGTGTGTCTTGATGCTGCCTACATTTATCAGATAGTAAGTACTGTGAATCATCCTCCGCCTCCTGAAAGGAAAACTGCAATATTAATGGAGGGCACCATCCCATGTGAAATCATGAGAGAGCTGGAAGGAATGACCATCCCATGGGTATCAGTCAAACAGCGGAATTAAAATTTACACAGGCTAAGTACACATCTCCAGGCTCTGCTGGGATTAACCTGCCAGCTCTTGTGCATTTTAAATTTAGTCTTTATTCTGGATACTATAAAATTTCTTCTTGGCTTGAATTCTGGAGAACAGTGTAACCAGAAAGATGAGCCAAGGTTTTGATACAAAACGGAGATGCTGTCTCCCTGTAAAAGTTACTTTATTTTCAGAAGCAGGACTTGATTCTTAATATCAACCCACCCTGTGAGTCTTGCTACAAGGGTTTAAAAAAAACCAGTTATGCTCTGAATACATAATCAAAATTGGGAACAGTGTGCGTTTCAGGCTGGGTAGGTTACCACCTTTCCTGGCTTGGGGTTTCCTTGTGCTGCCTTTCATTGCTTGTTACAAAACATGTCAACTCATTGCCTGGCACACACCAAGACATGAGCTATGTCACAGCACTAGCCTACACTGTCAGGAAGACTTCAATTAAAGGAGTTTATTTGCAGTGTACAAACATGCAAGAACCAATTTCTGAGTAGTGATAAATTGAAGGGACAGTCAGTCACACCCAGAAATGGGTCTCAGGCCTGGCGAGTGCAGTAGCAGATAGGTTTGGTGTGGTGGTGGTGGAGGTGTACCTGCAGGAGAGCTGTGTGTCACACCACCTGAGTCAGCGAGACCCAGACAGGACAGTCGTGACATCCGGTGGTCCTGCACACTCAGACAGCCACAGCTCAGAGCCAGCTCCTCTGCCTGCCATTTCCATGGGGCAGATGTGTCCCATGGCATCCTTGCAGCATGTACAGCACCAGGCTGTAGGGTCAGTGAGCTCCATAATGTGTCCTACTGGTGGGACAAGCTTCAACAACCCCAGCAGGGAACCTCTGGGAGCATCTCTCACCTCCCTCCCTGCCTGTGCGTCTTCCAAAGGAACTGGGAAAATCCAAAACGTCACTCAGGCTGCAGCCAGCTCCTCAAGGCCCTTGTCACCAGTCCCACAGGTACCACCTGTGAGTGTCTCAGGGTGTCTCCTGTATTTTCCACAGTGTTTTCTTGCTCACTGCACTTCTGCGGGGAATCCTTTGTGTCTGGCTGAAAAGCACGTGGAGGACGAGTCCTCTGAAGGTACAAAATAGGAGTTATTGGTTGATGCTGATAATCTCCTGGTTAGTGTCCCAGGGAGTAAAGGTCTGGGACGGGTACGCACTTGAAATCTCCTGCGCTCAGTTAAATTGCTCTGAGCTTTGGGGGCTGAGAAACTGGGTTGGCTGTCCCCTGGGAAGTGTTTCACATTAGTGTCCTGTAATCGCTCTGGAAGTAAAACTGGGTGTTTGCACAAGGTTAAGGCCAGGGGGGGCATGAATGGGTTAACCCACAGCAGCTCAAGTTGTTCCAGTTTCCAAAAAGCTGTGAATACACAATTCAATTTCAGGGAGCCATTAAGCCCACCCAGCAACAACAGATTTACTCCTGGCTTCCTTGTGGGCCGCTCTCTCACATGATGAAACACCTACCCTTTTGATACACAGCCTGCTCCTTTCTCACACCTCTCAGTGAAGGCTCTACTTACTGGGCTGCTCCTGCTGCCATGCACTCTGCTCCAAGGTTTTACCTCAAGCTCAGTGTCTCCCTGTGGGTGGCAAAAGCCTTTGCTGTGCATGGTGCATGTAAAGGTAAAAGCCACCCACCTGGCTGAAAGGCAAACGTCATCTGGTGTTACGTGTTCACTGCACAAAATAAGACAGAGTCCTGATGCCTGGCGTCTCCCTCCGAAATAAATGAGTCTTTTATCTCTCTCCCTAAATTCAAGGAAGTTGTATGGTTTGCTCCTTGCCTGTGTATAGGGAGAGACAATAGAGGAAAGAGGGCTCTCGTATCAGTGCTGGGTCACTCTTGGGCAAGGTTTTCCTTCTCCTTATGAACTGGGAGAACAGAGAAATAGAGCAACCTGATAGTCATTCACTTACTCTTGGCCCCCCTTCATGTTCTGTGGGCCAAATTTGTCCTTTCTTGTCCCATTTTCCCCACTCCTCATGGGCATTACAGCCAGCATGGGAAGAGAGGGCTAAGCCACCATGTGCTGCATGCTGGTGGCAATGTCTCCCACATCACCTGGCACATGCTCACACTGCTGGGTGTCCCAGCCCTGCTTCTTTCTTGGAAGTATTTGCTAACAGCAGTGACAAAACTCCTGGTCCAACCCCAAGCACTATTCCCCAAACAATTATTCACCACCATATCAGCTCTTCACAGCCCTGATTTTCCTGACTGAGAAACAACTAATTAAAGCAACAGGCACAGCACGGATTTGTTGCCAAACAGGTAAAACTCAATAAACAGCAATGACATTGGTTCATTAGTATCTCCCTCTGTTATATTTCTCTTTTCTTCCCTGAAACTAGGTGGAATGGGCAAGAAAGCCTGAAGAGGAGGGAACTAGAGACAAGGAAGCCATTCAAAGCAGGTGGGATACTCGCCCTGTAGAGGTAGCAGCTCTGTTGAACCAAGGAGCTACAGTATCATCCCATTCATGTGGCTCCTGATGATGCTCAGCTGTGGCCCAGAAGCAGTGGGAGCTGGTAGATGCAGCCATTTCCTTCCCCACTTCTTTCTGCATCCTCTGCCCACCCCTCCACGGAAAGAGCTGCTGCTTTTCCATCCATAGAGCCAGCCCTGAATGTAGATAGATGGAAGTTGCCCGGACACACTGGCATGTGGGCTGTGAGCCCTTCCCACAGTGTGGGCTGGCTGGAGCCAGTGACCTGTTTGGCGGGCTCCGAGTGCGAGCTGGCTGTGGCACGCAGGGGAGCGACCTTTTCCCACACAGGGTGCTGCCCTGAATTTTTTTCTCCTTCCCTCATCCCAGCTGTCATCACCTTCCTCTGCAGAAAGGAACATCTTGTCGTAAGCAGGATTTTCCCCCCTCCCCCACTAGCAGGCAGGATTGCTGGGTCTTTTCCAAAGGCTCTTGTGCCACATCTGCTCCCTTTGAAGGATATTCATCCTTGGATCAGAGTCCTTCTCCTACCACATCATCCATGAAAGTCTAGGATTCCTGATCTCTTCATGAGGCTGAAGGTTCCTTTCTGAAGGGCCATAATCTCCATGTTTGGGTAGCCCAGAGTTGTTCCTGCCTGCCTACTCCCATCTGTCTGAATAATTATTTCTGTGGATGCATGAACAATGTCAGGAGACTGATCTCCAGAACCAGAGGAGGAGTGTCTGGCTAGGTCAGAGAGCTCAAGATGAGCTCACAGACTCATCTGAATGGCAAATTTTTAGTGTGAGAAGGATAAAAGTTCATCTCTCTCCTTTTAATTGATGAACTCAAGTTAGGAAGAGAACTGGGGTAGTTGTGTTCAAGGGGGCATCTCAGAGACCTTTGACCAACCTTCACTCCAAGTGGTTCCCTAGCCCCACATGCCATGGGTACATGGTTATCCTTGCCATGTCCTTCTGATCTAAGAGGTATTTAGGTAGTCTATTCAAGGCAGAGCTGCTCCTATGGGAGGAAACTCTTTTGAGCTGTTTCCTTTTTTCTGGTGATCACACCTTCCTTTTTGGGCAGAATACTGCTTTCAGGCTTTGTTGCCCATCCCATCATAAGGAAAATAACTCTTGTTTCAGGGAGGAAAAGAGAAACATATGGAGTCCTAACACCCCAGAGAAGAAAAGACTGCCAATACTGAGCAGAGGCATGGTGTGTTTGTAAAGACAGGCAGTGTGTGTACAGAGAGAGACCACCCGACTCCTTTCACACAGGTGTTACAGCTTAACTGTTACATACACACAGTAGTGTGGGGAAAATGTGCTTTTTTCAAATACCTTTAGTGGGAGGGGAGTAAAGAGGTCATTTTGTTCCTAAGAAAGTCATCCAACACCTGCAGTGCTATCAGAGGGATGCCATGAGGACATGTTTCTCACGGAGAGGGAAGAGGACCCATTCCATAGGTACCATCAGGGAACAGCCCAAGGTAGAGGAGCACAGATGTTTGGAGAGGGAAGCCAGCTGGATGTTATCATAGGGGTCCCAAGAGAGAGGTAGGTGTGTCCTAAACAAAACACCTGGGAGAAGATCAATGCTATAAGAGGATGGCTGGTGATTTCTGTTTCACTGCTATTCAGGAGATTTTCCAGGCTCCTGAGATTCAAAGAGTCGGTCTCTTGTGTCTTTCATTGGAGAAGCTGTTCCTGATTGTAGAGTTTAGAGAAGGAGTACTATTTATCAGGTTTGGCTTTTAGTGGAGAAGTTGTACTTTAGGGTGGAGTACAATGTAATAATCTGCCTTATTTTATAGACTGTGATTAGGATGTCATCTTGTTTTTTCTGCTATTATGAAAGGAAATTATGAAGTTACTTCAAACCCAAAAAGGTGTTAACTTGACTTTTATACCAAAAAAGGTATTAGGTGGTGGCAGGAAGGAACGGTTACTACAAAACCAACCTGTTCAGGGTAACTTTGGGATCTGTGTGTATGGGCTAGAAGAGTATCCTTGTGGCCCTCTCTGGCTGGCTGACAGTAACCAGAGCTCAGTCAAAGTTTAAGGAAGGTTAAGAGTGGACACTTTTTAACTTGTATTATGCAGGAGATCAGGGAAGGCTGTGACAGTTCATACTAATGCTCCTTTTTAGTCTTGAAATATGGTCTTGAAGTTCTTAATGACAAGAGGATATTGTTAGAAATTAAAAAAGGCTGTGTTGTTTTCAATCTCCCCAAGACTGTGAGTAACGAACATAGAACTTATGAAAAATTAAACAAAACTCTTGAGATGACACCTCTAACATGCTTGTACTTTGCATTTATTGACGTGGACAAACATAAGAAAGTCTGAAAACATAGCAATGTGTACTAGCATTAGTCTTTGCTTGGATTTTTTTTTTCAAGCATACCAGATTCCTATAAAGGAGGTAGATAACCTCCAAAGAAACTGTTTTGACTGCCACTAATGATAATAATAGTAAACAAAATCATCGAAATCCACAGTAATTGCTAAGACAAGTGAAAGATTTAAAACATAATATCAGCACTTGGTGTGCAAACCATGGCCAGTTTGGGGGTTCTGGAACACTAATACTCACCTCTTGGCCCTTTTCACTGGACCATAACCTGCTCATTGAGTTATTCTCTCTAATGCAGTAATACTTTTCTGAGGTTTGTGATGTCCACCTCTTTAAAAATTGCAGGGAGGACCTATCCAGGAGAGAAGAAAGTGATCTTTCTCTGCGGGGGATCCTCAGCAGGTCGAGGAATCTGTAACCCCTCTGAGATGAGGTACGAACTCGTGTTTGGACTGGTTCCTGGTTGTTTGGTGCTTCAGGTGTTGACTTGTGCTGGATAAAAACCTGCAAACCAGCAAATCCCGGCCAGGATGCTGCTGCCACTGCACTGAGCAGCACTATGTGGCTGCACGAGCAATGTGCCTGCTCTAATTATAGTTTAGGGACCAGAAAGAGACGGTTCCATGTGTATTCACAGTGTGCTTGCTTGCTTGTCAAACACAACAGCTCTTCAGGGAAGATCGTTTCAGTGGTTGTTTTCTTTTCAGCTCAGAATTTCTTGAGTTACTAATTAGTAGATAATTTCAGTGAATAATGACACAAATAAGAGAAATCTAAAGACAAGAAAAGGAAAAAAAGTGATTAATTTGTACCACCTGTCCCTGGAAATGGAGAATGGTAGGGACAGATACAAAACCATCTACAGAAATCCTTATTTACTCCAAAGAAAGTTTTATATCTTTTGTGGTCTTAAGCATGTATGAAAAACAAGACAAAAATGAGTTTTGCTTCAGTGCACAGCATTTTCTGCTCGGTTCAGAGACAGATTCTTCAAAAATAGAGCAGAAAACTAACCAGACAGAATTATTTCTCAATACTTTTTTCTTTTTTTCTTTTAATAATGTACCTTTCAAATGTTCTTCTCAAATCAGCGTTGGGTCCTGCTCAGGTGCAAATCGCGGCTGTCCAGGGGCTGTAGTGACAAAATTTTAACAAACACTGTCACCTTCTGGGCATGCCGCAGCAGTGCAGCTTCCAACCAGCTGTTCCCGCGAGTAAGGATACTTCTCCCTGCCCGAGAGAGCCACTGGTTCTCCTGATTTGGAAACTTTTCTGATACTCTGTCAAACCTAGATCCATTGGCTTGATCAGGCCTGAAAAACAGAGCTTTGTGTCTTCGGGTGAGCTTAGCACTGAGGGGCTTTGGTTTGTGTTTGTTTGCATTTTCATGCTTAAACATCCTGCCTGTGTGGGATTTGCACAAAATTTTATTTTTTATCGCTTCTTGGTACATTTTGCTACTTAAAAATATGAAGAATACTTGGTTCCCAGGGTGTTGAGCTCACAGCTAATCCTACAGCCTGCCTTGATCATGCTCCCTGAGCAGGAAGATGTGTTGTTTCAGCCCTGCTGGACCTACTGGAGCTGCTTGGGGTGCAGCGGGAGTGCAGTGACTTCTGCTATGGGATGACACCTCCCATCAGTTCAGCCATGGCAACACATGGTTAAGCTTGGCCAGTGGTCAATGTTAGTTAAGAAAACCACTGAAATTAAGTTGTTTTCATTCTCCTTCCTCTCCTAGGCTAGAATTTGGAGGTTTAGCACCTAGGGCTGCAAGACTGGGATGCAGAGCTTACACATTCATTTATAAGCCTCTCAAAGCCTTTCAGTCTTCTTGTGGACATCTGGTTTCTCAGTGGCTGTTTGGTGAACAAGCAGGATATCAGCACTTGGAGCATTCCTTCCATGGAGCAGAGCTCTTTGGTATCTGTTGCTCTGCAGCCATTACCAGTTTATAAATAATTCTTTATACTGTGGTTGACTTCCCTAGCTTCGTGTTGTCTAAAGCCAAGCCAAAAGGGTGGTGGGAGGACCAGCTGTCCTCCTCCTTGGGCTAGAGGGAGTTGCTGAATGCTCTTTAGTTTAGTAATATTCACAATAATAGAGTTTGGTGCTCAAAAGATGGACTTTTAAGACCTGGCTGACCAAGAAAGGCTTTGCTGGGGCTACTCGGGTGAGTGAGTGCCAGGACACTCTCTGTGATATCTGTTTTGAGACAATAGCAGCAGCAGTCAACAGCTAGGAGAGGATAAGGAGGGAAAATGGTGTGGCAATGTGTGTGGGTTTGTCTTTAATTCTTTTGATTCTTCATTTGTCAAACATCAGACCTTCATACTTGGATGCAACAGTGTCTTGCAAAGACACAGCGTTTGCAAATCTAATTTTATACCCCTGATTGGAAGAGCCCCCCCAGTGTTTTGAGTTTAGGCTGACTGCTGACTCCAGCAGGGATAGGAGAGAGCAGCAGTAAACTGGTCAGGGCTGGTCCAGCAGCCTCTTGCCTCTGTGCTGCTCCAGGTACTCAGTTTGTGCCTTTCCCCAGTGTGCTTTTTCTTGTGCAGGGATTTTTGGCCTGCGTTCCTGTAGTGGCTGGTGTTTACCACCAGCTATGCTGCAGTGGTACTGAGGGAAAGGTCTGGATCTTCTGCATGAGCACCTATTTTCATGGAACAGTGCCTCTGGAAAGAGTATTGAGCCTATTTCAGCAATATTAACCTTTTCCCTCTCTTCCCAACGTTTTATTTAAATCACGACTACTTTTGAAAGATATGTAGGAGACATTCCTGGTTTTATAAGGATTCTAGCTGAAAGCCAGTTTAGCGTACTTAAGAGCCTCATTTTCCACAACTGTATGAAGCCTCACAGGACTACTCAAACTCATGGGCTCCTCCTATTTAGAAACACTAGAAACAGTTCCTGGCCCAAAGCAGCACTTCACAGAGCACTTGCATGAATTTTTTTTCCTCCTTATCCTCACAAAGACTGTTTTACCTGATCTAAGAGCCCAGATCAAGCAGCCACCCCACCATGTGGGGCTACCTCCCTGTGTGACCACCCAGCACCAGGGCGATTGTGTTTGGCAACTTAAATGGCTATAAACCCCCTCCAGGAGTAGAAGAGGAGTGATGGGCAGCAAAGCTGCCAAATTTGGGAGTTGACATCTGGGAGCCTTGAGGAGCTCTTTTATGGATGCAGTTTGGATCTGAGTAAGTGAATTTTGGCCATCCCCATTGTACTGGGGGCATTGTGGTGGAACCAGGTGGTGTGAACCCATGCCTGCCTGTCCCTCCCCTGCCCAGCAGTGGTCCTCCACCCTGTCCTTCGCTAGTCTGGAGCAATCCCTTCTGGTCTTGTGGCGCAATCCTGTTCTCCAGTGCTCTCCTGTCCTACTCTGTCACCAAATTATAAGGTATTTTTCTACCTCTAGAGGACACTGTGTCCTTCCATATGCTCACTTCTCTGCTGTGCTCTGGAGGAATCAGCCCTGCTCGGTGGCTGCCTGCCAGGAGTTGCACAAGTTTGTGGTGGGCTGGGACCATTGTACCCGGGTTGGGAAGGGTGGTCGGGAAGGCTTGAGTGGCTCTGTCACCAGCTGCGTGTGTCAGGGTCACTTATCCCTCTTCACCTGCTCTGTCCACAGTTCTACAAACCCAGGAGGCCCTGCAGGCTTCTGGGCTCGGGCAGGGTGAGGCAGTGACTCAGAAGGGCTTTGTGGGAGAACATTTTCTTGCTCTTAGCACACATCTGTCAAGAGGTCACCTGGATTTTGCCTTTTCAGAACACTGTGGGGACTTCCTTCCCTATGGGTCTGTGATTTTGATCCCACTGTTGTTCCCCACACCCATGGTAGCTGCCAAATGGGGAGCTGTCAGACTGAACACAAGCCTGGGAAGGTCATCTCTCACTGGAAGACTGCACAGGTTTTCATCTGCTTTCTTGTCTGTTTGTAAACCTTAATGACTTAGACTTGACTTTTTCTTTTTTTCCACTGTTGGCTCATTCTGGTATTTTGCATTACAGTAGGGAAACTTCACTGTAAAGATGCCTTGTGCAAAGAACTTATGGAGTACATTAGCAGAATGACTTTTAAAATGTAGTGGTGGTTGATCTGGAGGTCGTAGTGTTCGGGGAAATAGACAGTGAAGTGTGTGATAATACAGCTGCAGTGCTGCTGGGGGAGGTGCAATACAGCTCCACATTTTTGGTGCTGTAGGTGTCATGGAGTCACATTGCTCCTTCTTCCAAGTCCCATCCAGATGGTTTGTTATGTCAACTCCTCTGAAGGGCTCATCAGCTGAGCCAGAGTGTGATGTTCTGGGCTGGGCCCCTGGGAGGTCCCTCTGCCATGACAATAACCTCCAGCAGCAGTTTTGGATGTAACAGTGTGCCCCTCTCAACTGGTGTATAAGCAACATTAAATGGCCAGATGCAGGGTTCCTCTTTTTGAGTCTTATGGTGCCTCTTGCAGCTGAAGACACATCCTGGCTTTGAATCTGAGGACATGACATAGCTGACAGTAGAGCAAGGTTGTTTCATTTTAGTTGAATCAGAAATGAGGCCGTTTTGGAGAAGGAGGATTCCTCTTCCAGTCCAAAGTTTGGCCATGGTTTGTGCATCCATGAATAAAAAAGGGTTGGGTTCTTCCCACCAACTGTCCTTCCCATGAAGTGCACTTCCAGCTTTAAGTCAAATCTGAACCCTTTCAGGGCTTTGCCAGAAATCCATTGAAATCTACCTCTGAATACAAAATCAGACAAGATTTGAAGGTTGAATCCTGATAGGCCCCCAGGTTGCTACTGAATTTTGTGTTTCGCACGTTGCTGGTGATAATCTGTGGGTTGCAGAGCAGGAAAGTAGATGTGGGGGTGGGAGGTCGTGCAAGGAGAATGATTTTTTTTTTTTTTTTTAAATATGCAAATGAGGGCGAAAATTTTCCTGGAAAGTTGGAAGAGGGGAATAAGCAATGGATTGCTGTGCAAAACAGCTTTTTATAGTTACCAAAGTTAGGCAAATTTTTGTTTTCCAAGCATTTTATGAGGAGCAGGAGTGTAAAAACTGTGCAAGTGGTAAAGCTGTACAAGACAGCAGTGGTACAAGCAGAAGCTGATAGTATTGCTCCAGCTCTGGGACCACAAAAGCCATCTGCAGAAGTCCGTACGGAGCAGGAAGAGATGGGGGTCACTGTTTCCCGCTAAATTCAGACCCTCAGAGGTATTAGTGTGCTGTTGCAGGCATATCCCGTTTTCCAGTGCTACTTTGCTCTCCTGTGCCCCTGATCCATCTCCCTTCTGCCTCCCAGGGAGGTGGACGTGGCGTGGAGGCAGCAGCCTTGGTGTGTAATGCAGGCACTGACCTTTCCCACAAACGCTTTTCTCCGCAGCCCTCGGGACATCTGCTGGCCCTGGAGAGCCTTGAAACAATGCAGGTTTCCTGGCCCTCTGTGTGGTTTTTCCTCTTATAGGAAAATATATGCTAGAATATTTGTTTTCCAGTGGGTTTTTTTTTCTCCCATGTTAGCATGTGTGCGTTGTCCGCAAGGGTGCCTGCAAGGCTGGAAAGTCATGGTGAAAACAAGACCATTCAGACAGAGATTTGTAGGGACAAACTGTCTTGTTTCAAGGACAATGCCCTGCATGGGGGGAGCCCCTGCACAGCAGGAGTTTGCCCAGCTGTGCCTCTCACATGAGTTGGGCATGTTTCTCTCACCAGTGGGATTCCTCAGGGTGGTTTTTTTCTTCTCTTGCCATTCTCTGCCCTTGTACCACACCCCATCCAATACCACTCATAGTCTGACTTGCTGCAGACCCATTGCCTTCCATCCACATCTTTCCCTGAGCTCGATAACTTATTTGGTGAAACTGTATCTATCTCCCAGACAGACATCTGTTTTGAAAATGATACTAGCAGAGCTATTGCTTTGCTTGTTAGCCTATGCCCATCATGGTATACCCTGAGTCAGCCTGACTTGAGTGTCATGGGTAATTATTTTACTGCTGTTCATCACATTTTTTAGACCACTTTCTTCCTGTGAAGACTTGCATACTCTGTGATCTTGTTGCTTCTTACCGAACTAAGCAAATAAAACTGTTTAAATGCCACTATAAGGCAGCTGCTGAATCACATTTGTGGGTTGTGGGTTTTTTTACACCCTCTCCATTTTTTTCAATAGCTTTTTTTCTTTTTTACAAGTGTAAACCAGGACTTGACAAAATGTTTCAGTATTTGGACTTGCCAAAACTGTGTACAGAGTTAAACTAATGATAGGATGCTTTTTAACTGTTTTTAACACTCATGGCTTACGAATGGTAACACTTGGCATTCTTTTTCCTTTAGTATGGTTCCTTCTTCTAACTCAAGTATACTGACTAAATCCTTTCCCCTAAAATATTGTTGTCAAAACTTTTATTAAAGCTGTGAGGAATGTGTGTGAAAGTGTTTCTGGTAAGTCATTGTTCATGGGAGCTGGGAATCATCACTGTTTATATTTTTTTAAGTTTTCCTGAAAGATCTGAGGTGCGGTATTGAGAACTTTAGTTTCTACAGGAGCCAGCTGAGTCAAGCAGCTGTGAGGAGGAGCAACAGCATGGAGTTTTGAAGCAGTTTTCTCTAAAACTGCAAGAGGGAATATTTTTTAATGCAGACACTTATCCATGCACTGATGCTCCCCGATACAAGTAATGGAGGCTAAAACCCAGCCACGCTGTTTCTTTGTGGCTGCTGTCTCACGGGGCATCCTCTGGCTGGCATTTGATTGACTGGGAGGAAGCAGGATTTCATGTTCACTACTACAAGCCCATTCATTTGGTAACACTATCTGTGATCCTCTTTGAAATCCCCCAAGCAACTGTTAATAGCTGGGTCCCAGGAAAAGCGATCCGGCAGGACTGGCCCATGGGGAGGCCAGTTGCCTAGCACTGGGCTCGGTGTTGTGAAACAGTTGGCCGAGCCATCAGACTGGCTCAGCTAAATGAATTAAGTAATTGCACAGCCCTGCAGAGAATATTAGTGAGGAATTTCCATATTGCAGCTCTTGATATTCCTGCCTCACAGCCCTGTTACCACAAATACAAGGCCTTGGCTGAGCAGGCAGTAATTCGATATTAAGTGAGCTTCTTATTAAGCAGATGCAATGAAATAGGGCAGAGTTTTATGTTGCGTTAGTCATCTAAGTGTTTTTTATTAGCATTCATTAGGATGAGGCATAACTGAGTGCAGGGTATTCTTTAGCCAAAGCCTGACCCTTCGGAAGGAGGGTAATTAAGGAGCTAAGAGCTTGGAAATAGGAGTCAGGCCACACACAGCAAGTGTGCATCAGCTCACTCTCTCCCTCTTCTGGGAACTGCCTCTGCAAAAGAGGTTGTGAGGAAACTTGGGGGATGGCCCACTCTGCCTGGGGACGAAACTCCTCCTTGTCTCATTCTCCGGGTGTTAATTTGACAAATCACAAAGGCCTCTTGGAAAGCAAACCATATGCACAGGCACACGTTACTCTTTCCTTTGGACTGACTGTATCAGGCCATGGGAATAACGTTGGTGGTTTTGTTGGTTTATTTTTAGGGGATCATGGAGCTTCATAAGAACAGTGGTATAAAAGAAGGTAAAAGCTCTGACTCTTAATTCTGACCAGTGCACAAATGTATGTGATTGTCAAAGCTGGCTCCACCAAGGTGGCAATAGCCATGTTGGTGGCTTCCAAACAGGGATGCCTCTGCTCCATCAGGGAGATGGATTCTAGAACAGCTGGAAAAGCCACCCAGAAGTCAGTGGTGCCTCTCTGCCAGCCCAGGCTCATTTTATAACAGTAAGCTGTGGATGGTGTTATCCAGCTTGCTTTTGTCCTGTTTAGGTTTCTCTGTTTTAAGCTTTGTCTCCATATCTCCTGAGCCTGTGCACTGTGATCACTGAATTGTTCTGCCTCCTCCCCACACACTTTTGTCCTCTCTCAGTATTAAATGCCCCAGGCCCTTTACCCATGAGATGCTCCTTCAAGCTGCATTTTTTTCTCTTGGTTTTCTATAATCTGGCAGGATTCAGCAAAAAGTAGAGTGATAATTTTATTAGAATTCCCAATGCTTGGTGTGCATGTGAGTTTGTGGTGGGTGGCTTGTGTCTTGTTTGCAGTGAACTGAGAATTTGTGCCCTCTGTCCTAAACATGCTCTGGTCCTCTTGGGCTTGAAAACATCCCCAAAGCCCAATTGGTTTGGATGGGATTGAATTTGGCCAGTGCTGAGGCTTTGGCAAAGCTCCCCTCCTAAATAAATGTGGTGATAAGTGACCACTGCAAGCTCTTGTGAGTCATGCTGAAGACTCAGGGGTACTCTCTTGTCTAGACCACTCCCTAACTCTGTGAAGCCAGCCCTTTGGGGTCCCTTCTTTCTCCAAAACTGAAGTGTGGTGAAGTAAGACTAGGAATCTGGGTATATTCCCCTTTTAAAAAAGGAGGAAGGAAGGTTTCGAGCTGAGCAAACTGCACTAACAAGCTGTCAGGTCTGTCTGTAACATTGATTCTTGCAACAGCATCCACAAGGCAGCTGTCATTTTGGGGGAGGAAAGGAATGAGAGGGAAGGAATCATTCAGTGGGAGGTCCAATTTTGGTTGGAGTAGAAACAGCCTATTCTTTTCCCGAACTATGGGAAAGGGAATGTCTTGATTTTTGAAGATGAAAAAAGGCTGCACCTGCAGTGGAGATGTGACAAGAGTTGTGTGGGGTCCAAACAAAACAACCCCCTCAGCAACCCTGGCATATTAAAGTGCTCCTGGGCTTTATTTTGCACTTCTGCTGCTCATATATCACTTGCAGTTGCTGGGACCTGGCAGTGGTGGCTGTCTGCATCCCGACAGCCGGTGTGTGAGAATCTGGAGGGAGGCCTGGCTCTCTCACAACCCTGGTGCTGCTCAGCCCTCCAGCAGTGTGTGTAGGACTGGCTGTGTCTGTCTGGCACTGAATGTACAGACACTGATCTGGGAACACAGATATTTGAAGACTATTTCCTTGATGGAAAAGGTTTCTTTATTTTTTCTGCTTTAATATACTAATGAAAATCAAACATGAGTGTACTTACGGGGGCAGCTTGGAGTGTGCACAAAGATCTGCAGGCAGGTGTGAAAGGGGCAATGAATCAAATCCAAGCATGGAAAACTAAATCTTAAGGGGTAAATTACTAAAACCATACAGTATGGTGGCTGCAAGTGTTTTCTTGGGTTACAGTAGTCTTAGTTCTGGCAAATGCATGGAGCAGTTCAAGCATTTCCTTTTGATTCCTCCTCAGCAATCGTTCTTCAAGCCCTGACTTGAAAATCTCCTAGCACCACAGTTGTCTTTGGATAAAATAAACAAGTTTTATCCAATGCGAGGTGCTTGCTATTAGTATTGCTTGAGCTGTGTTGTTCGACTCCTTGTTGGTGACAGGTGGTCAGTCGTCTTCATTTTGGACCATATAACCCATAACCCATACAACTCCTGCAATCAAGAGGTACTTAAAGCCACTGAGTCTTTCCAAAGGGAAAGTACCACAAAAGTAGCAGATGAACCAGGAAGATAATCTTAGAAAACAAATAGGGAAAAGTATTTCTTAAGCCATGGAGCTTTTGTAGGTGTACTAGTTTGAAAACAAACCAGTGGGAGGCACCAAGTCAGAATAACAATTTAATGGGGAAATTAAAGAAAAGGAAAAAACTAAAAGAAAACACTGGTTCAAACTGACAGAGTCAAGATACAACCTGACTCCCTGTTAGTCAGGGTGGTGGTAGCAGTCTGGTAGAATGGTGCAGTCCTCTGAAGCGGTGATCCTGTAGAAAAGGGTCTGCTCTTCCTCAGGTCCAGTGGCGGCTGTGTAGCTCCTGTCCTCTGGAAATCCAGTGGAAGGGTTGTCTCTGGTGTTCAGTCCCAGATTATATCCACAATGGGATGCTTGGTTCCTCCCTCTGGGTGGAGCATCTCACAATGGGGTGATGAGTCATGAGGCCAAGTGTTGATTAGGCTCATTAACAGAAGATAGTCCGGAGGGAGTTATCTCTGAGTCATGCAGCAGGACAATGATGGGCAATTAACAGCAAGATAGTCTGGGGGGAGGAGGCAAGGAAACACTGCCCCACCTGATTTCAACAGCCCATGAGGATGGTAATAGAATACACTGCAACCCAGGACAGTAGGTGATGAGCATTCCTAGGAAATTTGGGCATACAGTTGCTATCTTATAGTTAAATGAGGAACCTTTCAATTTAATGTTTAGTTGTGTGCAACTCTGAAGCTTTAGACAGATTTCTTGATTGTACCTGTCTGAGGCCTCTGATTCCCTATCATTCTCATGTTCACTGCTTGAAAAATGTATTGATCTCAAAGCAGCCATGGACAGTTTCAAGTATTGTCACAGCAAATAGCACAAAGCAGAAACATATTTGGGAAACCCCGTGGGTATGGTTCCCACTACAAACTTGTCTGATATGTTTAATTTGGTCCAGAGCTGAAAGACTCCTTATCAAACTTTAAAATAAATAAATTTTTCAAATACCATCTTTCTGGCATCAATACTCCAGAGTGGGGGCGCGGGGGGGGGTTTAAAGTTTATTTTCCCCAGTTATGTGTGCCAACGAATATTTAACTTCTGAAAGTTCATGAAGAGTAAAAACCAAAGGGTCAGGAGCACATCTGAACTGAATTCGGTCTTAAAGGTGGATGGTTATCCATGGAAAGAAGTTTGTGGTATTTTCCTAGCTCCTAGAATAATAATAAAAAAAAAAAATCAAACATCTTAAATTCATCATCAGTTTGCTTTTTAATATTTCTCTTTCTGCATGTGATTTCTCTACTGCTTTTCTCCTTGGTACCACTCCTAAAGGTTTATCTTCATCTGTGACAGTGGTGCTAAAATACTGAGGTGACAAAACTGGAGAGCCCTTGGTTTTCCACTTCCAAGTGCTCTCTGTGGGTAGTGTACAGCCTATGGCATTCACTGTTTGGATAGCTGTTAGATCATGTTACCTGTCTATCCCCTGGCATTGTAGCAATAACCTGGCACAGCAGCTATTCCAGTGCTATTTCCCTTCGCTACCTGGCACCAGCCATACAACATTTTTATATACTGAATTATTTATGGACTCATAATTATTTAGCATCAATATGTCAATGTTACAATGCCCCTGTTGGCCATAAAGGAGCCAAATCTTTCTTTAATTAAAATTACATGGTCTGTGTCAACTTTCCTTGGACCTAACCTTTTAAAACTGAGTTGGGAGTTTGAATTCCATCCTACCAAATACCTGTGTTTTAAGCAAAGACTAAATACAGAGCTTTCTTTCAGTGAGACCGGTCTTGGGAGCCAATAATTTTATGTGTTTTAGGGAGGTTTATGCTATACTGGGGAGTTTACAATGGACTTCATTGAACTGTAGACCACAGTGGCAGTTTTTTTTTTTTTGTAAGTAACTTCTAATAAGGAGGAAGCAGAGTATAATTCAGACTGTCAGTGGTCCTGTCTAAAGACAAAAGCTTAAGATGCCTCAGTGATGGTTTGAAAATCTGCTGAATATTGAGGGCAAACTGGTAATGAAGGTAGTCAGTTTGTTTTAAATAATGCACAGCTGTCCTTCTTGAACAAATATTGCATCATTTGGCATTGTAGAAATACACAGAACCACCACGTAATTTAATTACACGACCACCCTGCAAGTTCCACGAGCCATACTCAGTCCTGGCATAAGCGGGTGCAATTCCCAGAGGGATTTGCACCCGCTTATGCCAAAGCTAAATTTGATCCAGTGTTGTTTTCCCTTCTCCCTGAGACCTGGAAGGTATGGAGATCCGCTTCATACTGTACTGTTCTTGGAGGTATTAGCTTTTCTCCACGTGCAGAGCAACTCTACACTTGATGTTGAACTGACTTCTGCTTTAATTTTCAGGAGAAAAACAGAAAAAGGCTCTTGAATGCAGTATACAAAGGCAGTTGTTAAGTATTTAAAGTTATCATAACCTGAAAGCAAACTCCATCCTTTTCTAAGTCATATCTGCCATGGAAACAGCATTGGCCCTTTGTAGAGAGGGACCAAATAGAGCAACCACGTTTATCAAGATTGCTCCCTTGATGACACGCCTGTGATACACAGCTTTCTTCTGATGCCTAAAGAAGTAATTAATTCTGTGTTTGTTTCGGTTCTTTGCTTTATTCAAGGTGTGAGGCTGCCACTCCCACTTCAAACTGGCTTTCACTCTTTGAGTGGCCTTCTCTGACAGGGGGAAAGAAATTTTTAAGAGACTTTCCACATGCTCCATGCTTGGGCCATACAGCTCCCCCAGTGACTTTTTTCTTCCTACCTTGTAATACCTGCAGGTTAATTAACACTTTTAGATTTATCTTGAAATCCAGAGGCCTTCTTTCCAGATGGGGAAAAAAACATCTCAGAATGGATAATAATCTTTGGGAGATGGTTCTTCTGAAGGAGAATGCTTTTATAGGCTTTATTTTAAAATAAAACCGTCTACCTGCTCCAGGTGAACTGCTTGCTGTATGCATGTGATGTGTGCAGCCCCATGGAGCCCAGAGATGGCACAGAACAGCGTAGAAGGTGCAGGGAAGATGATTCAAAGTTTTCAGTCTTGCAGGACATCTTGAATAGTTTTGGCTCACTTCAGTGAGCCACAGTGAGACAACATGTGCGTCATGTGTGTGCCAGCTCATTTCTAGAACTTGCTTTTAAACATTTGACTGAGATGGAAATCAAGCAAGACTTACATATGATGTATTCTGTGAGGAACAGCTAGTGTCAGGAGAAGCCTTGTTCTTTCCAAACATTGAGAAACAAGAATCTCTATTGAGTACAGAGACAATGAAAGGCAAAAAACACATCAAACAAGTACCCAAAGTTTATAAAATAGGCACGTAGTCATGACCTTCCTCCAGTTACACAGACATGTGCACGCACACATCAGCCTTTAACTTCAATAGGAGTTGCTCACATGTGTCTTTGGACAGATCTTGTCCCTAAACTGATTTATGTCCAAAGGAAACTTGGGCTCTGATTCAGGTTCAAATCAGGTTCAGCATGGAAAATCTTGAACTTGGAGTCAGACCCTAAAGCAGCCCTTTAAAGAGGCAAACAAATAGACCAGACCAGAATTTCTCCCTAGCTGGAGTTCTCTAGCCTCATGCTCGGGTCTAGCACGCCTTTCTGCTTCTCTCCTCACTGAAACACAATTATTTTTAAAGGGATCTTTATTCCACCCAGGAGAATACAGCACAGGCAATTGGCTAGCAATGGTGCCTTGGAGCTCAGCCACCTGGGGCAAGTGTGAGACTGCACATGGAGGGAAAAGGAGAGAGCAGCAAGTGTCAGAGAGACCCTTTTGCTGCAAGAGCCTGGGAGATTCATCCCAGAAACTCCCAGAGGCTCAAATCTCATCTGCTTAAAGGGGTCAATACCATGATGTTTAAACTAAACAGGCTGCTGTTGCTGTTTAATTTGGGGGTTTTTTTGTTTATTTTGTTTTGCTATTTTTAACACAAGTAGATGTCATCGTGCACTTATTTCTGTATTGTCTCCTGCTGACAGTGAGGAATGGATTTCTGTGATGATTGTGCATGACTGGGCAAAGATTGGACTTTGACCTTTTATTCCCAAACAATTGTGACCAGTCCTTTTCCTGAAAAAACAGGGAAGGTGCTTAAATTAGATTAATCTGCTTCTCTTCCTACAGCATGTTGCTTGCTCTTAGTGAAAGCTGCTAAGTAACCAAATTAAAATGCAGTATGCTGTTACAACTAAGGACATCCAGTTAAAATTCACTCTACAGTAAATCCCAGACCAATCAGTTTAGGGGTGAACCAACCAAATAACTGTAAGTACTTCATCCCACTGCCTGTCACCGAGAAGTAGTGGGCATCTCAAACATGGGTTCACCGAGTTTCACTTGTGTTTCAGAGCACACCCTGCTCCAGCACAGCCACCAGGCTGATGTCCATACCAGGGTATTGGCAAACACAATCTCATTTTGGATAATATATTTTCATATTTCTTGAGCAAAATCTTGTAAGGCTTCCATTTTGTTGTTTGTTTGGGCTTGGGTTTGGTTTGGAGTTTGTTTTTACTTCTCCTTATAAGCACTGTTCAGGCTGAAAAGCACTTTTGGGAACTCAACCAAAAGAGATTCTCAACAGATTTGGATTCCCACCAAATACAGGTGTTATCTCATTTGGGAGCATATCCCTCCTGTGCTTCTCAGTGCAGGTAGAATCAGTCTATCTCTTGATTTCCAAATGCTTGCACCCCTCAAAACTGATCTGTTTTTAAAGAGAACAATCACCTGTAATACCTATTTGACAATTTCTTGAAGGATTTCTTATGGCCAAGCTGCTTTTCCCAGCAGCTACCAATGCCATGGAGCCAAACATTTGTTAAAGATCACTCTTGTCTAACATAGTCATGTTTTATAAAAGGTTCTCAGTCCATCTGTGAAAAGTTTATGAGCAGCTCAACTAAATATTACTTCCAAATTTTCCATGTTCCTGTCATGTGACAGAGACATTTGACATCAACTGCTTTGTTGGGTTTCCATGTCTCTACACTCTTACTTTAGCTACAATCTGATCCTATTATGCAGGAATGTATTCAGGTGTCTCCTAAATAGGAAGAATTTTATTCTTGCACATCTTACTCTATACTTTCTCAATTTCAAGGGGTACGTGACCATTAAAAATTATTTTGAAGAGAGTTTACTCTTGCTTCCTGTCCTTTCAGGAAGTTGCTCTTTCTTTGTTTTTGTTTTTCTTCGATTTCCTCTCTGCTCACCCTGTAAATAAAGCCCAGAAGTTTAATGAGGAAAATCAAGCCTATAAGTATATATTCTGTGCAATAGATATCACCATTGTAATCTGTCCCAAGAAAGGGTTATATGTTGCTGTGTTTCTGCAGGCCCTGCTCTGCTCATTTTCCTCTGCCAGGGACTAACATAGCTGTTCTTCTTGCTCTCTCCTGGCTTGGACTAGAGTTGTAGCCTTTCCATTCACCTTTTTGCAACTTCTACTCTTGAGTAAATTACTTTCATAGTTTTACAAATGACTCTGTATATCCCTGAATACTTAGTGTCATGAAGAAAGTTGAAGATATGAGATTAGGGAAGAAAGATGAATCCAAGTTAATATGAAAAACTTCCCATGAACAGGTGATGGTTTGAAAATGTTATTGTTTCTTTTTGGTTTGCTGCCTGGCCTCATTTTCCCCACCATATTCCCTTTCTCTGTTTCCTGTTTTGAGCCTTGTTTGTTGCATCCTTTTGAATCAACACCACAGGTTTTTGAAGAATAAGGTGGTGAGTTACTGCAGCACTTTTTGTAGCATTCAGAGAAATGTCAGGCATCATAATTTCCAAATAATTTTTTAGACTCGCAGGCCAACTGACTTTACTGCACTGTCTGTGAGCTTCAGTGCCTAGAGGTGATAGGGGAAAGCTTGTTCTCCCCCTCACTTAGGCACTGACCTTTCTTCACGGAGATAATGCCAGAAAGGTGCTAATGAGAGCTAATTGAATGGGATTGTGTTGTGATGCTGGCACCCACCCATCAAGAATGAGCTCCCTCAGCTTGTTTTATTTTAGCCATTAACAGGAAGAGCACCTTCTTTAAATAGCTCTGTAGTAGCAATTAAAACTATTGCCTAAATCCAAAGCAATTGCCCAAGTGTTTATTTATACAGCTGTAATACTTAGTGTCAGTGCTGCGTAGCTGTGCAACTAGCAAACCTTATCTTTAATTGATGGGTTAGCAGGAAGGACTTGGTGAAAATAGTAAGGAAAACTCAAGCTGTATAGTTGCACAAGATCTTCATTAATTTCATTGGGTCTAGAAGTCAGTGTCTTCAACTGAAACTGCTTTTTTTAACTTCACTGGGTTTAGTTCTTGGTGTCTTCAGCTGAAAACCATTTGTCTACTGTAAGGATCATGTTCATTATCCTGGGGCCTTGTCTATGGGCTGCCTTTTACTGCTATGGTTGGATTCACCTAAAAGCAGAGTTCTGCCAAGATTGATGCTGTCCAAAAATGTAAGGAGGTGTTATCCTTAAGCCAAAGTGCTTGCAGTCCAGAAATTTGGCATGGAAATGAGAGGCAAAGTGTCCTTCTGCAGGTAATACCCAGCTAAAAGCAGGGCTGGGGTGAAAGCTGTAATCTCTGACTCCCAGTCCTGTGTCATATGTGCTTGCACAATCAGCTTTTAAGGCAGTGTGCTGAATTTTTCTTGAGAACTACTGCAAGGAAGGCCAAGTGTTCAAATAAAAATGGCTCATTCCCATTTAAGATCTGGGGGAAGAGAAGAAAAGGAGCACTAGGCATCTGCAACTGACCCCTGGGAACTTCTGGGCAACATGGAGATAAGGGATCTTGGAGCTGGTTCTAAACCTTATTGCAAGATATCCTCTAAGAGAGGATGTGCTGCAGTGTCCTGGTAGCTGCCCACACATGGTGCAAAGCTGTCTCTGTCTGACAGCATGCCCAGAAAAGTGTGTGGATGCAGACACAGGAGCTCCTGGCACTGCTTTGAGTCTTAAATATTTAACCAGGGCGCCACTCTGCCTGAGCAGTGCAAAAGGGGCTGGACCTGTGAGCTGGTTCATAAAGGAGAAGAGGTTTTCAAACACACTAAGGGGCATTTAAACTGTTACCTCTCAGCAACACCTTTGAAAGATCTCTCTTAACTAAACCCTAACTTCACAAAAGCACAAGGCGATTTTCAGTTTGGAATCTGCCCCCCATTCAGCAGCAAAGGGTGTTTGCTAAAAAGCCACCCACCGTTCTAGGCGTGATGCTGCAACCTCTCAGCTCGATGAATAATGTTTAATAGTGTGAATTTTATTTATTTTGGCTTTGAGGGCCCCACAAGGCTCCAAGTTCATAGACAAAACCTCCCAAAATACCTAGGGAAAGTGCAAAACCAGAATTATCTTTGTGTTCAGTGCACCCATGAAATATACTGGCTGTTTACATTGCTAGCTGCTACTGCTGGGAGAAGTCCTATAAATAATCTTGACAATGTGTGGGTTTTAGGAAGAAAAGCATTGTGTAGATAATGATCCATTTGTAGCCTAGAGGCTATGTGAGATCTCTGCTTGCTATTTCTTCCTGTGTTTATCCAGGAGAAACTACTTCTGAGAGCTGGGTAAAAGAAGGTGGGGTATGTTCCTGTTAATGTTGAGGTGAGAGATGGTCAAAATTTTCTTACATAGGCAAGGGCTGAACGTAAATAAATCTTCCAAGCCAGCAAAATCCCAAACCCTGGAAGATTATTGGTGCCATTTTGGAGGAATACAGAAGAGAGACACTGATTTCTCCATATACAGTAGATCCTTCACCCCAGCAGCTCACATACTTTCCTGAAATAGTCCCTTATGGTTTTGATTATACTTGTGAGACTTCTGGTTAAAGACTTGCTTGTCAACATGACCAGGCCACCTCAAACAGATCTTAGTGTATTTTTTTTCTGGTAAGAGAGACAGCCAAGGGAGAAAAAAGATGGTACAGAGGAATATGATGGGGTTTTTGAGGTTTGTTTGCCTCACCTTTGAGAAGAGACACCAGAGACAGAAGTTGAAGGAAGACAACTTGAAGTTAAAATAAGACACTGATGGATTAAAGGATTCCCTACTGAATTCACCTATTTTTAACTGCTTTAAAAAAAAAAAAAAAAAAAAAGTCCATGTTCTTGTTTGCTCCCTTGGTTCAATATTCAGTCTTTTTTTAGTAGAACTTGATTCATCTCCATTTCTCAGATCACTTTTTTTCTTTCAGGCACAAAATATCTTTTTTTTTACCTTCTTAGCAGAACTATTAGTGATGTGGTATAGCAAGCTTCTGTACTTCTGATGTCTCAGAGTCTACAAGCATGATCTCAGTGAACACTGAACTGAGATGAGTGACCTGAAGGTGGAGTCATGCAATGAGCAAGTGCCCATATTGCCACAGTATCTCTTCTGAGGTTTTATTTGTTCACTTTGCATCAAGATTTAGTTGCAGACATTTCCAGCTGTTTCCCAGGGTTATTCTCCATTAATGAGTTATTTTTATGTAGAAAAGTTGCTTGGAAACATTTTTTCCAATAAAACTGCTCCCTCTAACCACAAGCATGTAATATGATGGCTTACAGGAGCTGAGCCAAACAGTGTGTTTATCCCTTTCTTTCACGTGCTTCCAGTGCTCTCCTGCCTTATTACAGATTCTTGTTTGTTTATGGAAATGGGCTCAAGGAATCCAACTTGCCTCAAAGACTATCATGGCTACAGTCATAGGCCACCTTTTGATTTTTCCGTTCTAGTATCAGCCAGCTTTTCACCCCTTGAAATACTGCAGACAGAGATAACTTTTTCATCAAATCCTGCCAAGTGCTAATAGGAGAAGTGACTGCCCAAAAGGGCAGAGGGACCTTTTACATCCCTACAGCCATGCAGTCCATTTTGACTGATGGAGAAAGGTGGGGCATATAAATGGGAACAAAACACTATTGACCCTAATTCACCTTCTGGCTCCATCATAGCCGATGGAGCACCTGCAAAGCTGCCTGCTCAGTTCCAGCTGTGTATTCTCCCTTTTTATGCAGTTGACAAAGAGTTGGGCAGTGCTCAGCAGGAGATCATTGTTGGAAATTGCCCTGCTGCTGTGGGTAGTCACTGAACAGCACAAAACGAACAGTTGACTGGCCATGGGTGTTCTGGCCTCTGTATCACATGCACATGATGGAACTTGAGGGCCCTAAAATGTAGGGGCTGGCTCTGCCTTTAAATGTTGAGCAATCACTAACAAGCTGTCACACACTGGCCTGTCTTGTTTCTTCCTGCTGCTGAAATAGGAGGGATTATTACAGTCCACTGTATTACTCTGGATCCACACAAAGCCTGGGAAGTTGGATGTTGAATGTCTTTGCAGCCCAACTCCTATTTTAAGTTACTTCCTTTTTATGGCATTATTTCCAGGTGGGGGGATGTATTTCTGTGCATTGAGTCTCCTGTTTTTCTTCCTTGATAGGAGTTTTAAATAGCATGCAAGAATTGTCAGGGGGTAGGTCTTTTAACTATTTACAAGGGTTTTTTTACATAACTTGCAGAATTTGTGACCTTGGTGCACATGGTGGGGCCATAGGCTGAGCTGGGTAATGACACTTGGTCACAGCCCCATGGTGGCCCACCAGTCCCTTGCTGTCACCTTGTTCTTATGCCACATCCCCATGCTTTCCCAAGCTGGAGGGAGTTGCCTTCAAGGGTGGTCTCATGGGTGCAATCAAGCAAACCTGAGCTGGAGGCTGGGCCCCTGCTCCTCCCCATGAGGATAACAGTGATCTCTGCCCTATCCCTTGTTTTCAAAACATTGAAAAGGACTGGGAGTTTACGAGAGCTGTGCTAAGGCAAAAGAGAATCTGTATGGTTGGATAAAATCCTCTCTTTCCTCCCCTTTGAAAAGGAAAACTTGCAGTGTGTTATTTCAGCCTAGATTTCAATACTTACAGATCTTTACAAAGAAGTAAAACTGCAATGGAAACTATGCTGGGCTCTGATTTTGGCCTGATGCAGACCATATCATCTCCCTCAGGCTTTGAGTTGATGGTGTGATTTGACTTGGATTTATGCTGTGTCTCATTGTTACCTCCATCAGTCCATCCCTCTCTTAATCATCCCCACCTTTTTTGTCTTGGAATGATTTTTATCTAATTACACTGTCAGCCAAAGCTCATGCCTTCTTCTGCCATGTCCACACAGAGGCCTTGCACAAACAGTCAAGTAATGTCTTTTTTCTTTCTATTTTTACTCTTACCCAAATCTGCCTTTTCTTTTATCCCTTTCTCTGCAGATGTGTGGATGAGCAGCAGAGTTCTTTCAGAATGTCTTTGTTCTGCTCTAGTTATTGGCTACTTTGGACAGTGTCCTTATTATTTAGTCTCTTTTTCAAGGTATTTTCCACACTGCATCCCAGTCTAAGGGTTGATTTAATTGCCGAGCTCTTTAAAAAATTTTTTGACTGTTTTTTTTTTTTTTTTTTTTTTTGGACAAACATTTCCTTTTTCAGCTTTCAATAAAGATGTCATAGGTATTTCATAATATCATGGAACCATCTAATGGTTTGGGTTGGAAGTGACCTTAAAGATCATCTAGTTTCAACCTCTCTGCCACAGGCAGAGATTTCTGTGTATCTCTATGTTTTCAGCTGTGCATTGGTTACCCACTTGACTGGCTATACTTCAACCCAAAGGTTGTAACTTTTACAAAAACCTAATTTCTGAAGTCAGCATGGAAAGCATCCCCAAACTTGGTCTTTGTTGAGGAGCAGATTCTCATGGTTGCCTTCTCTACTTTGCCAAAGACAACCACAAGATCTGTGCCTGCAGTTGGTTTCTCCCCTGCCCCCTCTCCTTGCAGCTCCACAGAGAGACTTTTGTGAGCCAAAAACTTTTGGTAAGGGTATCTCTGCTGAATATTTTAATGAGAAATGTCATTTCCTCTGACAAGTACTAATGAAGCAGATTAAGCATGCTCAGTTTGCAGAAAAGCACTGGAGATAGTGGTTCTTTGCACAGGTGGCACAACAGAAGACCTCCTCTGCCAAGCAAAGTAGGTTACAGCTGCAGACCTACAGAGCTGGAGGTTGGCTTTTTGTGGGGCATTACAGAGCTCAAGTTGTATGTCATTTATTTGGGTTGTGGTGTTGAGTAATTCTGTACTGGTAGAGCAGAGAAGCTGATGATATGCTTTGCATTTGGTATGGGGGCTGTGAATTCATTGTGCACACATGAACTGTGGCAAATAGGGACACTGGGTATCTTGGCGTTAGTTGTAGCTACTTGTCTTTGAACTACAGCTTCATAAACTGGTGCAGAAAAACTCCTAATACGTGTGGGTGCCTGGGAGTCATAAAGCAGCTCTTCTATTCTTGAATGCACTCTTTCTTAGCATCTTTTTGCAATGTGCTGAGGAAATACTCCACACTATCCTCTAAAGTGCTTGTCAGTACTACCAGTTGGGATGGGGGAAGAGAAAGTAGCTGCAAGCCCAAGAGCCGAGTGTTTGAAGCTCTTTCGTTTTGCATCTTCTGAACCACCAGCTGACCCTACATGCCCTGGCAAGTTGGTCTTCCATGAGACCCAAGTGACAACCATGATCAGCTGAAAAGGACAGAGAAAGGTCCTACTACAAAGCACAGAATTGCCCTAACTGGGACAAGAACACAGAAGTATCCCTCCTGGAGAGCTGAGCCAGGCTCATCATGCACCTGTGAGGTGGGCAGCCACCCTCTTCCATCCCTAGACTGTGAAGAAGAGGGTGATGGCAGCTTTGGGATTTTTCATTCCCCAACATTTGGCCACCCATAGCAAGTCAGACTTGCTTGTGAGCAAGGCCATGAGGAAGACCCCTCTCCTGCCTTTTGTGAGATGTGGAAGTGGGAGCTCTCAGTGCCTGCTTTGCATCTACAGGAATTCTCCATCCTGTTGGACACATAATGGCCCCAGTCCCTGGGGTTTTGCATGGGAAGGAAAACTGTTCCTTGCAGTTGCTGCCGTCCAGGTGAAGGGTGTGGACAGCCCATCACTGGGCAGAGGCTACAGAGAAGGTGCTTTTTCCCTCTGGCCAGCTTTACCTGGCTCCATAGGGTGAGGGTGCTGGGATACCATACCCAGCGCTCTGTGAGTGCTTTGGTCAGACCCCAGGCAGTGAGTTGATGGTGGGAAGGTCTCCTGGCAGGATCCATGGAGGCACTGCTAGCTTTGATTTAATGTCAGTGAGGATGGGTCACCACTGTGATCTGTGGTGTTGGGATGGGTTGCCTCTTACAGCAGAGAAATTTAGTGTGTTTTTATTCAGACTCTACACTCAGGGCCTCAGTCTTCTCAGTGCTGCATGTAGAAACTCTCTCGTTTCCTTTGCAGCTAAGAAAACAGCTGCAGGAATCAAACACTACGAACCAAATTTCTCAGTCCAAAGTATCTTTAATACAGGACACTATATAAAAAAAAAAATCTTATTTTAGGCTATTTCTCTTGGGAAGGGAAAGATGAAGGTTTTTATTGTGGTTTTTCCATTTTTATGTATGAGGAATTAAAATAATATTATAGAAACTTTCTATAAAGAATAGGAAAAAAGATTGAGGCTGGAAAATACCAACTGCTGAACCAGGACAGGGGATATGGGAGGGAAAATTGCAAATATAGTAGTCTGACTATTTCTTTGAAGTCTGACACATATCTATGACATAGAATGATCGCAGGAAAATATTTCTGTCGTATTAAAGTAGCCATGCAATAAAAGAAATGCATCAGACATCTCTTATTGCTTGGAATATGGAAGAAACTGCCAAAGTTATAAAGCCAAGAAAGGTACATGAATTCTACAGGGGCTGAACAATTCTTTTATAGAAGCACCAATAATCTCTGGGTAGGGTCATATTTCCTGAGTGAGCCTGTGCAGGTCCTGTAGGTGATGTGGTTTTTCCTTTGAGCTGGGCAAAGAGGAGTTTTCTTGTCCTGTAAAACTTTGAGATTTCAGAACATGTTCCTTTTCCACCCAGGGAAGAAAGCTGTAACCTTTCAATATTCTTTGTTGAGAATAAAAATAAAAGAGAGATGGAGATAGAGAGAAAAGAGATAGATGCTCTCAGATCTTGTCTTCTCCACCAACCCCTTCTATGGACTGCCAAGAGTACTCATCGGGAAGGACTATGGGAAGTACCTCTTTGGATCAAGAGCCAGCAGTCTGGTGTTGCATTGGAACTGGTGACACCTTATTGTCCTCTGGTTTCTTTCAAGATTTTACTATGACCCTGATGCTGTGTCCTTATTTCTCAGAACTGTGAGCTTTTTACAGTTGTAGAGGTATCTTCTGTGCAGGTGGATGAGTGTGTTATCACAGGCTGGCCAGCAGAGCCTCACCCAGGAACACCTCTGGGACTTTTTGCTCATGATCCCAAAGGTTTTACTTCTCGTGTCACTGTCTTCTCGTCTCCTTGAGTTCTCTTTCTCTAGATACTGTTTTGGGGGGAGTTTTTTTGCTATGGGAAATACTGGAGGTGGTAAAGATCTACAACTTTGTTACCAGCTACTTGGAATTTTGCTACAGGCTAGTGTGCAGCTATGTTCTAAAGAGGCACTGCTTTCCGTAGCCTTGCAACCTGCTTATCCCACTTTATATCCTACTACATGATCCTGCTTCAATATTCTTCCCCCATCTTCTTTCTTCTCCAAGGACTTTCTGAAATGACTGTAATCAGAGACGAGTGTGGAAGAAGGGAAAGGTCATCTGCCTGAAGTGCAGCCCAGGTGGTGGTGCTGGGGTGTGCACAAGAGTAATGAGATCAGTAGGAAACTGCTGTAAACGTATGCCAGGGTTTGAAGCGTGTCTTAGAAGTGATTCCTCCTGGTCAGGAGGAGGGAGGACCACGGGAGGAATGATTAGTTAGGGGGGACAGGGTGTTTGAGGGCAGGCTTTGAAGACTGGTCTTAATGGATGGTTTAAGTGGTTTTAATGGACATTGAGGATTTGCTTCAGAGGAGAAGGATTACAAATGACATTAACAGTGAGTCCAGCCGTGTGTTTGGTATGGCTCACTTCGGGGAGTCTATTTAAGTATGTAAATACAGGGAAGTGTCAAGAATGGAGACATTTACCATAGGTTCCTCATATAAATATTTGCACTGAGAGGATGAACTTCACTAGCTGCTGTGTAAATGATGACATCCACTGCTGCAAGAGCACTCTGATAACTGATTTTGGCACAGGGCTGGGGCAGTGCTTTGCACTGACTTGGTAGTAAAGACCTGGGAGATAGGCTCAGGGCCTGGGAATGTTGGACAGGATGCCAAAGCTGACTGGGCTGTTCAAGCACATGAAAACAAGGGGAGTTTTCAATGGTGATGGCTGGGCCGTGTGCTGCTTGTTGCTGGTGACTGCATGTGGCTTGAGCATCCTCTTCTGGCATCTTGTGGGGCATTTCACAGCACCATGCCTGGATTTGGTGCTGCCCTGGCTACAGGCTGGTGAGAGGCACGGTCAGAGAGGTGCCTGTGCAGATGAAGTGGACACCTCTGTACCATCTCTGCCTATGAATACTCTGATGTGCATCAGCAGCTGGCTCACAGCACCAGGAGATCCCAAAAGGCAGCACAGAGGATGACAGAGGAGTTTCTAGAGGGAGACAGGACTCTGCCTTATGTAGAGACCAGGTTACTCATGGCCATCTCAGGCAAAGATGGCACAAGGGTGACACCTGGACCACCATCAGGCACATGAGTGAGCCAAGCTGATCGAGTGCCCAGCACCAGCCTCATGACCCTGCTGCAGGCGGGGCTGCCAGGGGGCACCGGTTACAGCAGTGGGGAGGACATCCCAGTGCCATCAGGCCACAGCCACACCCAAGTGTTACTGCAGGCACCCGGGGAAGCCAGGCAGTGAGGGCACAGCACATGGGGGAAGTTGCAAATAAAACTGTTGGGGCTGCTGGGAAGCAGTGGCTGCTGCTCTCATTCCTCTGTCAAATGTGAAAGTTGAACTGTGGTCCTTGTGTGACGAATGACCAAGAAGTCACAACATGGCTGTCACAACACTTGTGGTACAGATGGGGGAGTCATCACATAGTAAAACCTTCTTGAATTTGCTTATACTCCTTTTTTAGAAACTATTTCATAAACAGATTTAGGTTAAGGCTGTCATTTTAGTTAGCCTAGCAATTTTAGGGTTTTTTTAAATACTCGGTTTCACGTTATCATTTGAATAAATTAAGGGTTATTTTGGAAACACCTGAACTTCTACTATGCAGAGTCATAACCCCCAGGAGGACACCCTGACTTTTTCTGAATGGTGACCAGACACATGGTGGCTTACCTGATTTTGTCAGCAGATGGCCACAAAACGAGATGATTTGTGTGCACAGGAAATTTTAGCCTCCTCTGACTGAGGAACTACTGACCAAAAGTCAGCGTGTCCTTTTGTTGATAAATTAATTCTTTTGAAGTTGGACTGACAGTCAGTCTGAATGCTGCCACAAGCCTCCTTCTGGCTTCCCCAGGAAGCTCCCTTGTAGGCTGAAGAAGTCAAATAATGTGAATTAACACTGTAGTTGCCATAGATTTTCAAGCATAGCTGGGAAAGAATGTTTTTTCACCACATTTAATCCTTCAAAAATGTGCTGGTCTCTCAAATAAAAGCAACAGCGTCCATGACGTTGAATTATTCTTCCACTAATTTGTACCTTTACCTACTCCGAGAGAGACAGATTTAAGTCAGGACTTGCATTTTTCCTTTTCTATTTCTGCAAATATAACATGAGTAATTAATTGCTCAGAGGAATGAAAATATCACTAATCATCTGACAATGAAGTTTTTTTTCCTAAAGGCTTGGCTAGTCTGTGCTTAAAAATATCCTATGGATCATTTCTGACTCCATCCATGCATGTTTTCCGTTGTGATGCTGTAAACGCGAGCAGAACTCTGATGAGCAAATCAGCAGGAAAAAGCCAGACTGTCTGAAAGGAAGCAGAATTGAGGAGTGCAAGCATTAAGCTTCATAAAAGACTGTCAGGCACGTGCAGTGTGACTTGTTCCAAATGTATTTCATAACAATTTTATTACTCACTTAATTCAGGAGACATGTGAGTGACTCTTGATAAGCTATAAAACCACCACCCTTTTTTTTTTTACCTGCAAGAGAAAACCTGTGTATTATTGATGTGATAAATCAAAGGTACTTCCATCAGACTTCTAAGTATTTATCCTTTTTTCATGTATTTCTTTAGGAACCTATGTTGATCTGATGCTGTGTAACAAATTATATTTTCTGGGCAAGCGAGTAATGGGTATAAGCCTGAATAGAGGACACAGTATAGAATATAAAGTGAGGGGATGTTAGTTCTTCATCGTATTTAGTGCTGAACTTAGATGTCTGTGTGTAAGGTTCCTGCACAGCCATAGAGAAAGGCAGGTAGTTGTACAAGTGCAAAAAAAAAGCCATTATGGATGAACTTAGGTATCCAGAAAACCATGTTTCTCCCTTTCTGCTCTGTGAATGGAAGATCTTTCCTCTGCTTTTGTCTCATGCAGGTAAATAGAGCAGGCTTTTGCCGAACTGGATCTGTTCATCCTGTTTCTATACCTCACAGTGCTGCTTAGAGTCCACCCAAATGTCCTGTATTGCTTCAGTGGATGATGTAGGATTTCTGGAATACCTAAAGCTGAACAGAACAGCCAGTCCCATCCTGAGCACGTGCAGAGCAGCCATAGGGCCAGCAATTACTTTGTTTTCCTGCTCCACAACCTCTGCCTGTAATGCTTTTACAAAGGGCCAGCTGTGAAAATGAGATTCTTTGATAAATTATACTATTCATCTTTTTTTTTTCTCATTAACTGGGTGTCTTTTTTTCCCTAAACTTTTCCACTGATCAAGGCTTTGCCAGGGCACAGGAAGGTGCTCTTGGCTTAGCGTCAGAAGTGTTAGCAAACTTCCCTGCAGATTTTTTCTTCTCACTGAGCTTCTTAGTATTTAGATGCATCACTCATTCATCCTCTGCTTCATGGCAAAGTCTGGAAATGCATCAAAGCAAGTGAATAATTTCTGGGAAATTATTAATTCTGGAATGAATGTGACAGATTTCATTATGTGTTTGGCTGAACTCTGCCTGAGTGACTAACTGCTCTGGGAGAATTTTCCAATTGTCCCTCGTGAAAGTCAACCTCTTTGAATTAATTCAGCATCCTCTATTTTGATTAGGTATGTGTCAGCTTATTGTTAGTGTGACAGGGAGATATGGGCCTGTTTGTTTTCCTTTTATTATTATACAAACAAACTAATTATGACTCACGCACAATACGTGCCCTCAGGGCATGATAGGGGACGCGAATGATAAAGCATTAACTGCTCTATGTGCAGGTTTCTCTTGTGAGTTAAGCAACCAGGGGCTGAATAAAATAAAGAAAATATTTTCTTCCTCTAACATCTTAGTAATTCCTCCTTTCCGAGGAAAACTGTGGTCCTTCAAACCTTATGTTATACTGAAATACGAGGAAGTGAAAGAGAAAGATGAGTCCTCTGTGTAGTAGGCATCACAAGCCCAGTCTGTTATCTCATCCTGACTCTGATGTCTTCTTACAGATTCCCTGTTTTCAATTTATTTGCAGTGTGATCCCTTCCTGTCCTCAGTACTAAGATTTATGTGACAGCATTTGGAACAAATGTGTATTCATGCTGTCCTACCACCATGAAACATGCTGCCATGGCTCTTTCTAATAGGCCAGAAGTTGAGCCTTTCCTGCTGTACCCTTGTAAAAGAGAAAACATCAAGACACGCAATGCTTAGAATACCTCGGGAGCCACAAAAGCATATGTTTTCTGTTCTGGAAAAAGTGTTGTTACTTGGTGCTAATTTCTCTGCTTTTTCTTGCATCTGTTGGACAAACACTTTGACCATGGCAATCCGTGTAAGATAACAAACTCACTGCGGGGTGTCTGAGTATATGGAAGAAAAATAACACAGGAACTTGCAGAAAGAGCAACCAGGTGCAGATGGAGCTGAAGCAGAAATATTGGTGACAGATGTTCTTCCTGGCCTGCTGGAGGAGTACGCACCAGACAGCACCTTCATCATGCTGCGTGACATCTCCTGCCTTGGAGAAGTGAGATGTTACATGATGACTTTTACAACTGCCTAGCACTGCCAGAAGAGGTAAAGTGCTGCAGCACCTCTGCCTGTAAACACCTTCTCCTGAGCCACTCACTGGCAGAGGGACCATAAAGAGGGGGAAGGCCCTTTGGAGAAAGCGTGCACCAGCAGACTACACTGCTGACTTGTGAAGCCTGGCAACACCGTCCTCACAAACACCTTCTCCACTGGACAGGACACTGTAAATAATGGAGAAACCCAAGGTTATTTGTCCAGAACAGAAGATGAGACAGATGTCCACACCTGCAGAAAAAGAGCTCTATTCTTTCACATGAGGTTGTGCAAGGTGGGCTTTACCTTCCTAGAGTCAGGACTTGGTGCATTTGTCTACACCTTCATTAGTCAATAGTGTAAATGCCTTAAGAAATGGTAAACGGGGTAACATGTACCTTCCTAAACCCACAGACCCTTCTTCATCACTTCCAAATCTCTCTGGAGGAGAAGTCAAGAGAAGGAAAGCCCTAGTCTGTAAGAAACTTTTGGCTGCCCTGACTACTCTAGGTTTTGCATTCCCTGTAAAGTTATTGCAAGATACGCACAGACATCCTTTGGTGCGTAGCCTAAGCTGCTGCTGAAGCACAGAACAAAGATTTATTTTATCTTTTGGTATAAAAAAGAAGAGTCTGACTTTACAGATTGAAAGTTAGCCTTTTTGAGCATTTGTATGATGTGACACTGTTTTTCTGTGGCTTTCAATTCCAGATGAAATCTTTTCAAAGGATGATTGTAAATCAATATTTGCATTAGCAATCAAGAGGTAGAACTCCATCCTACATGCAGTTTCTCTTCTTGCCACAAAATTCCTCTTATTGTTGGAAAATCTCCTTTCATTGATGATCTCTCAGTTATTTTCCAGGGAACTGACTGCAAAATGGGTGGACTCTGTATTAAAAAAAAATAAAAAGTAAAAAAATCACAAGGTTAAATTTACAATAGTTAGCAAAGGACAGTGCAACGTGATTCAAGCTGCCTTTGCCTTTGGAGCTGGAGCTGAGAACCAAACAAGAAGCTGATGCTTCCACCTCTTCCTATTGCTATTTCAGAACAGGAAAGCCTTTATCAGTGTGCAGCCCTTTGCAGAGCAGCCTCCATCGCAAAGACTGTGTTTGGAGTTTTCATTTTTCACTGGGATTTTTCCCTTTTTAATGAATTTTCAAATTTCAAAAGTAATGAGAAAGCAGACTTCATACACCTGAAAATATGGCATAGGGTGCTGAGGGCCTTCTTGTGCATCTCAGCCATGTTATTTAAAAATACAATGGTAGTTTTTAAAAGGAAATATTAAGAGGATTGTGAGAAATTGAGAAAACATTTAATAAATGTCAGAGAAAAACATTAAATAGCTTGTCACTGGCTTTGGACCATTTTGCAAAATTGCTACTCAAGACCAAGCAACCTCGGGTAAGGAAAAAAGCTCCTTGGTTGTTAAAGGATGAAAAACAATTTTCCATGCTCCAAAACAAAAGCATCATGATAATCAAAAATGCTGCCATTTCACCTCATTGTTAAAAAGGTCACAATTTTGGCTGGAGGCAATCTGCAAAGCATTCGTGCTGCAAAGCAATCTGCTTTGTCACTTGAATAGGTTGGCTTGGATCATGAAAAATCCTACATTGGGACAGTAGAGAGAAAAAGGGAAAGAGCATTACTGCCTGAGGAAGGAACAGAGATTTAATAACACTCATTGCTCTTTTGTACAGCATTAAGGCAAGAAAGAGAAAACAAAGCCTCTTCCAGGATGCCCACAATAGTTTGGAAGGCATTTTCAAGAGACTGATTGTTCTTTTTTGTATCACCAGTTGTGACCAGCGTGAACCGTGTGGCAATGGCGTCATCCTCGCTTGCCAAGAACAATGGAAGAGATGTGCAACACCATACTAAAATTTACACCAGGCTGGCAGGCACATTTATACTCGGCTGTTCCTTGGGGGCTGTCCATGCAGTTAAGTTCATCTCACTGTTTTACCAAAAAACCTAAAACCGAAAACAAACGCTTTGGTGGGGCAAGGGAGGTGACAGGAGCATGGAGCAAGAAATGTCTGTGAATATCAGAGTGTAGAGCAGAAGGAGATAGTTGCTGGCATGCTCAGTGATACGTAGCTGCAGCTGAGGGAGGAGGAAAGTGTTATTTCTGAGTTGGAAACTGCTGGGATTTGCGTTGCAGATAACCTTACCTGCCGCTGGCGGTGGTGGTGACCTGCCAGATCTGGGTGGTGACAGAGCCACATGGAGCTCTGCTCACCTCCACCTTTTAGGGAAAGAGAATGAGAGGCTGCCCATCCTCTGATGAGAAGCATGCCAGAGGAGGGAGAGTGACCCAGACCTCCTGCAGTGGGGAGGGGCCCAGAGTAGATGAGATGAGTGCACTTTCATCTAAATCATTTCTTCATACATGAACACTAAGCTGGGGAACAAAAACAACAACAGATTGCAGTTGGCCTGAGAAAAGTGCTGAGAAAAATTGGGACTGCAAGGAAGGAGGAAGATTTGCCCTGTCATGGTTGTGCCAGGCTCTTGGTGCTCTGGTTCAATCAGCACCAGTTTTTCTTGAGCCACCGGCACTCACCGTCCTGAGTAAGGTAACTTATGCTTGAAATGGGGTTCCAAAACACCAGAGCTGAGGGGCCTATTCAGAGAATGTACAAGGGCTGGGAACAATGTGGTCTCCTCCAGCTGGGAATCATCAGGTGGGGACAAGGGAAAAAGGACAGACCTGCACGTGAGGGGAAGAGAGAAAGAATAGACGCTGGGGGTCACAGGAGGGAGAAGGAATTCTGATAGTGAGATACTAAGGTGTAAGTAGTTCTCATGCCAACAGTTTTTCAAGGCCATTGCATTTTCTTGGACACATTCGTTCACATCCCTTCTTTACATAGGTATCTCCTAGCTCTTCTGTAGTCTAACCAGATCTGGGAAGTTGGTGGGGATTCTTCACCAGGTAAAAAGAGACCTTTCTTGGGTTTTACCTTTATGTCTGTCTCTTCAGGGAAAATACAAGGGTTTTTTCTTTGCATTCCTCCTCTGAAATGTACAAAGCTTCTCCTCCTGCTCTCTAAGCAGCCGCCCCTTGGGATAGGAAAAGGAAATTAAACAGCTAATGGTTATACTTTAATTAGGCTTTATTGGAGTTAAGGCAGCTTATGCTCTGCATATGTGCTGCAGAGAGTTAGACACTTAAAAAATCCTGTCTTTGCTATTATGAGTTTATGAGAAAGGAAGCCCAAGGAAGATCAATACATCCTCTGTGTAGATTACAAATGGTTCATGACGTATGTCCACAGGAGCTGTTTTTAGTGAGGGTAGTCTAGTTATTATGGATTTGACATGAACTTGGCCTGCTGCCCTGAGGGAATGCAATGTAGGCATAATTTGGTCTTCCTGTAATTGTCTATTTAACTTGGCAATCCAGAGTAATTTTTTCCTGTGAAATGAGACCGAGACGTCACTAAAGCGGCGCTCAGATTAATTAATGAGACATAATAATGCTCCTAATAAAAGCTCATGAGCTGAGTCCTCTTCCCTCCCCTTTCCTGTCCTTCCCTGCTGTCCTCCCCCTGCTGAGAATGCAGCTTCCCAGGAATCCATGAGTCACACTTCGTAAAGGAGTTTCTTCTTTAGTTGACGCAAACAATACGGCGGAGAAAATAATAAGTGCAGAACCATCTGTTTGATAAAGTCCTTGACATTTTATTTCATTTCCCCCTATTGCATATTAAAGGAAGTAAATAGAAAAACATTTGCTAATTATACCACTGTTTACTGATTGCTGGGGCGGCATTTATCATATTTATCAGAACTGCTAGCCCGTTGTCCAGTCCCAGCTTCAGCATTCTTTCTCCTCTGGGCAAGAGAAGCAGCAGTCACAGGTGCTCAGTCAGGATTTTGAGCCCTTCACCTCTGAGCAGCTCACACAGGGGTGGAAATGAGCTGCTTCTGTGCAGGTTGGAAACCTGGGAAAGACAGTGGGACCTCCTGGTTTGAGGTGATTTGCTGAGCTAATGAGAGAGCCTGAAGCCAAAACTCTGCCTCTGAGGTTGGATGTAGGGAGGGAATGGTTGCCATTTCCTTTTGTGGGCCCAGGATTTTGTGCTTGGTGTCTTGGCTTTGTGTTAGTGCTCAGTAAATCTTGCCAGGGAGGCCAAATGGCAGCCCTTCACCGTGACTTTGGTAGGGTGAGCAGCAGCTGCCATCTGCCATTATGAAGGAAATCTCCTGAATAGGTTGCTCCCCCTATCTCCTTCCCAATGTGTTGGAGTATGCTCTTGCTGCCCCATCTGGGTCCCTTTGCAAGGTATAGTTTTATGGCTTAAGAGTGGTCTGTAGACAATATGAGGTTTGAAAAGTAAAATACAGAGCCTCATCCCTCCCTCTGACTGGGATTTGGATTTGGCTAATGGTCAATGCAAGCCAACACTGTTTGAAAACAAATTGGTGGCCAAAGGCCAGTTGTACTAGGCAGCTATTTCCTCTGCAAAATCTAAGATATTAGCACTCATTAAAAGTGACAACAGTGAATCAAATGTCTGTGAACTAAAGTACTTTTTCTCCCACCATGCTATGTAAGGCCAGCACGAGAGCAACTTGGCCTAGCCCATTGCTAGGAAGGGAAAATTGCAGAGCCAAGGAGGACATGGTGACCTTATCTAGGGATGAGGACACCAGGAAATTCAAAACCACCACTTTGCCTTTGGATGAGAATTCAGTGCTGATGAAAGGATCTATTTCTGGATTTGTCCTTGGGTACAACAGACTTGATGAATTTTCCAGTCCACCATTTGGACAGATTTAAGGGATTTTATAACTTATAATTCCATGAAGATTCTATCAGTAGTGCTGGTCACCCTGATGGGGCTGGATGTTTTGACTCTTCTCTCCAACATCAGTTCATTCAGACAGGTTTATATTCCCAGTGCTGTAAAACTCTCAGTTCAGAGCACAAACAGAGGAAGATATATTTCTCCATGGCTCCAACCCATGGTAACACATATGCTAACTTGGTTCCTAGGGGTGCATGTTGCATGTCGGCGTAGCCTCTCAAAAGTCATCGAGCAAGGAGTTATTTTAAAGCTAGAGGAAGATGGCTGTCTGATTGTGGAGGAGATATCAGGGTTTGCACCACTGCCTGAAGCAACCAGCATATGAAAATCGTTTGCTACAGGAGGCCCCAAGTAAAAGTCATCTTCCAATCTCCAGGGTAACAAATCTGAGAAAGTTCAAAACTGGCCCACTGGCTGGAATTTTTTTATCATATTGGAGATTGATTACACAAAATAATGTGTCTTATATGGATAACTTCACAAAGCACTTATATCTTCAGATAAGTAGAATTCTGCAGTACTGGGAGGCCTTTGGTTACCTGTTTATCTTATTTGCAGAAATCTGGGTGTTTGCAGCAATGGCCTTAGCTGTTAGGTAAAAGTGCTTGTGTGTTTCTTCATTTGTGGTATCACTCACCTTGTCTGGTGATCTTTGCACCCTTTTCTCTGTAAATCTGCTACAATAACCCTATGCAGTGCTACAGGCTGGGGGCAGAATGGCTAGAAAGCTGCCTAGTGGAAAAGGATGTGGGTGTGCTGGTTGACAGCGGCTGAACATGTGCCCAGGTGGCCAAGGAGGCCACTAGCAGCAACAGCCACTAGCAGCAACAGCACGGCCAGAAGGACCAGGGCAGAGATTTGTGCCAGCAAGGGTAAATGAGACAGATGATCCCTTCTTTTTGTCATCCGTCCCTTACAGCTCTAGTTATGAGAGGGCTGCGTGTCTGTGGCTGACCATCAGCTTAGTCAGAGGAAAGATTTTGTAGAGAGATACACAAGGCTGAGTTGCAACCCTGGGTCAGGGGACAGGCAGAACCGAAGGGGCTGCAGGAGAGGCGAGGAGGACACACTGACAGCTTCCCTGCCAATTGATTAGTGGTGCTGGCATGCCTTCAGAGGAGGTCAGCTCCCGTGCCCAGTGGAGGAAATCCACAGTTGCTCCCAGCAGAAGGAAGGGGACTTTATTCAGCCACAGTAACTCCTCAGGCGCTCTGCACACCAGCTGGATCCCACTTGCTGATGGAGAAAGGGGCTATATCATTCCTGCAAAAAATGCTTCGCTTGCATGGGCTTGACTTGGATGCATTGGTGTAATTCCTGGGTTTGACATTCCTCTGTTTGGGAGCTAACATAAGCAAATACATTCTTTTGATCCTCCATGCAGCTTTGTGATACTATACATGCAGTTCCATGCTTTCTTTCACAGATGTCAGATTCAGCTGCCACATGGGATCTCCGGGAGAAACTGTATTGTATGTTTTTAAAGGAAAATTACCCAATTATTTTGATGGAGTTAATGTGGAGATGGTGACCTTTACATTCAAAGTTGTTATGCTGCAAATGTTCCAAATACATTATGTGCTCTGCTAACACTGCTGACAGGTTCTGCATGATTAATAGTGTTTATAAAGCGTGTATGAGAGTTTGGGAAGCCTAGGATGGAAGACCTGGTATGGGATTTATTTTGCACTGAACATGATAAATATACAGTCGGCCTTAGAGTATTTTTTTTTCTTTCTAGAAATTACTTAATGATGGAAGAGAAAATCACTAATTCACTACATGAACTGCTTAATTTTTCTTGTAAGAAAAATAAAAGCAAAACATTGGTAATGGCTGGTCCAACATGTACATTTAGATTGATCACTTTTAAAGGAAGACTGATGTTTTTAATACATGTTTTTTGCTTCAAGACTGGCCTGGTTCCTGCTCCTCTGGAAGGAACGCTTCTGTCAACTGCACCATGTTGTGGTGTTGCCAGGGGCCACACACAGCTTGGAGGAAATTTCAGGGTGAGCCTGACATGTAGGTAACAGAGGCAGGTGTTTAAATAAGGGGAAAAGGTATAAGAGCTCCCATTTGTGCTACTGTGGGGTTGTTATTGAACAAATAGACAAACAAGTTACTCTGCCTCAAGAGACATCTAGGAAAGACTCACCCCCAGCTTGATTTTCTAACAAAACATCATGGCTTGTTCTTGAGCTATTTTCTATTCTCTCAGTACATCCATATACAGGATTCTTCTCTTCCCCACCTGGTGCTCTGGCAGGGCTCCTCCCACACGTGCTGTGCTGTTCTGCACAAAGCCATGGCCCTGTGTCATGGCTCCAGTTAAAAAAGCTCTGTAGATAAGAAGACTGCTGAGAAGCCTTCACTCATTTCCAGCAGCATGAGCTGAGCAAAGCAGCCCCTCTACAGACAAACCTATAGGTCAGTGCAGAGGGAGAGAGGGGGTCTGAGTTCCCATGCAGGCACCCACTGAGCTCCACATGGAGGGCTTCTGCATGGATGGATGGACTGACTCACTAGGCGGACTCTGAATTGTGATAGTGTAAAGTTTACATGTGCAAATTTTCAGGTCAGGAAGCCAGATTATTTCTACATCTTTTTGTGGCTAATACTGCACCAACATAGATACATTTAACTGAATCTGATGATTTCTTATTTACAGGATAAGAAAGTGACTAACAAACACTAACCATCCTTTATGCCATTCTGGCGAGGCAAAAGTTGGTCAGGAAAAAGTGCAAATTCAGAGGACTCTGAATGTGAGTTATGTGTTAGGGGGATATGTGGGGATATCTGTTAGGGGTGATTGTGGTAGTTCTGGGTTAACAGTTGGACTAGAAGATCCGGGAGGTCTTTTCCAACTTTGGTGATTCTTGAGTTGCCCTGTTCCAGGGGCAGGCCCTTGAATTTGTTGAATCTCTCTGGGTTCTTGCAGTCCCACTTCTCAAGCTTCTCCAGGTCCCTTTGGATGGTCCCCTCCTTCGCCCGTGTCACCTGTCCAGCTCAGCTTCTTGTCAGCTGTAAAGGTGCTGAGGGTGAGCTTGATCCCACTCTGTGTCATTGAGAAAGACACTGAAAATCCTGATACCATAGCAGAGTCCAGAGGGACACCCCTCATCTCTCAACTCCACCTGGACATGGAGCCACTGACCACAGCCCTCTGGGAGCATCCATCTGGACAATGCCTCATGCACCAAATAGCCCGGCCTTCAAAGTCAGGGCTCTCAAATCTGGAGATCAGGATTTTGTGTGGGACTGTGTTGAGACCTTCACGAGAGCTTGGGCATGGCAGGGCCTACAAGTCTAGAAGTCCAGGGGCTGTGCCCTGTGGGCACAACTGGATCCAGCCAGTTCCAGGTGGTTCCGCTGTTTCAAGAGTGCTGTGTGTTGTCCTTTGTGAAAGAGGCGCATTCCAAGGACCATTGGTGATGCAGGACCGCATCAGCACAGAGGCCATTGTGACACTGCAGGGTGTCACTGCCCTGACCCACGTTGATCTCCTCCCAGCAGAGCCACTCTGCTCCCTCGCAAGGAAGCAGCTCCCTGGAGAGCTCTGCTGCAGAGGACAACAGAGACGGCAATGGAGGAGAAGGCAAACCCCTCTTGGGGCAACCGCCCTGAGCAGGGCACAGCCATAAGCTCTCAGAGCTTGAGGTCTGGCCTGAGCCACACCTCACCCCATGAAACATACTCAGTGTACAGGAGCCGTATTCCTGTGCACGTCTCCCGCCTGGCCTCCACTGGGATCCAAAGGCCCAGCCAGCAGCCAACTGCCCAGCAGGACCAGGCACACAGCACGCCTGTGTCAGCCTTCCTGGAAGAGCAGGACGCAGAACTGCTGTTGCTTCATGAGACAGAGCCATCTCAGGACACGACGACCCTGGCAGGCCACGCTGCATCCCAGGTGACCCATGCGAAGTACAGGAGCCTTATTCCTGTACGAGTGTCCCACAAGGTCTATGCTGAGATTCAGAGGCCCAGCCAGCAGCCAACAGCACAACCAGACAAGGCACACAACATGCCTGGTAGCCCTGACCCACGTGGCTCTCCTCCCAGCAGAGCCACTCTGCTCCCTCGCAAGGAAGCAGCTCCCTGGAGAGCTCTGCTGCAGAGGACAACAGAGACGGCAATGGAGGAGAAGGCAAACTCCTCTTGGGGCAACCACCCTGAGCAGGGCACAGCCATAAGCTCTCAGAGCTTGAGGTCTGCCCTGGGCCACACCTCACCCCATGAAACATACACAGTGTACAGGAGCCATATTCCCGTGCATGTCTCCCGCCTGGCCTCCACTGGGATCCAAAGGCCCAGCCAGCAGCCAACTGCCCAGCAGGACCAGGCACACAGCACGCCTGTGCCAGCCTTCCTGGAAGAGCAGGACGCAGAACTGCTGTTGCTTCATGAGACAGAGCCATCTCAGGACACGACGACCCCGGCAGGCCACGCTGCATCCCAGGTGACCCATGTGAAGTATAGGAGCCTTATTCCTGTACGAGTGTCCCACAGGGTCTATGCTGGGATTCAGAGGCCCAGCCAGCAGCTGACAGCACAACCGGACCAGGCACACAACATGCCTGGTAGCCCTGACCCACGTGGCTCTCCTCCCAGCAGAGCCACTCTGCTCCCTCGCAAGGAAGCAGCTCCCTGGAGAGCTCTGCTGCAGAGGACAACAGAGACGGCAATGGAGGAGAAGGCAAACTCCTCTTGGGGCAACCGCCCTGAGCAGGGCACAGCCATAAGCTCTCAGAGCTTGAGGTCTGCCCTGGGCCACACCTCACCCCATGAAACATACACAGTGTACAGGAGCCATATTCCCGTGCATGTCTCCCGCCTGGCCTCCACTGGGATCCAAAGGCCCAGCCAGCAGCCAACTGCCCAGCAGGACCAGGCACACAGCACGCCTGTGTCAGCCTTCCTGGAAGAGCAGGACGCAGAACTGCTGTTGCTTCATGAGACAGAGCCATCTCAGGACACGACGACCCCGGCAGGCCACGCTGCATCCCAGGTGACCCATGCGAAGTATAGGAGCCTTATTCCTGTACGAGTGTCCCACAGGGTCTATGCTGGGATTCAGAAGCCCAGCCAGCAGCTGACAGCACAACCGGATCAGGTATACAACATGCCTGTGTCAGCTTGCCCAGGCAAGCAGCGCCCAGCATTGACATTGCTCCACAAGACAGAAGCTTCTGAAGTGGTGAAGACCACGACCCCAGTAAGCTGCACCATATTGCAGGAGACATACGTCAAGTACAGGAGCCGTATTCCCGTACACATCTCCCGCATGGACTCTGCTGGGATCCAGAGGCTGGCAGCACAGCAGGAGCAGGTATACGGCACCTCTGTGTCAGCTCCCCTAGGCAGGCTTCCCGGGACATGGTGCCAGAGGCAAGTGTCAGAGCAGGACCCAGCAGTGTTCTGTGTCCAAACGAGGCAAAACCTCACTGGCATTTCTCTGCCGGTGCATGCAAAGGCTGGTGAGAATCTGAGCACCATGTCCCAGAGGGAGCACCTGAAGGAGCTGAACACGAGGCAGCTGGCTGGCGTAGAGCACAAACTGCCTCTGCTCAGGGAAGCCAGCACAATTCTTCAGAATTTGGAGAAAATCCCGTGTCAGAAGAGGGTGCTGGACTCGCTGGAAGGAAACTTCCAAAACCACTGTGAGGCCTGGGCGTGGGAGGAGAAACAGGGGCAAGATAACAGACCCCAAGAGCTCTGCCAAGGGAATGAAAGCAATGACAAAGAGCAGTCCCAAGGGGATAAGGATATCAGCTCCAACCTCTGGGACAACCCCTTGATCCTGGTGAACAAGTGGGACCCTAGCACTGCTGCCCAGGAGGTGCCCAGCTGTCTCAGCACTTTGGGCGCCGAGGCAGCAGCAGAGGCAGTCGCTGACCTGCCTAGCATGTCTCCTGCCACAGACAGTGCCATGGGCTCAGAGCCCACAGGTGCTGCCTTGGCCAGAGCTCCTGAGGCAAAAGAGGAGGCCACAGTAGCTTCTCCTGCCTTTGGCGAGCAAGTGAGACCTGCAGGGGCAGAGAGCCAGGCAGCTGCCCTGCACAGCCCCTGCAGCCCAGCCAGCCCTTTGCCCAGCTGGCCAGAAGCCCATGGCCTCAGTGGGCAGCAGATGGGGACAGAAGTGTGGTCAATCCTGTCAGCGCTAGAGACTGAGGTGGGAGCCTTGGCCGTGGAAGAGTGGAAAGACTCTCTTGACCAAGAGCTGTCGCAAGGGCAAGTTTACAGAGCCCAAGACTCATCTCAAGGGGAAGATGATAGTAGCCTAGGACTGTCCCAACAGGAAGATGAGAGAGACCAAGACCAGTGCCAAGTGAAAGAGAACAGAGACCAAACCCTGAGCAGTCCTGCAGAGGAGGGGCTCCCTGTGCCCACCCACCAGGAGGCCCAGGCCTTTGGCCAGGTGCCAGTGCAGGCCTCGCTCAGCCAGACGGAAGCCCATGGCCTCAGCAGGCCACAGGCTGTGCGCAGGCAGCATCCTTCCCGCTTCAGGCGGGCACTCCGGGCTCTGAGCAGACTGTGCCGGTGTGCCTGCATGGGGGGACGGCCTGAGGATTAGTGCCCCAGCCCCAGGCTGGGCCCCAGGCCAGGTCCCAGAAATGCTGGCTGGCCCTGAGCCTACCTGGCATCCCACATGAGCAACACAGATAGAGAATCCCAGAAGACAGGAGGCCAGTGTATGTGCCCCAAACACCCATAGCCAGGTGGCTGTGGAGTCAGCAAAGGACTCTTGGTAAAAACCACACAAGAGCTGTTGGGAGTAACCCAGGACTGTTTATAATAATTGGACATGAGAAAGAAGTTGTGACTGGAAAAGGGGGCCATGTGGATGGAGGACAGCACTTTTCTGGGACAAACATCCTTATTCTATTCCCCCTAAATAAGCACAACATAGGACAGCAAAAAGGCAGCAATGAAGCCAAGAAGTGAGCGTGGACTGTAGGGCAGAATCAAAAGCACCCAAGAGCTCGGACGCTTCCAACTCATATCCAGGAATATCTGAATGAATGGACTGTGCACAACAACAGATTTACATAGACATCAAGAAACTTGTCTTGAGTGCAGGAAAACCTCTCCATACAAAGGACTTCCCTCGAGCCTGGGTAGTGCTCCCAGGACCCTGGACACCCCATTACATGGATTGACACTGGAGCCAGGAATGATATCCCATCATGTGGATCAACACTGGAACAAGGACAGACATCCCCATCAGCAGGAACGAAGCTGGAACCAGGGATGAAATCCCCATTGGCTGGATCGACACTGGAACCATAACTGCTGATCTCTTTTTCTCTCTCACTTTTTTTCTCGATCTCTCTTTCTTTCTCTCTCTCTCTCTTTAACTCATGTCTTCTTTTCTCCCTTCCCTTTCACCCTATCCCTTTCTCCCAAACCCCTGCCAGGTGTAGATAGGGTTAAGTTAGGGACTACCCTGGCCATTTTCATGCCAAGTATGTTATTTACTAATAAAACTTGGCAAGTTTTTGCAGACCCTGTGACTTTTGTCATTCATTTTGATCATGAGCATTTATGAATCTTGAGTGCTTCCTTCCCCTTGAGTGTGGTTTCCCAAGGGGGTGGCTTTGCTGTGGACACACTAATCAAAGTTTTGTTTCAAGCAGTTTTCCCCTGGGTGTATTGGGGAATCTCCTGGACCAGTTTGTATCAGCTGTCTGGTATTGCCAGCTAACATCCAGCAAGTTGCATTCTCCCCTAAGGACAAGGGCACTTTCTTTGGAGGTGTCCTTTGGTCCCTTACAGAATCATTTATTGGGGTTGTCATGCTGGCTGGATGGCCTGTAATAGAACCCCCATGATGACTCCAGAGCACACAGTGCTTTTTCCATGTTTCTTGGGAATGTTGCCTCCTGTGATCACTCTGTATCCAGTTCACCCTCCTTTTCTGTGTCCTCTAAGGGAGTTTGCCCTTTGAAGTTGAGGCTTTATCCAGTACAGGCATAGTCAGGATGTGCTATTAAATTGAACCTCATTTCTTTTCTGTTTGAAACAAGAATTCCCCATGAAGTACTCTCTTCATTGGCTTACTGGAATGGCACCCATAGCTGGAACATCCAGATGTTATTGGTGATCTGAGCTCTCCTCCCTCAGGCAGCAGCTACACTGGTGCAGGGATCCAGTGACTGCTTAGGAAATCAGGGAATAGGAAATGTTATCTTTCCTTGTCAGTGGAACTGGATGCTCAGTTGGGTCTTGCAGGTTCTGTTAGAAGAAATGTTCCAAAATGCTGTTTCTCAAAACAAGGATAGCGTGGTTTTGTTTCTAATGTCTATATTCTTCAGGGACCCTGGGAGACAAGGCAAAAGAGGCAAGGGATTTGAAAGCCTTTCTGTCTGCTGGAACTCCATTTCACTGCACCTCTTTAGAACATGGCACGGTGATTTGACTGGAGTTCCTGTGTTTCCTCTATACTGGAATGACCCTCCATGCTCATGGAAGTGACTGTTCTCAAAACTCAATGCCATGTATCCAAAACCCCAACATTATTTGCATTCCCACAGAGCAGAGTGTCCTAGTGCTTGTGAAGCCCATTCCACATCTTTGGCAGAGGCCAAAGCAGAAATAGGAGCAAAGCAGAAAAAGGAGCTCTGTTTTCTGTCTGTGGTGGCTGTCAGATTTCATGGGGAAAACAAGAGTTGTAGACAGCAAATAAAGGAGCAGAGATTAAAAAATGGGAAAGATCAGAGGAAAAAAACACTTGGAAAAGAATAGGAATTGCATATCTGTAAGGTCTCTCATATCATAAGATATGACTTTGTGCTTTTAACTTGATTGTTTAGCTTTGGAACAGGTACTGCCAGCCCAAGAACGGACCCAAACCTTCCTCTTTGAATTTAGCCTTACTTCTTTCTACTTCACTTTCAAGGGAGCAAAAAAGGGAGCTGAAATGGAAAAAGTGCAAATTTTCTTTACGCTCACTGTGTAGTTTCTTAGAGCTGCTGGAGTAGGATGAGGATACTTTTATGTAAATGAGTAGGGTATGCGCATTGATCTTGTTCCTTTCATTTTACCACACACATTAAAAATAATAATAACCCACAAATGTTTTCTGCTTCAGATTTTCACTGAGCCAGAACTTGCCAGAAGTACTCAATACTTTGACTGTTAGCTCTGCATTAGCTGCCATACTGATTTTAGAAGGCTCAGGGGAAAAACAAAAGCATCTATAAAGGCATTCTAATTTTTAACATAAGCTTGGGCTTTGATTGTAAAATGTATCTCATTTGGTCATCTTGTTTTTTAAACTTCATACCATTCCCTAAATTCATCACTTGCTGCAGCTGCTCAGCACTTAGCACCTGTACATTTACCCCTGAGAGACTCCAGACTGAACCAGAAGATTTTATTGGTGTTGAGGCTAATGGCTAAACTTTCAAGATTTGTTTTTCAAATAAATGCACTTTTTTCCACATTATACTTCCAGCAAGCTGAAATGGTTAAGAGGTTGCTTATGAGAAACCCACCATAAAGCCCTTTAACGTAGGGATCTAAAGAGAACCAGATTGAATTCCCTTTACAGAGTGAGAGTTTTTAAAGAACAAACATTTAATGAGTATCTCATTTCTACATTAAATAGTGAGGGTCTTTTAAGCACAGGTTTTGACTGATCTTAATGAAGAAAGCAAGGGAGGGGTTTCTCTTTATTTCATGCTGTACTGCAAAAAAGTGGAAATTGAATTTACCTCTGTGGTTCTTTTTTATTTTTGAGGGCATTTGGAATTCATGTTTTTCCTGTCTGTATGCACTGTTTTTATAAACCTTCTCATCCTTAAGAGTCTAGCAGTGTTTAGATCCTACTCCGTCACTCACACAGATATTCTGCTTATGCTTGAGTGTATGATTATTGGTATTAATAAAATAAATGCCAATAGGAAAAGAGTGCCAGTCTGAAACACGACCCATTTCAAATGTTAGGAGCAGTTTGAGCATAGATCTGGAGCAGAAGCTCTGTGGAGCTGTTGCAGGTGAAGAGCTGGATCCCAAATGCCTGTATAGGATGAAACGTGGCTGGATACCTGGCCTCCAAGGCTGCTTTCATCCCTCTTGACTCTCTGCCTTGGCAGCTCACCGAAGAAGGATGAGAGAAGCATGGTGGAGGTTTCTCTGGCTCTCTAAACATGAACAAGGGTGGTCTAAATGTCACAGCCAAATGACTGAAGTCTGGGAATATGGGACCTGCCACTATTTCAGTCTTCCTAGTGTTCAACACCTGCCAACATCAAGGCAATTTGATATTTATTTAGGGTGGGACTCTAAACTAGAACTATAGATCCCAAAGATTTTACAGATGGACTTCTGCAAGGACAAATTTACAGCATAGATATTTTCCAGCTAACCAAAGTCCTGCTCACAGGAAAAATCACACGTCAGGAACAAGAAAAATCAGAACTAATAACTATTCAGGCTCTTGGGTAATATGCAGGTATGGATTTAGAATCCATCCAATTTTAAACAGCTGCACTTTATCCATAATGCAAGCAGTGGTAATAATTTTTCACCAATTATGTGACATTTGTATTTGATTTGCCCAGATCTGATCAAACCTGTCATTACCTGCTCAAACGGTAACAGCATTCAGTGAGTTTCCTGGTCTTGTTTGACTAAAATCTGATATAAGATAAAGACTATATGCTTAAAGCTATATATATTACCTTTCAAATGTTACTACATGCAGCTGCAATAAAAAGTAATTTCTCCACAATACAAATTTTTTATCTATGATGTATTATTATTTACAGCCTTTTCCCCCTCTGGTTTCAATATTTTTCACCTATATATTTTTCTGCAGAGAAAAATACTTATGAAATATTGACATATTTATTATTTATGTTATTAAGTCCTTCTTGCATTTGAGCCAGAACAATAAATAGTACTAACATCTTTGACTGTTATTTAGAGATTGTTGCATGACTTCATCATGTAGCATGAATTCATCATGAATCACTGCAACTGAAGGGAGCACGAGGGAAGAGGAAACTATTATTAGGCAATATATTATCAAATGAACTGTAATGATTTCCAAGATCTCTTCAGAGAATATGCTGCCTGAACAGTGCTTTCCACTTTCCTTTCAAGGAATTATGATAAGCATTTAGGGTTTTTTTAATTTTTTTTTTGTGATCACACTGTAAACCATAAACTATTGTTGGAATATTTTATAGACAGTACTATTAGTCATTATTCCTGATATAGCTGAAAATCTGCTCTCTCAGCTTTCCTTCCAGAAGGAGAGCTTCTCTCCCTGTCTTGATGTGACTTGAGATGACCTATTCCAAATTCACCCCATTTCAGATTTCTGGGCATGTTTGTTCAGTACAACTATATTTGAATTTCCTTCTCGCCTCCCAGAATGCCTGCCATCCTCTGAGGGAAATACCTTAGCTCTCTTTCTCACAGAAAACCATATATGTTTTGGCTTCCTCTATACACAGAAAGTGCTTAGCATACTTGTGGAAAATAAGTGCAGGTTAGGGATGTGTGTGCAAGATTAGATAACAAGATTCACTGCCTCCCGAGGGAATTAATTGAAGAATGCTCCATAACAAGTGCATTAGTCATCACTAATCCCACCTCAATCCTAGCAGCAATTATTGCTTCTTTTCTCAAGTCTTTGTGTTCACCCAATTGATGTGAACATTGAAAGGCCTTGCAATAACATTGAATTCTGTGCGGGATGGTTAATTTACTGATGTTGTCTATGCTGTATTCAGGATCCTGTAATAGATTTTTCTCTACTGCTATCCACAAGAGAGCTCATCTGGAAATATTTTTAACCCTTCCTTACTGGTGGACTATTCACTCGTGACTGCTGTAGGGAGATTTCTGTGAAACAAGGAAAAAGCCACACAGATTGTGTAGTTGCTCAGAGAAAGGCAGTTTTTATGGGATATAAGGACTTATTTGGAAGATGCCTTGGATCCTTACTCAAGTGATTGCCTTTTCTTGCATACTGAGAAGCAAAAATCCCCAATCGTTAGATCAGCTTACCTTTTGCAAAGAATTTGCAAAAGGCTGTTTTTTTGTTGTGTTGTTTTGTTCTGGTTTTTTAGGTCAGTACAGATGAGGTCTGATGCCAGTGAAGTCAACTGAATGTACCTCAGTGCAGAACTGGTGCAAATGGGAGTTCAAGAGAAATGTTTTACTGCTGAGGCATCCTTGTTCCCCATGGAATTAGCCAATACTTTTAGAAAGAAATCTGCTCTCACTCTGCATGGAGAAAGAAGGCAGAAGACAGCTGCCAAAAGCTGTGAAATCCTATCCCACACTTCCCACTACCCTGCTTCTAAAAGATCTCTTAAATACTGTTTTAGAAGAATCAGCAAACATTCACTTTTTTTTCTCTTTCTTTCTGTCTGTAACAACAAATTTTTCCAGGGCAAGACCTGAATCCTCTTTGACCTCTCCCATCTCCAGATTCCACATTTCAGTGGCGTTTTAAATTTTGGCTCCGAATGTTTTTATTTTCCCTCCCTGGAATCCATTTTTAAATGATGACCTAGGGTTGTTGTTTTCCTTTTTCATCCTTAGTCAATAGAAGGGAGAGTTTAAATCTTTATTTGGTGGTTTTGGCTATTTTCTCTCCTCTCCCCTCTTTATTTTTTGGAGATTGTGTCTGCAAGTGGGTTCTTTGCATGTACCTCTCTCTCTCTGTGGGTACTGACTTTTAAAATTACATGCTAGGTACTAAAGTACTCAAGGACCTTGTAGAAGGTAGTAGATCAAGTTGGGTCTCCTTCGGACCCCGACACTAACTTAAGCAGAGGATTCATGTGCAGCACATGAATAATACTCTGTGAATGGGGGCAAGAGATATTTCTCTTATGGGAGGACTTTGGTTACCTGTGAATTAATGTCACTGTGCAAACTCTGAGTTTGCACCTGCAGAGCTGGCAGGTTATCAGGATCCTCTGTGCTACAGCCCACTACTAAATTATGGCTGTGCTATTGCCAGACTAGCACCATAATTCATCCACTTACTGCCATGATGCTGGAAGTGTCACCCTGCCAATGCTCTTCTGCTGGCAGCCTCTAGGAATCAGCAGTAAATCTCCTTAGTCCTATTTGCTCTGTCACTTTTCTGTTTCAAAGTATTGCCCCACTGTCCCTTGACTTTCTGGGTGTCCTTTGGCAAAGGTGTTTTCCTTGCTCATTTCTCCTCACGCCTTTTGCTGCCTTGGACTGGGAGCTTGCAGAGCTCCACTGCTCCTTCCCAAATCAAAACCAGAGCCAGTTTGGACCAACCCAGGCATTGAAACAGCCACTCTAGATTCTGGGGCACTACTTTGACCACAGGCAATTATCTGAAGGAGATGATTATCTTTCAGAAGTCTTGGCATTGCATTCTTCTTTGTCAATAAATTAGGTTTGTGCCTTAAAAAATTTGAACCGCTCCACAAACAGAAAAAAACATTAGCTGTGTGTCGCAGGGATTTTAGTTTAATCAAACTTGCTCATGGAATGAATGTTGTTTGTTTGCTATGTGTGGTTTTTGGGATGGGATTTTTCAGTGGTTTTACCACTGTAGGGCAGGCGGTATCATCTTCTCTTGGTGTCAGACTTCATCAGGATGAAATATCGCCCTTCTCCATTTGACTTCTACGGTAAATTCATTATTGGGCTACTCACAGTAAGAAAAGCTAAGGGAAGGGTCTGTCATAATCTCTGTAAAATGAGTGCTGCCTCTATTTTGCAGTCTTTGGCAATCTGACAAAGGGAGGTTAATTACTGTCTTTTTTTTTTTCTTTAGTTTTTTTATATTCAGGTGATGAGCCCAAAGCTGAGGAAGCTCAAATATTGCTGTGGTACACAAACTCAAATATACCTCTTGCATGTAACAGGACTTTGTCAGCACAATATATTTTCAATGCTGTTTTCTGGAATAGATATATTAATGTATTTGTAGGTTGCAGTGATTACCTGGTCTGACCCATTTTATTACAAAAGCCATAGATTTCAGGCAGTGATTCTGGCCTTTAGTCCAAAAAGATTGTTTTCAGTTGGAAATTTCAAATTGGAAATGCATTTGCTCTTCAGTTAGAGACTCTATCAAATGGAGAATTAGCCATAAAAATGTGTTCCAAGCAACTTATTCACATCATTAAAAGCTTACAGTTTACCTCCCACTGAAAGGTTTGCCAACTCCCAAATTCCAACCAGTGGATCTTCACTTTCAACGGTTGAAGGAGGGGCTCGTATTAGCTCTTTTTTATTCACAGAGGTCTTGGGGGCAAGGCGGACAGCAAAATATCTCTTAGTGTCTTCTTTCCCATGCCCCACATATTGACTTCTTTGTGGTTCTCTCGGGAAAGGTAAGTTTAAATTGCTGTGACCACATTGCAGATGGGTATGGCCATATCAGACTTCCAGCCTGGTGGTGTGGGCAGGGCACAGCCCATGATATGCTGTGTATGGGCCTTCAAAGCTGGGAAATACGTGGCCTGGGCTGAGTTCCATGGTTTCATGGCCGCAGCAGTGGCCCAAGTTAAGGACAGCAGGTTTTCAAGAAATGCATTTATTGAAAGTGGAGATACAAGCTCATTCTGATGACTTTTTCCGCTTTGTATTGTCAAGACTTTGTAAAGCATGAGTAGCTCTCTTCTGCAGGCAGTCAGGACTGAAGCTGGACTACAGCAATCCTCATCCTTCCCAGTTTAGATGTGTACTTCTGTGCCTCTGGCAAATCAGAGGGAGCAGCACCACTGGGAAGGTGACATCCTTTGCTAAATGAAGGGGCTAAAAGGGATGGTGTCCCCGCAGCATCCCATGGGGAGCAGGGAAAATGTATGACCTTTATGCCTAGGAGTTGACTCATGGGCTGGCTGCTCTTTGAAGCAGAGCAGCGATGAGGCATAGCACAGGTCAGGAGAGAATCCAATTGGTGTGATGAGAAGGGATGCAGGAAATCAAGTGGTTTGTGCATTCCAAAAAGTGGGTGCAGAGGGTGGAGCCAGAGGACAGGGTGGGAAACTGAGAACACAAGGGTTATAAGTCTTGGGAAAAGGAAGTACTACTGGGGAAAAAGAAAAAGCAGAGGGAAAGAAGGGAAGGGAAAGCCTGCACAATTACTGAGACCACCACGAGGTTCACCAGATGGTGCTGCTGGTGGGTCTCTGCCATGTCTTAGCAGAATGCGGGTTTTGTCCTCCCTGCTGTGTTTTCTTTTAATTGAAAGGCTACCTACCACCATGTCCTACATAAACAATGGCATGTTACCAGGAAAATATCCTTTCATTTGGCTTTTACCTCTCCCATCTAAGCTGCCATGTGTGTTTGATGCACAAGTTAGCAGGTCTCTTCCCAGAAGCAGCTCCATTTTGGGGATGGGCAAAGTGATTCTGCTATAGGGCCTCACTGTCTCTCTGCAGTGCTTTGGCAACCCTTGAGATAAAAGGCAGTGTGTCTGAGTAAAATGAGTATGAAAGCTTGCTTTCTGCATGGGCTATTGGCTGGCTACAGCATGTGCAGAGGCACGCTCACCATTTCTCTTGCTGTCTCACTTACTTTGACATAAAGCACAGATAGACTCTGCTTTAAGGACTTACAGAGAGCTGTTAGGTGATCTGGCATTTTCAATTCCTCCTGAGTGCCAAGAACCCTGTTCCAAGTTGCTTAAGATAACCAGATGTTTAAGTGACCCAAACGCTTTTATAAGTGGTACTGTAGTTTGTTCAGAGCTGTGTGACGTTTTGGGTGTCCTTTATTCTGCTTTGGCTCATTTCCCTGGAGATTTCCCATGAACTTCAAAAAAAGGTCTGCCCAATTTCTGTTTGAAAAATCAGGTTTTATTCCTTAACCTAATAAATGGAAGGCTGATTGACCAATGTGATTGATGGTAATTTATTTTCCAGTCAGCATTTCCCTGCTTTTTTGTATTGACTCAATGGCATGCTCTTCTTGATAAAATGTTTTAGGCAAAGATAAATAAGAAAGGGGAAGGAGGGAGAAAGGGAAGGCGCTTGCAAAGTGCTAGAAGATTTGGAGGAATTCCTCTGTGGGGAAAAACAACAAAAGAAGGTACCAGGAAACCAAGTATTAATTTCCCGCACCACCATTAGCCTGACACCTGTTAGCCCTGACCATTACCCAGAGCTGAGGGGGAAAAGGCTAATCTCTACCACATTTATATCAACAAACTCAAACAAAAAAGCTGCCTAATTATCCCATTGAACCTGTGTCAGCTCGGTTTCCCAGGCTGGCTGCCTGCCAGGACCAGCAAGCTGGGGTTCATAAGCTGCATGCTAATGACAATGTCCTTTCATTCCAGCAGCAGCATAATTGCCAAAAGCAGTTTACAGGCTCATTATTTTTATGGTCATATTTCAGATGATGAAGTCAAAGGTCAGCCCAAGGTTTACTTGGCAATGCATTGGAAATAGCTGGTTTAGCAGGGATTGCATCGGAGTGATAACAGTGGGACACCTAAAATAGCTGCCAGTTTTTTCCAAGCCGTTCAGGGATGACTGAGGAAGGAAGCAAAAATGACAAAGATGGACAGAATATGGCTAAATATTTAGTGGTTCTGCTATGCCTATTTTGCTTCTGCTGCTGGTGCTGTCATGTTTCTCAGTAACCAGCCTGACTTGATGCTATGACATCCAAAGGCACAGGATTCATTTGCTTATAGTGGAGAAGATGTGAAGACCAAGTATCACAGTTGACATGCAAGATGCAAAGTTAAATTCACAGATTTTGGTCCAAAGATTAATTTCCCCCAAGCATTTCCTCTTAAAGGAGTGAGGAGAATGGTTGTTGCAGTGTTTTATCTTCCTTTTTTGCAGGAGCTTGATATTTGGTTTTGAATTTGCCTGCACTCAAAACTTTTCTGAGTTTTGAGTTTTTTGCTCCCATTTGATCAATGATAGAGCTGGTTTCAGGGGCAGACATTGGGTTTGGAGCAGAGCTTTCCTACAATGGCATTGACTACTCAGGTCAACTGTCTTTGTTCAGAACAGAGTCAGCTCAGTTTCCTCTGGCCATGCATTGCACTAGCAATAAATGACGTCAAGGACAATTTAAAAAAACCCAAACAACACCCACTTGTCTTTGTTAATTAAAAAAAAAAAAAAAAGGCAGTCCAAAAAAGGGATGTATTTAAAATCTTTATTTTTTTTTTGGCCAGTGATAAAATTCAGCAGTAACAGCTTTAGGCAGAAATAGTGAGGAAAACAGGTAAGTCAACCCTCAACTTTTATCCAAATGCCTTTGGAGCAGTGCACAAGGAATTAAGGACACGCTTGTATTTCTGGCTGTTTGTGCCCGGATTTCCTCACCAAGTTGTGATTGTGTCAGTAAGAAATCCCAGCAGACTATCTCCCATGCTACAGAAGGCATGTCCTGTGGCAGGATGAGAGGTATGTGGTGTCTGTGGTGCTCCTGGACCACAGGCAGCTGCTGTGAATTGCTGCTGAAGAATAGGGAGATCCAACACACGATACTAAAGTTTAATGAATCCTTTAAATGCTCCTGTTAGTGCACCAGCCTGAATGAGTGTCACGGGCCTGGGTTTTATTGTAATATTCCTCGGCTGCAGGGGCTGACTACTGAGACCTATATTCACATGTAAAGCAGTAAGAATACAATTAACAATGACACACGGAGAAAATCACTGTCAGTTGGCATTAGTTTGATGATTAATGTGATTTTTTTTTTTTTTTATTAACACGCTTTCTCCCCATCCATGCTGGAGCTGTGTCATCCTACCCTCTGGGAGTAGGAAAGTAAGATCTACATATTTTTCTGTTTCTGTGGTTTCTTTGACTGTCAGTCTGGCACCAGCACATAATTCCCAGAGAACATCACACTGCTGCTCTCTGGGTGGGTGTATAAAGGGAAAGAAAGCAAGCACAGAGGGAAAGAGCTAAGCTATTTGAGTGTACAAATATAACACCATAAGGAAAACCAGGCACCCCTTACAGCTCATCCTTCTGTCTCTAAGTATGGTGATTTCCAGATGGACCAAATGACAACTATCCAGAAACATATACCTCTCATATAGAAATTTCAGAATGAGAATTGGGCAAAATACTTTGTATTTCAAATGCAGAAACCTCATATCTGTCTGAAAGTGGAATCCAAATGTTGTCACTCTTCTCTGTCTCAAACATCAAACCCTTGTACTTGCAAAAATCACTGAAGACGACTTCCTGTTTCAAGGAAAGCACAAACAAAATGCAAAAGAGTTGAAAACAGAAACCACATATTCAAACACAAAGTTAAGGGAAAAGTAAAAGAAGGGCACACAGAAGAAGTGTTACCAAAGTACTTCTCCCAGCTTTACTGTGTGTATTAAAAAAAGCAAATGAAAACAGCATCTCTCTTTAAACTACGGTTGAATTGTATTTACTGTAGTAAAACTACAGCAACTTGGTGCATTATATAATAAAAAAAGCCAGTTTATTAAGTCAAATAGTAAAACCATAGTCAGTCTTTGCTCTAACACAGTAATGTAGCAAATCATGCTGACTGCAGCTTTATAGTTTCTTTAGCATCTGCAGTTAGTTACAGCAGTTTTACTATCTACATTTCAATATACTCTTCTGATTAAAACTCCTCATAGTTTTTTTATTAGGTTTTTGGTCTACATATGTTTGATTTACCACAACATTGTGAAATAGAGAATGTTGCTTTGAAAGTTCCCTTGATGTTTTGAATTGTGGGTAAAACACAGGAATAGGAATAGGACAACATGAGGAAGTGGAAATCCTCTTGAACCTCCACTGCACCGTATCAAATCATGGGGCTAGCTCATGGTAGATACCACGGCTATGGTAGAAGCCAGTTTTCCTCTCAGGCAGCTGGGTCTGGTCACTGTGAGACAAAGAAGCCAGACGAGGCTTGGCGGGGGCCAGCTGGCTAATTCTTGTACCTTGGTGTTGCAACTTGCATAGTCCTGTGAGTGTTGTAAGTAGATATGGAGCAATTCCATTGGGATTAATGGCTAGAAAATTCTACCGATTTCTCTGTCAAGACAGTTGACTTATGTTTGAGCTGAACATGGAATTCTGGCTCAAAAAGTGGAGGCATGGGTTAGCCCGGGAGATAAGGGACCAAAAATATCTAGACATTTTACATCCCTTGACTACAGAATTGGAGATTCCAGTGAGGATCACTCATCTCTTCCAAAGTCAATAATACAGGGACCTCAGTGCTGCACTGTCTAGACTTCAGGTAAGGCCTTGAGAAGGGGGAGGCAGTGGACATTAGGGACCTATTACTGTGCTTCTTATTAAATTCCAATTTCCTGCCTTTCATCAGGTTTTCCCTCCTCTTGGTTGCTGGCTAGCTGTCCTCATCCATAACATATTTAATGGTCCTGTTAAAGTGTCCCCCACTTAAAAAAAAAAAGCCTTGGCTTCAGAGAAGTAAGTCAAAATATCCTGTAGATGTGGGGTGGGGAAAGAAACACGTGAGAAATGAGACAACTCTTAGTTAAATAAAAAATTAAAGTAATTTATTGAAAACGGAAAAATTGAAAAACTACAGAAATTAGGAAAATATAAAAATTTGGGATCCTATGGCTCGATAGATGGTATGCTCCAGGAGTGCAGGGATTTAAGATCTTCTGGCTGAGACACCACTGGACCTCAGGTAGAGAAAAAGGACTTGCAGTGCTGGGCTGGCTTTTGGCTGGTCCAAAAGTAAAAAAAGTGACTAAAGGCTCCTTAATAGGAGCAAGGCTTTTTAATGCCCAGCACTGATGTCCACCACGGCCACCCGGCACGGTACACTTTCTCTCTCTCTGTTTCTGAAGCCTGTCTCGTTGTTTTATAGTGCCTTTGCTCCACCCCAGTCCGCCCACAGCCCGCCCACAGCCCGCCCCTTCGGTTTAAAGTGATTGGTGCTTTCCCTTTGATAGATCATCTCCGTCCACCAATGGCTCATCGTTGTCAGAGGGGTGGTATCAGTTGAGATAAGGGTGCTAAAATGCCTTCATTAAAATTCAGGTTGCCATGGAGCTTGCCTACAGGGTCATGGCTATGGGGCTAAAAATAGCTGCTGGCTGTTAGAACTGGGGTTTTTGGAGTTAGCCTTGGAACCAAAGTGCAAGTAAAAACACCTAAAAAAGTATTAAAATACATCCAACACATCTTAGAACACTTGTAAAAGTATACAGTAAACACAGGAAAGATAACTCTTATGGTGTACAGGTGGTTTGAAGTTTGAAAAGGGAGCATAAGTTGGGGATTTTTAACTGGGGAATTTTTAACTGGGAAGGGTGCAACTCTCTTAATAAACTACTTTGAACAATTGAAAACACTGATAATGGAACTTGATTTTTGTACCTGGGCTGATGGGTTAATTTTAACATTTAAAATATTTAACTCAGAATTAATTAATTACAGCACTTAATATGTAAAGACCAAGCACAATTAGGGATTTCATGTATGACAAAAAGGGCCAAATATCATCTTGTAAAGATGTTGCCTGTGAAGTGGCCCTGACAGTGAAGCTGCCTGAGGTTCATGGAGATTGCCATGGCTGTAGGACACAGAAGGGACTGCACAGCAGCAGTGCCACAGTCATATTTTGGGAGCAGGGGTCATCATGCCATCCTAGCTTTCATGTGATTTCACCTCCCACGGGACAGCACAAAAGCCCAGAAGCAGAAGCCAGTCATCTTTCTCCTTTGATTCCACAGACTCTTCATGACTTTGTGTAGCATGCCAGGTTTACAGCCTTCTGCTTGATCCACATGAACTGCACCCATGCCTCAGTGCCCAGCAGGGAACAGCAATTATGCGGCCCTCCTCTGTTTTATATTTCCATCTCTGTCACCAATGCTCCCCCAGGATAGCTGAAAGGCGATGAGACACCTTCAGTGTCTGTCAGCCCTCTACTAATGGACACCACAAAGGATACAGGAAGCTCTTTAGAGGAGCAGGATATGGACAATACATTTCAGCAGGCACAAGAACCTGAAAGCCATCCACCTGGAGGAGAGGATAACAGCCAAACAAAACTTTCAGGATGCCCTGTCTCTAAGAGGCTATCAATCCAGAATTAGCGGAAACACCAGTTGTACAGCTTAGATACTCACTTGTTTCAAATCAGAGAGCCATTCCAGGGACCTCTGCACCTTTCTTTGTTACCCTTTCTCCAGAGACCTTTATTATTTTAACAAAAATAATAAATAAGTGTTTTTATGGGTCATGCTGCATCTTTAGAAAAGTCAAGATGTGTTTCTAGTAGCAATGTTGTGCGACAATTGTGAGCAATCCAAGAATTTGTCCTTTGTCCTGTGTCAGAAGAACTCAGACAAAGGAGAAGATCTCATTTATATTCTTCCTTTCTGCCTCGCTGCAAAGCTTCCGACCCTCAGTGAGTCCTCCCCTCTGCATTGCTGCATCAGGCTTGAAGAAAACAGTATGTGGTGCTTTTGGTCTCCTTCTAACAAAAACAGAGACAAAAGTGCCAGTGGAGCTCCTGTCACAAGTTTTCTGCACATAAACAGAAAACAACATTAGGACAATGTAGGATCCTTTCCTTTACCTGAAGTACAATCTCTGATAGAACAGTTTTTAGGTGGTCTTTCCTATACTTTAACTAAAACATTAATTCTTTCTAGAAATTGACTGATTTTTATTTTTTTTAAGCATCTGGTTTTTTCATTCTCATCTGAAAGATCATTAATCATGCAGCTGTACTCAGATCAAACTTCTTCTAGTTTTGGACCCATTTTTGTGTTATTGCAGTACAGCTTTTGGCTGTGCTGTATGTCAGGCTTTAAGGCAAACAGTGAAGAATTATTATAAGGGAATTCTTACTATAAGAATTATAAATAAGGGAATTCTAAGTTAAAGATACTGTCCCCATCCTAAGCCAGCTTAGAGTGAAGGCTAAGTCTACCCACATGAACACAAAAACCAGTATAGTTGCTCTTAGACAACAAGTGGATTTTTTGATGCATTTTAGTTTTTTCTATTTTTTAAGAAGTGGGGCGCTTTTCCTGATCCTTGATTCATTTCACAGACAGGTGAACTGACACGGGAGATCTTCTCTGGATCTTCTACTAAAATTTCACTAAACTAGGCTCTTACAAAATGTCTTATAGGCTGGCAATGTCCCAAGAGCTACTTTTCAGGTTAGGGTGGTGGTTTTTTTAAATTGCAATAAAGACCTTAAATTAAACATTTCAGGGGCAAAGGATCCAATTTACTAAGTAGAGAGTTTAAACAGGCTAAGGTGGGACTAAAGCTAATTTTGATGCTTTAGAGAATGATGATGATATAAGGAAACCTGCCTGCCAGGTTTTATTTTAAATCAATGTGCTACATGTCCCTCTTCATCTCTGAGGAATGTTTACAAGTGTCTCATGTAAAAGTCAAGTCCCAAAGCTTATCTGCAACTGAATCTTTTGTTTGCAACTGCTTTAAAATGGAGGGGGAGTCCTGTGCATTGACACCAGTAAAACCATTAGGTAAACAAACCTTTATTTCCTACATTTCCTTAAGACTTCAGATCCTGCCTTATTTTTTTTCTTCCTCCTAATGCTGCACTCATTAACAGGTTCATTTGATTCTTTCCTTGGGAATTCACCAGAGTTTGCCCTCAATCTCAGGGCAAATAGTCTATAAGTGACCTGCCGGATGGTGTTCGTTAACTGCCTCAGTCCCAATGGGGCACTGATATACCCTTAATTAGGATGTGAAGGGAAAAACCTCCAAGTGCTCCAAGATGATTTGGGAAAGAAACTAAGAAAGCCTAGCTGTTCATCTTCCAAGGTTCAAGGCAAAAGTGGAAAAGGAACAGGAAAAAATCCCACATCAGGAGTGAAAAGGAAAAACAGAAACATTAGGATGACAGCTATGCATTCTGTCACCTTTTTTTCTGTTGGTCATGGGGCTTTTGGTGTGTGCTGTAATATAAATGAAGAGTTGAACTCTCCTAAGAATTATATTGGGGTACAGAATGAAATCACTTTCACATCTTTTCCTTTTCCCCTCTGGTGCAGAAACCCGACAGAGGCGCTCAGCAGAGCAGCAACACTCCTTGTCCTGTAGAAAGCACTTGTTTATTCTTATATCATCCTCTTGAAAAAAGGCCCCCCTCTTGAGGGGCTGTACATGGTCAGTAGGGCACCAGTCTGCTGAACCCACTGCAGTTTGGTGATGCACAGGAGATCAAGCCCTAATACCCTTTCCCTGTGGAAGGCTAGAGAATTGGGGTGGGAGAATGTGACTTTGGAGCCACAGCTTAAGAAAACAGGTCCATTCTGCACAGCCACTGGGAATGTGCTTACCTTTAAGCACCTTTAGCAAGTTCTGCATCCCCACAGAAGCACTTTCCTAAACTGTGTTTGTTGTTCCAGCCATGGGTGATATTACATGTGTCTCTTGTTCTTGGTACATTTGGTTGAGATTTAACACACTACTGTATATTAATAATCCTGTTATGTAATAACATCAAGGTTATTCCCCATAATACAGAACAGATGGTGGCACCCTGGAAAATAGTGTTTTATCAGGCAGTTCTGTGCAGGATTGATTTTTGTTCTTATCCCTTCTTGTTGAGAAAATTTCTTCACCTTCCAGTACTTTTTGAAGAGTGTAAAGTGATTGATTAATGTCCTGTTTATGTATTTCCCATTTTTCAGCCTTCCCTGAAAGGAGAGGTGTGTGGGGATCCTCTCTCTCTCCCACTCTGTAGTACCAGGCTGCAGAGCCATGGTTGCTCCTGGCCCAGCCAGGAAAATTGCAAAACACATTGCCCATTCAGAGCTTCCAGCCAACAGCAATACAATGCAAGGGAACCACTCTTCTCAGCCTGGTGAGATGGAGTTTATACAGCAGCTGAGCTGAACTGACAAATATCTGTGCCTGGGACTATGGATCGCCAAAGGTGCCCATGAAATGGGGTGGATTACAGTTTCAAGGACATCTCTTCAAGGTTTCTTAAGCTCCTCCTTGTTCATTGTGGAGTGGGCCCCCAGCCAGCCGTACATGAGCAGCTCAGGAAGCAGGGTGGTGCTGTGAGCATGGGGCTCTGCAGGGTGCGTTTCTTGCTGGCTTTGTTTTTTATTCTGCATAAAACTTTGCTTGATTCTTGACACGTAAAGTATCTCTGGATCTCTAGCCCACACTGAAGGGCTTTAGCCCACCCTTAAGCAACTGCATTCTGCCCAAGTCCCACTGAAATGGCCCTGAAGTCCTGCAGACCTGAGCCAAACAGATCTGAACCCCAGGGGTCTGCTAAGCAGGGAGATTGGGCATACTTTAGCTTCACCTGCTCAGTTGTCACCAGCACTAAGCTTTGCAGATGTAGTCCTTAAATATTAGCACTGGGCAGTTGAAAATAATCTATTATTTAAGGCTCTTCATGTGTTTCTTAAACGTTCATTTAACTTCCTAGCTACCTGCACCCAGCACATTTCTGAGGGCTTGTCCTGATTGCTTGTATGCTTTGCAAGCACGTTGCAGACCAGACTGAGTGATGGACATTAGTTTTGAGGACAACTTGACATATTAGATCTGCTTGCTCTCTATTTTCCCTATCACAAGTCTCCCAGAGAGGGAAAAGTAGCCCACCCTATAACCTCTGCACCTTCAACCTCTCCAGCTATTACTAATGGTCCTCCTTCTCCTTCCTCTACTTGAGCCTGGTCTTCCTGGATGGGAATGACCTCCCCTCCACCCCCAACTCTTTTATTATTTCCAAGACACACTATGCATAAAACTGCAAACACCTGGCAGGCATTCCAGGGAGTGATCTGTAGTGCGTCTCCTGTGCTGCACAGGCATCTGAGCTGAACCTCGTTTTAGGGATCCCAGAGGTCCTCTCAATCAATAATCCATGTATTTTTATGAGAGCTAGATTATGGGGATTTGCAAAGGGGTTGATTAAGTAATGCTTCAAAGAGCAGTTACTACTAACACCTGCAGCATTAATAGGGACCTATTAATAGAAAGTGCACGATTTAGTAATAATCCCTTATTCATACAAATGCCCCTTGATTTATGCCTGTCAAAATAGACAATACTTTCCATATATCCAGCTGGATTTAGATAGATGTGACTTCAACATCTGGCTAAGTGATGACATTTCAACTATGCAGACGTCATGCAGGGGGCCCAGAACAGTTAGCTGGAAAAGGGATAATAATCATGCTCCTTACATTGCTCACCACCTGCATGTTCACACTGTGTGGAAATGGTTTCCTGTGCTGATCTGTCTCAGGTGGTTATCTGCAGGTGCCCCAGTGAGACAGTCTGAGCATTGTCAATCATTGCCCAGGCACCAGGGAAACCAGTACTAATTCTTTTGCTGGTTGGATGAGGTTGGACACAGACTCAATGTCTGGGTGCAGCCTCTTGTACCACAGTCCTGGAAATGTAGAGCTGGTGGGTTTCACCCACAAAAAAAATAGACTTTTGACTTAGTATAGGATGGGTATAGAGATCTCTTTTAAGAGCAAGAAAAGAGCTTCACACAACTGAGTGCAAACTCTCTGAAAAGCAGATCTCTCAAGCTAGTACTAATATCTTGCACTTAGCCAGTACCTCTGCCTAAATCTGTGCTGCCATTTGAAGCGTGAAGGGCCATCAGGGGGTGGAATTCACCCATTGCACTTGTGCTATATGAATTTTGTCTCTGTTACTTGTCTTCCTCATGCTAGTCAGTTGGAGATTGTGTAAAGCTCTTTGTCACAATGATTTTGCTCTTTGTTAAAGTGACTGTGCTCTGCTGGATTGCTCTCTGTTGCACAAATGAAACAGGACTAGAAAACAGATTCATATATAGATGGTTTGCAGCTTTTTCAAAGGCACATTATTAGTGCTGCAAGCAAATAAATAGGACAGATACAGTCCAGATGAGTCTGTCACCCTCCACAAACAAGGTTGTCCGGTTTCCAATGGATTTTGACATTGTGACTCTTCTCCTAGTTCTAGAAATAATCTCTCCAACCTCCATTACGACTTGCACTGTTCACTTCTCTAGGCTTCCTCTGGATTTATGCCGTCATCCCTAAGAGCAGACTGGATACTCAGCAGCTCCTGGGCAGTTTAATTAAGGGCTGGATCTCGCATAAATCCATGCAAAACTCTTTATTGTTTGCTTTTGTTTTGCTTTCAAGGCAGAGATCATGACGACAGGTCACTCCTGAATACTGTAAATTATCGGGGGGGGGAAGTAATTTTTCAATGACATGTAGCTGTTACTCCAAAACAAACTTTGATATACTTCTGGGTAAAGTCTGTGGGGAATGTCCAGGCATTTCAAAATCCTGTCGTTTTTCTTGCCTGTTTGAATGGGAAGCAGTTTTGTTTTGTTTCGTGACGTTCCCTATTCCAGCACACTGCACAAGTCCTGCCTCCACAAGGCACCACACCACTGCTGCCTTTCTCCACCTTCAGCGCTTTCAGAAATGCTGAATGTTACCTGGCTGTGGCTAAGTGCAGCCAGTGGTGGGTGAACATTCACACTGATTCATGCTGAACTCAGAATAGTTCTTGTGTCACTCTGTAAGCTCTGCTTTTTCTCCTTGCATGTGAACCATCACCATGAGTGGTTCTGCTTACCAGAGACCCTGTCCACGTTCAAAGGCAGAGCTTTGCTGGGGGCATATGGACCCAGTGCCCAGGTTTCAACCACCGAAAAAAAAAAAAAAGAGGAATTATGTTAGAGTGCAAATGAAGGCATAATTTAGGGGCTGAAATGAAAATAAGTTAGTCTGGATTTAACTGTCCTCCTCTCCGGGTGAGAGTAACTTTGTAAGGTGATGCTGTCAAGTTTAGGTAAATAGGTAAAATGGGCTTACTTGTTTCTCATCACCTAATTTGGGCAACAAAGGGAGGAAGCTTATCCATTTCTTCCTCCTCCATGCCTTGCAGCACAACATAGGCATCTAATGTTCTTGGTGGGAAGCCGCTCTATCACACATTCCACCATGATTAATTGTGTTGAATGGGAGAGACAACAAAAATGTACTGTTTTAGTAAGAACTCATTGACAAATATCATAGTACATTAAATAATGGTGTGAGAGGCTCTTGGAAAAGATCTGGTCTTACTCCTGAGCCTAGAAAGCTCAAGCATACACAGACTATTCCGTCCTTTATTGCATTACATCCCGAGCAGGGGATATCCCAGACTCCATAGAGGGGCTGTAAGGAGACAGAATGGATCAAGTCAACAAGGAATGTATGTAAGCATGAGATCACGATCTTATAACGTGCAAGAATTAGGCAAACAAGTAACACAGAAGAAAGATACTCCTGTTCTTTCATACACATCCAGCTTTACTTTCCAAAAAGGAGGGAAGAATTGAAGAGTAAGGAAAAGCTATCCTTACCCTTTGGAATGCATAACGTAGGCTAATAGTTTACATCCTCATCAAGCAGAATTTGCTGGTGGCTGCTGAGATGGCTTTTTTAATGAGGTTTCTTAAGTATGGGTTGTCTCTCTGTTCCTGCTGGACTGTGCTCTTAGCAAGTGACTTGTTGGTAGTTTAAGAATTTCTGTTATGGGGCAACTGAGATTTAGTAATAATCCCTTATTCACACAAAAATTCTACTTTTACGAATCAGGTTCATTTTACGAATCAGGGGGTTTGGGGGTGGGGTGTTTTGTTTGGGTTTTGGTTTTTTTTTTGGGTTTTTTTTTTTTTTTGTGTTTTTTTGGGTTTTGGTTTTTTTGAAATCCTTTAAAGGCTCTACTTTTCTTTTTCTTTAATGACTTATGTCCAGGCTCTGCATTCCCAGCAGGTCATGAGACATGCAGTGTGTTCAGCAGTGCTGCCTGCTGGAGGAGTTTCTCTCTGCTGCTTGTCACTATAAGTGATGTGCTGCTAAGCAAAGAGCTACAATTAGTTTGGATGGTGTTTGTCACTGCCTTCGAGAGGAAATCTCTTATCTAGAAGCTAGGGGAGAGCTTTCCAAATTCACTGTCTTCGGCAAGCCAGGGAGAGCTTATCACTCCCCATGTATCCTGCTCTGTCTGAGGAACCCATCCATTCAGGCTCTGAGCTCTTCTTTCCTGGAAAGAATTTTTAAAAATCTCTTTTCTACCAAAACCCACAAACAAACAAACAAACAAGTGAACACCCAAACACACACAAAAAAACCCAGCCAAAACAAAAAGTCCTGGGGCTTTTGGGTTTTGTTCTTTATTTTGTTGCATCCTGAGCAGGATGTATCCCACACTCTGTAGAAGGGCCATAATGTTTAAGGAGACAAATTGGATGAAGTTAGCCTGGAACAAATGTAATTATGAAATCAAGATCCTGTAACATGGAAGGAATATGCAGAAAAGTAACACAGAAGAAAGATGCTCCTGAAAACCTGAGGGGTTTTTTGGTGTGGGAGAGAGAGACCCATTTTTGCACTCTGCTTTTTAGCAGACCTGTCAGATTCCAAAAGACTGAAAATTTCCTATTAGGAAAACCTTAACATAAATATGATGGTAACTCCCCCTGCAATCTCCTACCCTTCCTTCAGGCAGAGCAGAAGAAAAAAATGCCCAGAAGCGATGACTTTGGGCTGTAGAGATTTTAACAAGTCTGTTTTTAAACACTTTCCACTCTGGAAGGTGGCAGCAGGTTTCCCATGGGTACAGCTGGCATCACACAGGCAGGAGGAAGATCTGCAGCCAGGCAAACACCCCTTGCACACCATGCCCTGAAGGTGGTACATGGGAGAAGAGCAAAGGCAGAAATCTTGGCCCTGCATGAGGAAAAGCTTCTCTGTCCTGCGCTTGAGTAATCGATTCTCCTTACCTGAGCCCAACCCTCCCATCCAAAAAATATACATAAATAGAGAGGAAACTGGATCCAGCCCTCCCAAGGGGCAGCAAGTATCCTTGTAAAACAGGGCCTTTATGGGAAGAAGGAAAGCAAGTTGTAGGGGCTCCATCTGTGCAATAAAATATTTCAATATGCTCTGGGACCAAATCAATAACTCTTCATTTAAGCCAGGCTTGCTGCTGTTTTCATTTTCATTAATATTGCCCAGTATTGGGAAGACCAAAAGTTAGCAATCCAGCCAGCTTCTCTGACTTTCTACCCACTGACCATCAACGCAATCAATTCTAAACCTCCTACCCACATCAATTTGTACCTCAGTTTGCCTGTCCACAGCTAGGACAGAACCCTTCTCTGACTAGACAGTGACTGTGCAAAAGAGCTCCGGATAGCTGGATATCATACATGGGAAAGACACTGGAAAAGAACTGTAGCGTTGAGTCCATAGAAGTATGGTGATCAAGGCAAACTGAAAACCTGCTCTTCAGCATTGTTACATCAATTGCAATACATCCATTTAGACTGGATTTTAAACTTTGCTGTCATCAATAGATCAGAGCTGTCCCTGCTGTAAAGAAGCACAGCTATGTTGGCTTTTATTCTATCAATTGAAATGCTTCCAGAGTAAATGAGAACAAGGTTTAAGTGTCTTGTGTTGTAGGATGAAGGCCAAAGGTGTATTACAAGTTATAGGATTGCTCCAAGGGAAATGTGTCCGTTTCAGAAAGCCTTCTGTTGGCTTAGAAGCCACCATTGCTCACTAGGAACATGTTTTCAGGAAAATACCTTGTTGTATCAGTTTATGTCTTGAAGACTCCTGAGTTGATTTTGTTCAATTTCTCAAAGTGCAAGTGCAGCCTTTCATCTTACAGAAGTCTTTTGTTTTCCTCTTACACCGGCTTTGTTTTAAAATCTGGCTTTTATGGGAGACAACATAGAAGGTCAAATAACATGGCAATTTCTATGATTTGAAGTTTGAAACATTCTGTAGCAGTTATTGCAGGAGAGCCAGCCTTCATGGCTCAAGTCACATGCATTTCAGGGTGACCTCACCAAAGAAGTGTTGTGCTCACTGCTCAGCTCCTTTTTGGATGATTGTGACCTCTCAAAAATTTAGTTTTAATCTCTGACTAATGCTACAGGGACAGCACCCAACAGGAGGCTCCTTTTTATGATCTTTGCACAGCAAGAAGCTGCTGAAGAGCTCAAAACAAGAGAAAGGTCCGAACTGCAACATTCCACTTTGAATTTCAGATATCCTGAAGCTTGATGGGGATTGAGTTCCTGGGTTTTATTCATCTCTCTCTTTCTTTAGTGCTACTAACAAAATTTAGGGTCTTTTTTTCTGTTGCTGTAGGCTTTTACTGAAGCATCGAGAACTCCAGGGACTGATGTGACTCTGTACACAGGGTTTCCAATAACATAACATGAGGAGGTCTTTCTGTTAAAGGAACACTGGTTGCCTGATCTAAAGATACTCTGCCAGCTGTTACAGGTGTGCAGTCTGCACAAAAAGGGGATTCTCCGCAGTGAGCTGTGATAAACACTGCTGCCAGGATCTCCCCTTTCTCCTCACCCTATTCCTTTGATTAAGCCAAGGCTTCCAAGCCCTAGGCTTTTTAATGTGTACTTACATATCCCTCTATTTGCAATCCTGTCTGGAATATGTTAGCCTTAGAGCTGTTACTCCAGACACGGGTGAGATGAACACAGTCATCGGAAAGTTGTACCAGATTTCTGCCAGCTCTCAGCGCAGGTGAGCGCGTGAATGGCTCAGTCAGGCCCTGGACTAGGAAAAAGTTTACTGGTTTAATTCTCCCCTTTCATCTGAAGGAGCATTTTCTAATTTGAAATATTTATATTACTAAGCTCTTTAGAGCATAAAATAGACTTGGAAAACAGAACCTAGTAATACTGCATGTTTATGAATTTACTCAGCCGTGTATTGAGCCATGTCCCTTCTAAATTAAAAAAAAATGTTAGGCAGTTGCTTACTAACCCCTAACGCATTTTAATATTAAGGAACCCAACCTATTTCTTTGGCTGCTGCTGTATAAAATGAGATCACTGCTGGCTGGAGATGCCCAGTAGAGCAGGACTGTTGAAGAGTGTCTGCTGATAATAAGCATATTTATTCACAGCTGATAATACCAGTTAGCGCTTCTGTAGCACTTTGGTGCACACTCTCAAGGCACTTCACATTTCGTGAGTAATCCACAATCACCTCACTGTACCAAGAGAGCTGAAAGAAACCTTATTTGAGTCACACATATAATAGGCCACATAATGAAGAATACAAGGAGAAAATTCCCTGACATTAATTGGACCACACTATTAATTTTAAGCTTTTATTGTAGTGCTTCCAAACCATCTCCGACTTTTTCATGGTTTCTTATTTTACAACGTTTTGCACAGATCTGCCTGCTAGAATAGAAAACACTTTAAGAGATTCAGTCCAATGGAAAGTTATGTTCCACCTCCAGCACATTAATCAGCATGTTTATTTAAGCCTAAATGCTTGAGATGTGCTTGCCTTATCAAAAAGTGTGCTGACTACACTAACAAATGCCTTCTTCTGGAAATACAGCTCTGTATGTGCTGCCAGCACTGTCCATTCTTTGTACTAATTATCGGCTCCTCCCTAGGGGTTGGAAGTTGCTTTTGGTCTGCTTCAGGATCCAGCGTTTCAGATGTTAAATCAAACCACCTGTGCCTGCAAAATGGATAGAGATCTCAGGCAAACTGGTCATCTTTCATGATCTTTCCATTCCTTCCGCTTTGGACAGAAATATAAAGCCATTATCCTCTTTTGTGCTATCGTGGTGCCTCTAGCCCTGGAAGGACAGAGACATTTAAACCTTGAAGGATGAACTGAGAGGAAATGCAATTGAAAACCTGTTTTCTTTTTAACTAGTTTAAATAATCATTTGGGCTCTGATAAAATTGCGCAGAATTATTTTATTTTGTTTAACCCATTCCCCTGAGCCTGTCACATATGGATAAGGACTGTTTCCTTTGCAGCAGATAGAAGAAACCCACTGCTGTGCTAATAACAGCATTTCTGTGATTATGCTGTAAAAAGGTACAGCTAACTGGGACTTTTTGGGGTTTGCTTTTTTTTTTTTTTTTTTTTTTTTTTTTTTTTTTTTTTTTTTTAGAAAATGGCGAATTGCCTAAAGAATAATTTTGCAGGAATACGCTGATCTTGGCAGAGGTGTGTCATTGGAAAGGCTTCTTAGGAACATGATGGAATTTTTATCCAGAGCCACTCAGAGAGCAATGAACATCCTTATACTTCCCATATACTCTGAGGGTGCTCTGACAAATCAGCCTTTTACATCCCTGCGCAAGTGCCCTATAACTGACCTGCCATTCCTTGTCTTCTGCTTCTTACGCAGCTATTTGAATGTTTTTGCTTCCTATTCCACAGTAGGACTAAATCTTCTTAGGGAGGGAAAAGCACTTGCAACCTGATTCTACTTCAGTAGGTTCTACAAGACCTTCTAGCCAGCTAGAGACCTCAAATCCCAACTCTTTTAGGGCATACTGAGTGTGCCCATGGGGTACAGTAGTCTTGGCTTACAGCTTCACCATGCTTGCTTCACCACCACAGCAGTGTCTTTGCCCCCCAAGCATCCTGGAGCCTTCTCTTCGTGCTGCCAGTATGCTGTTGCAGCAAACAATGGGAATTCTGGCCCTCAACCAATGCTTTTCTCGTGCAATGTGTTAAGGGATCATTAGGGTCCATCCAGAACAGACAAAACTCTCATTTTTAAAGCTTCATCTGAAAACACCCACCCACTGTGAAGTGAATGGGGCTGAATTTATCTTGAGGAAGATAAAGGCTGAGTCAGCCCAGCTGGGACTTGGACCTGTGGTTAGAGGAAAGTTAGGCACACCACATTTGAAGGTTAAACCACTAAGACATCCCCATGAGCTAAGGTAAACATACCATCATTCACCCTTCCTATCTTTTGCTGGCCAAGCTATGCATTATGTGCACAGCAAAATATGCATATAACTCAACTGCTGGGACAAACAAGGGAGACTCAAACAAAGCTGAGGTGCACTCTAGCTGGTTACATATACAGAAGTGCACCCGTGTTCTCATTAAAGGCACAGAAATTCTCTCCTAGAGGGGTCTTCCACCTCCACCACAGATTGAGTCTGAGGCTCTGCCCCAAACCTGCTCTTTGGGCAGAGCAGATTCCTTTCACCTTGGCAATGCCACAGCATAGTGCAAGCTGCTTCTTTGTCTGAACCCGCTGATGGAGTAGACAAATCAGGGCTGGGAAGATTGTTCTGAAGGGAATACAAGTCAGCTACACTTAAGTCTGCAGAAGAGAAGCTGTTCAGGCTTAGTGCCTAACATAACAGGAGGAGAAACCGGGTCAGGAGCCATTGCCCTCCAGAAGCTCAATCCTCCTACTGAAGTCAAGAGGGAAATTATCATTGACTGCAGTGGGACAGGAACTAAGCCTTGGAGAGTGAAAAGGGGAAGTGCCATTAGTGGGGCTGGCTTATAAAAGCCTTCACCTCCTGCTTTCTCCATGTTGTTTCTCCAAGCAGCGCTCCCTGCCAGCAGCTGTGTTTGCTCTGCCGAGACTCACCCAGCCAGAGTAATTCACCTTGATCTCCTCACTGAGGAACTGATGGGAAAAAGAGGTCAGGCAGTGAGAACCATGAAAAGAAACAGTATCTGCAGATGGGACTTCATTCCCCTTTTTTCCATCTGCCTTCTAGTACCTGGGTCTTTCAGCTTTCATTCGGGAGCCAGCGCTGGTGATGTTCCGGCACAGAACACTTTGCGTGTTCACCTTTACCCCCTGTCTCCTCGCCCCCTCCACCCACTGCACCATGCTGCCTTCTGTAATTTATTGTCTGTGCATCAGATTCAAAGCACTTCAGCTCACGAGTATCAAACATCTGCTGGATAATTTAATTCTTGTTTAACACTAAAAACAAAATGGTCTTTATTTTTAGGCAAATTATTAAGTTCTAGGCTTTGTTTTGTTTTTGCAAGGCATTAATATCCATTAAAACTCAGTATGTTTTCCAGGTGCATAGTTTCCTCCCCAAAAATGATTTCTTCTTTGAGTGTGTGTTTAAGAAAAGTCTGTAGCTCCAGCTCTCCTCACAGGATCCTTTCTCTTTAAATGTACATGAACATGTTTGCCTTGGCTGTAGAGACCAGGCAGTACACAAAACATATTCTATACCCTGTGCTTTGCCAGGTGAACTTCAGCAAGTTCATCCCTTACCCTAGGCTTCATTTTTCTGAATGTGAAATGGGGATAATGTGGAAAAAACCATCCAAGCTCACGTGAAATCTCTGCATGAGAGTATTAGAGTGCACATTATCCTCAGTACTGCACTGTGTCAGTAGCTGCGATGTAACACACAGGAGAGGTTGCCTGTTTTTTCGAGACGTGCATGTTTTCTTCAGGAGTGATGTAGCCTCTCCCTACAAGCCCCATATTTTGTCTAACTTCACATGCTGGCATAAAGTAGGAGATCATAGAGGGACAAAATTAATTTCTAATTAAAGAGAAGGCCCATCTCAAAAGGCCATAACCCCATCTTCCCTTCCCTGAGCATGCAGACTGTGTTGCACAGGAATGGCAGCTCGTCGCAACAGGTGGACAAGGATGATCCCTTGGGACAAGGTAGGCACTCCACTCATGGATGCAAAGAGAGATCAGTCACCCAATTCCTTATCACTCTTTCCTATCCTGCAGGCTTGTTTTGAGGAGGCCTGTGGGTCAGCAGCACAGAGGTTGCTCCATCGCAGCCCTGATCCCCCGTTTCCCTGCAGTGATGTCTCTGCAGCTGGGTCCTGCCGTTCGCCGCCCTCTGGATATGAAAGCCGAGAGCTTCACTCTCCCACTCGGTGCTAAGTTGATGATGTGCAGCAGAGAGCTCTTAGCAGAGCAAAGGCCATCCCGGGCAGCCCCTGTGGAGCAAATGTGTTGCCCAGCCAGCAGCTGCTGGAGGTCAGGTTTCAAAATCACCTGTTCTGGCTGAAAATACAGGAACTTGCCTGTCAGCCACTGTCTGGTAATTACTCCAGACTCATCTGCACTTTCCTGGGCCGCATCCTAATTGCGGTTTAACAGGTTTTGTCCTGGGTGTCTGAAAAACAGTCTCCCCTCAGCCAGGAATCAAGCCAATTAACATAACACCCGGGTTGATTAATAATAGCAAATGCTTTACACTCAGCTGTAAGGTCACATGTACAGTACAAACTGCTGCAGGAGCTTGATGCTGCCTTGCTCCACTGGCAGAAAGCTGCAAAGGGCAGTTCCCACCCAGGTCACTAAAAGCAGCTGTGAGATCAAGCAGCATTCCTTGTGCAGTTGTCAGGTGCAACCCCCAACACCTCCAGTCCATGGCAAACCCAAACGAAGCAAATGCAGCATTGAAAGTAGTCTCTGACAGATTGTAGGTCAGGCTTTAGCCCTTCTTTAACTATATTTCTCTTCAAAAAGCCCATGATATACATTCAGAACAAAATGGGAGAGGGACACTCTCTTGCTTGCTACTAATAAGAAAAAGGTTTCCTAAGTATGAAAAGCATTAGTCTCAGCATAATGTTTCTTTTATGCAAGCATCTGTGATTGCAATGGAACTATAGAGTAATGCTAACACAGAAGCAATGACCAGAACAAACCTTCAGAATAATGGCTCCAAAGACTTTTCATGGCTTGCTGTATTTATTAATTTGGTTAAGAGATGGCCTTGTGCCATATCCTGAATCTGACTGTGTCTAAGAATTTCTCTGGATACTCCCTGGAAAGATTTACCATTCCCATTAAATGATAACGGGAAAATTCAAAAAGCAGATCAAAAGATGGGCATTTTCAGAGAAGAAAATCCTATCTGAGACTGCTGTCTTCCTTCCTTAGTTGTGGTCACGTACAGCGGACTTAACTCTGGCCTTCATGTTGCAGTTGGGTCTTTGTTTTTTCTGGAGTCATTTACAATCTGAAAAGACATCCAATTTGCTAAGCAGAGGCTGTTTGCAACTGTGGGAAGCAAAACTCATTTCTCCACTGAGGCCAATTTTTCTGTGCCTTCACTCTAACCACTTCTTGGTTTGCTGCTATTTTTAATTGCAATGTAGCTAAAATAAATAAAATGCTTGCCTACAACAGAAAAAAGAACAGCTTCAACTTCCAAAACGGAGGTGGGTAATGTCATTGTAATTTGCCCATCTGTGGGAGGCTGAGATGACTGTTCCTAATCCTCCTGGCTTCTTTTGACCAGCACATTCTCCCCTTTATGCCCACCTATGCCTGCTCATAACCAGACACCTCGAATACAAGCACACCAGAAAGAGCTGCCTTAAATGCAGCACTTCTTTGAACAAATTTACAGCATTGGACCTCTTGGACAACTTGGACCAGGCCCATTCAATCTCTGAACTATCATCCTCCCTAAAGAGACCGCACAGAAAACATTAAGTATTCAGCAGTACATCAGCAAGGTTAGAACGGCTTCAGTGTAATAACATGAATCACTCTTTGGCCATCTGCTCCAGTGTCTGATACTTTCCTAAGGAGCCCGTTGGAATATCCTGGTATTTACAGCAGTAAAGGATATAGCTAGGTTTGTGCCGTGGCTATTAGATGATAAACAGTTAATTAGAAACTTGCCAAGCTGTGCACCACAGCAACACTACACATTGACTTCTGTGTTTGCAGTTTTTCCAGACAACTGCCAAAGGCCCAGTGGAACCCTGTAATACCAGGTACCAGCAGAGCCTGAATGTCAGTAAGGCTTCAGTGCTTCTGCAAAGAAACTTTTTCCTCTCCTAAATCTATTTTCTACATGTTACTTCATTCTAAATCAAACCTGTGACCAAGAAGGTCTGGCAAGCTCTATTGGTTGTTTTCCATACTCCCGCTATCCACTGAATATTTATTTGTTATCTGTTTTGTTTCTGGTTTGTTGCAATAATAGCTAGCTTCCAACACTTGTCTTGGGAAGGTGGGAGATTCTCCCATTTAGGCTTTGCTGAGCTGATCCTAGCCCGCATCTGAAGTTAGCAAGCCAAGACCTTGGCTACTTTTTTATTAGTGTTGTTTTTGTCATTACTGATAGCACCACTAAAAAAGAAGGCAGAGTTAAGTGACCACTGAGGAATGTTTTCTTTTTCTTAATATAACACCAATCTACAGGGACCTGGAAAAGGATTTAGATGAGCCATATCCAGTAACGCTGAGCACCTTCCAAATGCAGTATTTTGGTGAAAGTTGTTCATTACTTGTTTAATAAAGATCATGTGCCCTGTTGTAAGCATCAGAATGGCAGTCCATTAATCTTGGGAGAAATTTTCCCTCCAATTCAGATCTTGACTTGAGGTGGAGGGAAGGGGGGCAGGGAATAGCCGTTGAGGGTTTTTTCCACTTTCAGGAGAATGGCATGTTCCTCAGGGAGACAGTAAATTGAAATTAAGGCTGTTTCTGTTGGCCTACAGGATATGCCTGCAAATGTAGACATATCGAAATGGTGAAAAAGTCTGTCTGTGCCCATTCATATAAAGTGAATGGGTTGTAATGTTCTCCAGCCCTTGGGAACGGTGGCTAGATTGAGGAAAGAAGGCAGGAAGAATGAGATGGATTTGACATAAGTATATTTAAGTGTTCTGAAGGCTTTCTCTCCTCCCTGTGGTTTAATGGTATATTCCACTGGGGTCTACAAGGAAGAAAGAGAGTGAATCCCTACAGCTTTTCTTTTTAAGGATAACAAATCTTAAAACAGGTGTGAGCACAGAAAGATCCTCTTACTTGTTGTTTTTAAGTCCTTCTCAGCCAGCCGGCACTCTGTGTGTATTATTATCATTCCACAGAGTGAGCGCTGGGGAGAGGGGACCAGGAGTGGAAGAGGAGCTGGAAAAAATAAATGACTGCAAATGAATAATATGAACTAAGTATGCTGGTCATGCTCTATGAAATTTATTATACTGTGGTTACCGAGAAGACATATTAGCCAGACTAAAAAGAACAGAAAATAAAAGGTTGCAGTGTAGGGAAATACCTCCTTGCCTCTTGGCAACGTGCAAAACATGGGAATAAGCGTGAAGGGAGCTCGGCTGCTGAGCAGTTTCCCTGGCTAAGGGGGCAGGCTTAGGCTGTCTGAGCACAGAAAGGTGTGCTCTGAATTTGCTTTCAGTAAGATATCAAGTGTGTGGATATGGGCAGAGGGGGCTCTGTTAGAGGCTTTGTCTGTGGCCAGTGAAGAGGCCGCTTTCCCTGGTGAGCACCGATCCCAGCACTGCCATCTCCCTTGTGGGACACAGGAGAGGCAGAAGCCCTACCTCAGCTGGCATTTTTAGAAACCACTAGTGAAGTCCTCAGGGTGCTCCCTCCAATATGACCCAAATTGGCACACTCACTGACCAGAACCTTCTTTGCAGGACTCGTGCTGGCTGTGAATCCTTCTGGGGATTTCAAAATAGATGCCTGAATGTGGACCCACTGATATCTCTGCCCCTTCTTTCCCTGCCCATCTCTGGGGAAGACTTGGGCAAAGAGAGTCAGCTCCAGATGTCCCTTTGAGGGTCCTAACAAGGCTTATGAGTCTTTCTCACTTGTGGGAGGAACGTCTTCTGAAGTTTGGACAAAAACCTTAAGTGGTATTAAAAGCATAGGAGATTTCAATGAGTCTCTGGGTGTTTGAAAATTTCTACTGGCTGATTTTGCCACAGTTCTCATCATCCTGGTGAGGAATAAAGAGTCAGTGACTTTCAGGATAGTGATCAGCTGAACTTCAGGAGTTCACAGTATGGTAACTCTCAATAAACAGGAAATATAATTAACTTCCATACTCCCTTTCAAAAGTGTTTACTGAAATGAAGAGAATAAATCTCTAACTCCAGAGCAGGCTGCCTCAAGTGGTTGGACCTCTGAAACTTGGAAGGGAACTTTACAACCTTTGCCCATATGTTTCTGCCCCCCTTCAAAAGTCTGGCAACTTTGCAGAGGTTTCCCCTTATAGTTGTGAATTTCACATGGAAATGTAATGGTTTCATCAGGAGTTTTGGATTTCAGCTGTAATAAAAGAAGAGATAGGAATCAAAGACAGTTGTTCCAAGGGAGTGGAGTCTGTAGTGTATAATTATAAGTCCTTCAGCCAAGGGAAGATGCTTGAACTATTTCAATTATTTTATTACTCTCCTGAACGCAGCCAGTGAAATGTTACTAACATACAAGGCTGCAATTGCCTCTCTTGTTTTCTTGGTCTTTTTTCCTTTTGTTTGTCCTTTGGACAGGCAGGACAAAAGCAATACTTTTGCCCTGGATATAGCCCAGCAACACTATTCTTCAGAGAAAGGAATTTCCACTTCTAGAAAGTTTACACCATTTTAATTCCAGGTAAGATTTCGTGGTTTTGCCATGAGCTACCTGAGAAGTTTTTTTGGCTATGAACAAGAGGGACCACCATGATTACTTTCAGTCAGGCTTGAGTGCAAACCCTAGAAAGTATGGTACAGAAGTTAAAAACATCAGGGTTTTGGATGCAACACTGTTTTATTGCACATATAATCTCTGCTTAATTAGTTGGTCTCTGTGCTACCATTGACACAAATGTAAAACAGTCCACCCGTTTAAATTTCATTGTTGTTGACACAAGTGGGAAGGGTATTCTGACTCTGTGTTTCTAATGAGGATTTGTCTTAGGCCAGCTAAAGTGGACCTGGATTTCCTTTCTCTGGTTTGTATCAACAGTTGTCTCCATTACATGCTATAATTCCTGCATGTAGCTTTTTCAGCCTGGCATAAGGACAATAGGTAATTCAAATATCTATATTGTCCCTGCACCCTATAATGGTATTACAATGACAATTTTATTACTCTCATAAAATTTTTGCAACTTCCCCACAGCACATTGTAATTTCACCAATGGTTGTAAAAGGTCTTAAATTATATTTGTAGAAAATTGAGATGAATGGGTTTTAGTATTAATGCGTTTCTCATTGTGTAATAAGAATTTTTGTCCCTTTCCTTTTGCCAAGTGCAGAGAAAAAGCAACTCAGTTCAAGTATTTGTCAACTCCCATTAGAAACATTTAATACTAATAAAATTTATGGATTTAGTTTCCAAAGGATACTGCCAGCGAAGTTCATGATTACTAAATCAGTACTTAAATACAACCATTGTTCACCTTATAAATTTATATATGTTGTTTGACATATATAAAGTGCAGCTTTGGAGGCTGAGTCAGCAGTGGAGGAGCTGTTTGCTTAATTTGAGCTTATAAATGAAAGGAAAACTTATTAATAATAAAGCAGCAGCAATATGTAAAATGTTCCATAAATGTTTCCTAGGTATGGTGAGCAAAATACCTCCTGAACCAAAGAGCAGGTGGAGCTTCCAAATTAAGCCACAGGTACTGAGAGCAAGTGGGGTTTCAGAGTTTGCTGTGTTGCCTCTTCCTGAAGTGAGAGAAATCAGCCTGTGTAAGGATAAGGCAGTGAGGTGTGAGCTGTTGGCATCCTGGGGTGTGCAGTCGCCAGTCTGAAGGTTCAGTCTGTCTGCTCAGTTATCTACGTTCAAAAGTCTTGTCAAATTGAACGTGCAGCGGAGTCCTAAGCAGCGAAGTGCGAAAGTACAGTTTGAGTTGGCTGCAGTCCACGCAGCTGTGATGAAACAGGAGGGGGGAAAAAAGATGGCATCAAGGGAAGGGTAAATTCTGCCCTTGACATCTTCAGTGCTGAAAAATTATTGCAGAGGGAGAGAGGAAGAAAGATGAACATCTTGATTTTTATTACACATAAATTCAGCACCATTTCTGAAGCAAGAGTATGAAAAGAAATTTCTGTTCATGCTCTATTTTTGCTTGTCATTTTAGTCCTTCCTGAAGTTTTCAAATTCAGGCAAATCCACCTGCAAGGCACTAATGAATTTATCATTCAAAATAGAGTCAAAGAAAAGTCACTCAAGTAGACAGACTTTGGGAAAAAAAAGAATTGGCTCAGGCAGGACAGGACATTGCTAAAAATACAGAGAGAGCAGAGCCCATTTTATTTGCAAAAGAATCTTCTGCAGACTTTATGTTTTCAATTTTGACTACATTTATTCAGCTGGCTGCAGCTTTTGATTTCTGGATGTTTTGATACTCTTTTATTATTATTTTGGATGATAATTCCAACTTCTTTGGCTAGGACACTCAGTTTTTTTCTTTATTTTGTTCCACATATGGGGAGAAAAATAATTGATGCTGTAACTCCCTGAGGCTCACTGAGTGCCTGGGAGAAAAACGGCAACTGCGTTTCATCTGAAAAAATGGTGCTTGAATGAAAAACAAAAAGCTGAAGCCACATGTTTGGAGCAAATGTGCTTTAACTAATGGATCCCAGTGTATTATTAACTCACAGTAACTCATAAATATGACAAGTGGTTTTTTTTCTTTTTTACACCAGCATCCAATTAGAGCCAAATGACACCGCGTCATTTGCGGCTGAGCAGGTGTCCCTGAAGGGTACTTATCTCCTGAAGGATTGTCTGCAGGCGTGAGCCTGGGTGGGGAGGTGAGCGGGGAAGAGGATGGCAGGACAAGCTGTGAACATGAGGAGACATTACAGCAAAGCTCCGGCACATGAGGTGAGGAGCAGAGCGCCGTCCATCACCGCGCCTGGAGCTGGGACGTGCGGCCGTAAAGCTGACAGCAAGGAGGAGAAAATGAGGCTTGCAGGGCTGCAGTGGGAGCAGGGAAGGGTGGGAGAGGAAGGGCTGTAGAGGGAATTATGGAAGGAAAATTTCCTGACAAATTGCTTTGTATTTTCTGGTTTCGTTTCTGACACGCGGAAGGAAATGCTCTGTGTTTTCTTAAGGAAGTGCAAATTTCTCCACTTCATCCATTTTAAATCCTCGCCCTTAGGCCTTTTGTACTGAAGCATAAAGTTTGGAGGCCTTAAATGGTCATAACGTTTCCCTGTAGACTTTAGCCTCAGAAACCTACTAACAATTCTGGAGGGCTCAAAAGGAAAACCATTTTACAGCAATTTGGCAACGTCCATTTATAGGGGGGTTCATATGGAGCATCAATTTATTCTCATGGTTTCTTTACCATATTTGATGAAATATAAGATGCAATTGGAACAAGCGGCTAAAGAAAAAAGGCCATAAACTTTGAAATGGTGTTGTAAAACACACAGTGTGTTAACGTGAAATAAGTTACAGACTTAAAAGAATTTACAATGGCTTGCTCATATAATAGTAATACAATAGACTTGCGAGTTGCAGATGTTTTCTGGTAGATCTGGTATTTTAATACACGTTCTCCTTCAGTGAAACTGTGAGATTTGGATCTGGATAATAATAGCTCAGTGACACTGGAAAACAGAGTTGAAGGAAAACTGGTGAAAGGGGGAGGGGGAGAAACCAAACAAAAATAGAAATCTCAGTGACTGTTCACGTTAGTGATACTCTAGTTCTGTGTGGAAAAAGTGTTACGTTTGCAAGTCAGTCAAACCAACCAGTTTCTTCTGCTTTCCCAGATCATTCAGTGGCCCTCATCCTGCAAGTGGGATGTATTTCCCAGGACTGCTCACTCCTAGGATGGGACTAGAGCAGGAAAGAGAGAGAAGCTAGGAGAGGAGGCAAACCCTGAGACCCTGTGCTAACATATATTACTCTCCTGCACAGGTCCCACAGCAACCAAAGCCTGTGGCAAACTGCCAGGGGCCACTTTCATCTCAAGGGGTGATTTTCAAGCCCACAGGACTCTTTTTGATGAAATCACTGCAATTTTTATTTATATTTGGGGTCCTCAGTGAAAGCATGGCCTTTTAGTGTATCACTGCATAACAACAAGGATTTAAATTTAAATCTGCAGAGCAGTGGATGGAGAAAAAAATAGCAGCATCTCATTTTCAGCTGTTCTGTGCCAGCCTCACAGACCCTTACGTGGCCCTAATGCTCCCACAACTCTGTGGAGTAGCTGGGACACTTGCAACTTCATGCCTAGAGGGATCAACCCCAGCTCTAAGTGCGGGATATCATTTGCTCCTGGCAGTGGGCACATCACTATGTGATTGGCAAGGATTGCAGGAGGGTTGGTGTGCCCCGTGACTGACAGCATCTTTTCCCTGCAGTGCTGGTTCAGAGCAGGAAGGTAATATTTAACTCTTTGCTTCCTTAGAAAAAAGGGCTTAGCCAGGGTTTGTGTGCAGCAGTTTGGAAGAGAGAAAGATGTGCAGCATGGTCCCTCAGTGACCACCAAATTCTCTCTGAGGGCTGTATCACTGTAGGTCCTGCACAAGAGATCTTGAGTTGACAGAAAAAGGGACTGTTCCACTTCTGGGCGTATTTACATTATTCACTAACAAAATAGGGATGTACTGCTTAAAAAAATCACCAAAACCCCAAAAAACCAAGAAAAGATTCGTGCTTCATTCTTTGCTGACGTTTCAAAATTTTTCATCAGTTCTTCCCTCTCACTTAGTCTGGGTGCAGTACAGATGTAGCACACATTGTGCAATGTGGATGCATCAAAAGGAGAGAGAACAAGGGAGAGGAAGGGGAAGCAGGCAGACTTCTCCCACTCTAGCTCCAGTGGTTGTAGAACACCTTGCTCAAATTTCCTCTGCTATCAGTGGAGGAACTTAGAGAATCCGGTTCTCTACTTTGGCAACAGCTTGATATTTCTAATGTGACGGGGACAGGTCTTATCCAACAGCAGGAGTTCTGCTCCAAGGCCTGGTTCCTGTCACATAAAGACCAAGAGAAGCATCTGGAAGCAAAATCAGGGCAGCTCCCTGTCTTATTCCTTGAGGACAAAGCAATGTTTTGATGGAGAGAAGGAAATGAGTGCAGTTGTCTCAGCTCCACCCTAGGTACTAACCTGTGTTGTCAGGCTTCTGCTAATGACTGCAGTCTGGATTTCGGGGCATACTGGATGACTAATTCCTGCAAAGAAGACAGTGCAAGGAGCCTTGGTGCACTATTTTCCTTAATAGCTCTATTGAGTAAATTTTCTTATACAAGGAAACCCTTACATACTGGAGAAAAACTACTTTTTCAAGTAGAAAGAAAATAGCGGAAGCTGCTGAAATTAAACTGTGCAGAAAAACATTCCCCATTATATTCTTCACCACATTGTTTTGCTTTTTAATAGACATTTGGAAATGTTCTGTTTCTAGAGTGAACATTCATATGAATCTGCTACCGGAAGCAAGCGTCACAGAAAATCTACCACAGGATTAGAGAAGTCAGGAAAAGGGAAATCAGTCAAGTCAATATTGATAGGCACAAATCTCTGTTTAGTTTAGTTTTATGTCCCACAAAGAAGGGGAAGGGAGGAGGGAGTGCTAGGGAGCCTTTCTGCATGCAGTGTTTGCTTTTATTGGTAAGATTTCCAGGATTTAAGTTCCCATCCTGATTCCTGAAAGGGGGAAAAGTTAAAAAAAAGTGGTCCATAAACTTCTTGTCACAAACACTCTGAAAGGCAACCACCCCACTGGAGTCATGTGTTGTGAGTGTTCGCACAGATTAAGCAATTTCAGCCACCTAATTTTCTTGCAAATACCCTTTTATTATAGTTGTGAGCTTAGGGAGAGGAATATCAGGAGGAACCTCATATACCAGAGCAGAGCAGGCTTTAACACCACATATCTACTCCTGATTTGCATCCCAGGATGAGAACTGGGTGTTACATTCAAGCTGACAACATCAGTAATAAATGTATCGTGTGTGTGTGTGTGTGTGTGTGTGTGCGCTCTGCTTTTCACACTCCCTCCATAATCTGATTCAAGCACATGTGTGCTCTATTCAACAGAGACCTATTTTTTTCCCTTGTATAGTTCAGGCCTGAGGTCACCTACAATATGAGACAATGCCAGTACAATATTTCTTTGTATCAGACTTGCCAAAACACCACAACTCTCCACTGTGTTTAAAAAGAGAAAAAAAGAAAAAGAAAGAAACCACAAGGAATTTTTATTTTCTGCAACCCCAATCAGGAGGCAGAAGAAGCTGCCAAATTATATGATAGAAACTCCTACGCACAGAACCCTGTAGAGTTGTAAACCGAACTTCTGTAGTTTTTCAATTGTAAATCCAGATGCTTTTATCCACAATTCTTTTCAATGACCTTTCACTTGAAAGTCAATTTGTCAGTCTACTTACAGTGTCTGAAGAAATCATCAAAGCCACAACACCGAGTCATTCTGAAGATGATGTTCCCTGCACCACTGCAAAGTTGCTACACTTGTTTCCTGAGCCAGGGTGCTCACATCTTACTCCTGCCTGTAGGATTTAAATATGCTCCTCACGTCAACCAACAGCAGTGCCAAAAAACCTTATCTAAAGAGAGGAAGAAGAAGGGAAAGAAAATGATCCAGAAGCACAAAATCAAAGCCATTTCTAGTCACTACCCTGACCTCCACTGAGGGAACCCCCTCAGTTAAATCTGGTCCTTTATACAATTGAACAACGTGGGTTACTCTGATGGCAAACACAGCTTGGCTGCAATGGAAATCATTAAATAACTTTAATGTACCTCCAGCACAGCTGAACTTGGCCTCTGGCTGCAGGGATGGGTGCACAGCATAGTGTTGGGCTTGGACCCCCCCCAGCTGACTGTTGACACTGAATTCCTCACCCAGGTGGAGCGAGCAGCACGAGGGATACGGATGTCAGCGCCCAGTCCCAGTCACTGCAGCATTCCCTGGCAGAGAAACCGCAGAAACATCCATTTGGAAGAAGAACCCAAGAGCTCAGACATGTTTCCTCCTTCCTCTCTTGGGCTTGAAAAACAGTTTTCAGAATTTCCAAAGTTCAAGCTCAGTTGTGTTTCTGGGGTTTTCTAGGTCTGGATGAGCCAGAAATATGTGAAAGCAATATTTGGTGAGGGTTGGATACTCTTACTTTGTTTTTGTGGTCAATACAGGACCTTCCACATTGTGAGGATATAAAAAAGAACAAGGAAATCTTCTTGCTGTGGGAGAGTATTTTAATGTGTGGCTTCTAACATGGAGGAAGTTTACATGTAAGTTTTGAGAAAAAGCTTCTGGCTGGTTCTAATTATCACCTACCAGTTGATTCCATCAGTTATAAGGGTGGTTACACTCTCAAGTGTTGATTAATGTTACTGTTATTAATTCCTGTTTATTTTAAGTGCTGACAATGTAATCAGTCTGATGAAGAAAACAGAACTAAAACTCCTGCACTGCTGAGGTCACAGACTACAGGATAGGAATCAGCAAACAGATGATCTGAGTGGGTTTGAAGAAAGTGCTGATATTTTCAGAAGACATTTCCCTCTTCCCCTTTTGGCTAGCAATGGTGGGGGAAAGCACATGTAACTGGTGGGAGCTTCTGTTCATGAGTCATGAGGAGAGAGGACTCAGGGGCACAGAGAAAGGAGCAGAAGACATAAAGAGCCAGGGAAGCTGGCTGGCAGTCTCCAGATGAGGAAGACTAGGAGAGAAAGAATGAAAAAATTATAGAGCATCAGGTGATGCAGAGCTGCCCAGGGTGAGGGCCACCAGAGCCATGCATTTCTGGTAGGGAGGAGAGAAACAGTTGATGTCTGGGAAACAAAATCTCTGTCTTTGGACTAATTCTCCAGTCATTAATGAAAATATTTAATACTGGATGGGAAATAAGCCAGCAAAGATGACAGTTATTCCCAGAGATAAGAAAATCAGTCAGGATAGAGCTGGACTTGCCCTCAGCTAACATCCGAACCTTATATGGAATAGAATGAAAAATGTCTCAGGTTTGGAAAAGAAAAAGAAACTGGGTGAGTTTGAAAGTAGAAATACAGGAGTATCATGAAGAAATCTGTTCTTCTATTACTGGCTCAGTCAAAAACAAGCAGTATTGGAAAGCTCACAAGAGAGTCTGTGTTTGTGTGATTCCAGTCTGATTTCTACAAGAAAAAGGGGTCAAAAGTTTATCCAAAGTTTAACCAGTATCTGAACTTTCCAGAGCTGAGCTGAACTGAACCTCTAACCCAAATCACTCCTCCAAATGTGATGCTATTTAGATCCACTTTTCCAGTTAACCCACATCATGCTCAGTTATTAGCCTGCCTTCACCCTGTCTGCTCTTGCTTACTAACCTGCATCTTTGGAGTTAATATTCCTACTGTGGGGATGCAGAAACTGAGGCCAAAGTTATCATGAAAGGCATTAAAACACACTCTCCTCCTGCTTGCTTTCCTTGTACTCTTTCCACTCAGTGCTTTGACGTGCACATGAAACTATTTTGTCTGTCCTTTGCAATCAGGTACGTGGTTCAGCAGGGTGGATGTGGGCTGGACAGCTGCACCCTCCCAGGCTGCTGTGGCTGCTTCTTTCCGTGCCAGACCTTTGATCTCAGTGCTCTGTGGTGCTTTCTTGCTTTGCTGGTGGCTCTTACCCAGTGCCTTTGCCTTTTAACTGCCCAGCCCTGGTGGCAGGGGTAGTAGCGTGGTCTCTATGTGTGCCTCCACTTCAAGGAAAGTCCAGCATGAGAAAGCCATGGCTGGACAAGCCCACAGGCACAGTGCCTAGTGAACAGAGGAGGAAATGTAGAGTCCAAGGGGCAGACTGAGATGGGGAGATTACTACCTGTACCCCACAGTGACTCCACTGGCATCCACAGGTTCTGCCCAGGGCTTCTCTGCATCACCTGTGCATCACCAATGTAAGAAGGGCATTAAATTCCATCCCTCACATGTCTCAGTGAAAGATGCAGTTTGAAATAGCAGAACTGTGTTTCAAACCAGCCAGGCTAGCCTAAGAAGCAAAGTAAGCTCTTCTTGTGAAGCAGTGCTCACATAGCTTAGCAGTTATATCTGCTGAGGTACTGCTTCTTCACAGCCATGAGCCACATACTCTGCAGCAAAAATCTGGTGGGGTTCCACACAGCCACGAGATTAAAAGCAAATCCACACAATTATTTAAGCTGTGAGGGAGCAAAATCTGAAAAGTAAAACTCCAAAGCCATATAAATTTGGGATCCCAAACTCACCTCAGAATTTAATCTTTAGACCTAATCTGTAGATTGATAAATGTATTAAAAGCAGGGAGGCTCTGAAGTTTATTCCAACAGATACTGGAATGGTATCCCCCCAAAATAATTGCTCAGACTCCCTCAGGCAATTGTATTTTTCTAGCTGACTTTTCTGCTTCAATAGAAAGAAGAGATGCAACTTATAAAAAGATACCACTTCTCTTCTGTCAAATACTGCGCATACCAGAGTGCTTACTCATGCTACATCCTTCCCTATGGAGCTGCTGCCTAACTTTCCCAAAGCCGATATTAATATCACAGACCATTATAATACAGTTATTTTCATGGAAGCCTGGGAGGAAGTCACGTGGCATTAATTGGTCCCTGGTGCCCATAAGGGCTCCATTTAGTTTGTTGGTTTTAGTTGCATAAGCAGCAATGAAGTGAAAAGCTGAGGAAGTAGCAGTGATTGTCCTAAATGAGTAATTTTTTAGTACCTGATTTGTTAATGAATCATTGTTCCTCTTAATTGGATGAATGTATTTATTAGGCAGTTCGAGACACACACATACACACACACACATTCCCCACCAACCAAACTGAGTTTTCACACCTCTGCACCTGCAAGGACTGGACTTCCTTGGGTACCAGTGACAGTGTCCTCTGTCTGATGCCCTTGGACCAGGCAATATCCCAGCTCCCTGTCAGGGGGGAGCAGGGTGTGCTGGCTGTACAGGCATCTTTCTCTGTCTGTGTGCTTTGCTGAGAAAATGAACACAATATTGGAACACACACACACACACATGAGACCATCAGAAGGGGCCTTTCTTGCCAAATACTTCTGCTCCTGTCACCTGCCAGTTCAAAGCAAGTACCACTCTTCCACTGGTGCTGCTGCCTATTAACCATATGTGCCCAATTTTGAGACAGCCAGAGCCAAGAGTGTCGAACTGTTCTGGCTAAAAACTTGGCAGAACTTGTGCCTGTGAGTGCTCTGGGAAACGGGGCGCCCTGTGTCTGACTGTGAGCAGCACCAGTGCAGCAGAGAGGTGGGGAAGGGCACAATCCTGCAGGCAAAGGGCACTGCTGAGAGCCCAAAGAGCTGAAGGCTCATTGGTGACATGCATCCTACAAGAATTAGCAAAATCCCTTAGCATAGATTTCCAATTATTTGCAGAACTGGTTAAAAAAAGATGATTCCTGTCAAACATTTTTTTTCAGTAGCAGACTGTATGTTAACCATTTTTTTCGGTCACAATGCATACTTTCTGCTAATTTTTTTATCTTTTCCTAAAAAATGTTACTGTGGCAGCTCACAGGAAAAGTAATTTGTCTGCCTCAATCTTGTCAAGGATTTGGAAGTCCCAGTTAAACACCATCTCCTATATCATCCTCAGTGAGGAATGCCACAATGCACCATGACATCCTTCCTTCAAGACAGGGAGTGCTTGCAGGCTGGGAGGAATGCACAGTGTCAGTCAGTTGGGAATGTGCTCATCCATTCACACAAATGGGTACCTGAGGCAACTAATCCCCACAAGATGTCAGAGCAGCATTTCCAAATTGAAACTTCCTTCTTTCCAATATCCCCCAACCCAGAGGTTTTCACAGTTGGAGGTATTTTAGATGAAAACTCAGGTTTTCAACTGTCTATGAGAAAAAAAGTATTTTGCCACATTTTTTTAATGGAAAAATGGTATTTGCACATTTTTGTGCCTACATTTTTCAGTCTGCAATCAATGTGAAAGAAAACCTCAGGCAGAGAGAGTAAAGACTGCCTCCCTCTAATCCACTGGATTCTAAAACTGTCCTGATGTTTTTGAGCACTGTCACTGCGAGACATTCAGTGCTGGACATTTTAGCAATAGCACACAACTTTTGCCATGTTCACTTCAGCTGCTTCCAGAGCTCTCCTGTTGCCAAAATCGTCAGTTTCTCTTCTTCCCATCAGAAAAGGGTTCCAAGTCTCATCCTCTACAAAGCTCACATTCTACAGTCATGCCTAATCGATGAAAAAATCTTAGTAGTACCAAGAACCAAATACTAGTGCTGATGGAAATATTTTCAACAGGTTGATGCCTCACCAAGCAATGCTCCTGAATAGTATCAGGGCCTCTGAAAAGTTGCAGGTTATCCAAGCCCCGGGTCTTCCAGCCTTCTTCCAAGGTCCTGTCCCTCAAAATCATGGAATTGTTTAGAGTGGAAAATACCTTTAGGATCATCAAATTGAACCACTAGCCCAGCACTACCAAGGCCACCAGCACTAGACCGTGTCTGTAAGCACCACATCTACACATCCTTTAAATAACTCCAGGGATGGTGAATCCGCCACTTCCCTGGGCAGCCTGTTCCAATGCTTCACAACTCTTTCAGTGAAGAATTTTTACTAATATCCAATTAAACTTCCCTTACTGTGATTTGAGACCATTTCCTCCTGTCCTCTGCTGGGTGACCAAGGAACCCATTAGAAGCAAAAAGTCCTTACAAAAGAAAAGGCTGGAGTTTTTATCTGAAATCAACCATTTCAGTGCAATTTCATTCCATAAAGATCTGAAAGGCTTTTTTGTTTTTATTCCAAAGCCGAATGAAAACAATTTTTGAACTTCAACAGTTGTTACAAAATGGAATTGTCATCTTGTGGACAGCACCACTGAGCATATGGTGTTACTGTCAAATAAATCTCGTTTAATATCAAAATGAATAACATTGCATTGATTGCATTCCGCAGTATATTTTTAACTCACTCAAATCCTATCTTTTCTCATCTAAATAGACCTTTCAGAGAATCTCAGAGATTTCCTGCAGAACTGAATCTATTTTGCCGTGCAATGTATTTTGCTATGCAAGCTATCAGCTTTCTTACAGCATTTGCATTGCTTTGCAAGGACAGCCACAACAGGAAACAGTCTGTTTTCTTCCTCTTCCTGGGAACACTGGACATCTTGCAAGAAAGTTTGTCCACCAAACTTTGACAATTTATAGTTCAGTTTTGCTGTTCCAAGTAATTTGGATTATCTGGACAAATATTCTTTTTTTTTTTTTTCTAAGGTGCTCAGTCATATCAAAGCACCCCTGCATTGTTAATGTGCATTTAAATATTTGCTGATGAAAGATCGATCCCTAGATATCCAACCATGACTGGATAACTGTGGAGAATTGTGCCTTCACTCCTGCAAATTTCTTATCAATGTGAAACTCCTTGTAGGTTTCAAATCTAAGGTTAAAAAAATGTATTTTAACATATTTGAGCTTGATATGACTGTGAGGTACAGCAGTGTATCTATGTCCATTACACCCAAGCAGAGCTGAGGTTCGGGGAGGTGAAAACTCACATCCTTGAGTATTTTTGTGCCTTTAATTTCAAACCTGTTTGCAGAGCTGAACAAATATAGGTCTTGAAATTTACCCAGAAAATCAGGAACAAAATAAAGAAGTGACCTGAGGTTTCTCAGCACTAAGCTCAGGTGAGGCAAACACCTGCATCAGCTGTACCTTCCTCATCCTAAAAATGTCCAGCTGTCCAGGCAGCTCTGAGGCTAAAGCACTACACTTCCGCCCTGCATTTCTTTATTTTTAAAAGAGATACAGAATACTTGTTTTGCAGTTTGTTTGCATTCAGTTTTATTTTCAAACTTTTTTGTTCTTTCTGAAATAGGAACTGCTCACATGCAGACCAAGCTGAACAAGTCATTTCAGCTTCCTCTGTCTCAATTTCTCTTTCTGAACAGTGAGAATGTTGAATCTTCTATAAAAGTACTGATTACCTATAGATACAAAGAGAGGTTCAGTCAAATCTGACCTGGCACATCTCAATATATATCACATGTTTTTTTCTCTGTACCCGTTTGTGTTGAAAGATACAGGAAAGTTTGTACTCACAAACTTTGCATCATGATTTAAAGGGCCACATCTTTATCTGGTATTAACAGGCGTAGCTCCATCCTCTAACAACCGGGAGACCTATGGCTGTAGAAAGCAGGAAAGGCAGGCACAGCACTTCCCAGGGGTTTCTGCTGACTTGAGCTCCTTTTGTCCAACCCTTAACCGGAGGCCCAAGCTCAATAGGACACCAGAGGGCAAAGAGCAAAGGAATGATACTAATTCACAAGCAACCTCATAAAACTATTCTTGTAGGCCCTTTAAAAAGTTTTAAATGTCTGCCAAATGGATGAGATCACCATGAGCAATCAGCAAGTCTTGCTATGCAAGAAAAAGATCTGTTCACATTTTGCTTGAATTGGGAGAGGGGTAAGTTCTATAGAGAGGATCACAGTCTGGCCACTGCACACCCATTTCCTTATCAGGCAGTCATCACAAGAGGACTAATTTGAGCTTCAGTCTTAACTGAATGGTGTCCATAGGTTAAAAAAATACACGTGATCTAAATGTTGTTTCCGTAAGATGCTGATTCCCAGTTCAGCAAAGCACTTCAGGATGTGAAAGTATCATAGATTGAGTTTGTCATTACCTGCTGCTTCATACAGAAAGGAGCTGCCTTGCTCACATGGAAAGAGCCTTTTGTACTTCTGTGGGCCAGGGTGCTCTCAGTGTTTTCTTTTCTTCACATAAGCTACCTCATGCATGAAGTAAATAAAAAGGATTGCTAAAGAGCTCCACCTGCTCTCCTCTTTTCAGTGGGGAAGAAAAAATTGCTTTTCTCCCCACAGCCTTTTGAATCTCATAAATACATCGTTTGCATACCAGATTACTGTTCAGTTCTAGATCATATTTTAGTCAAGTATATCCTACATTTCCATTTTTATATTTTGTCATAATTTCCCCATTCCCCATTTCTCTTAACTGGCTTAAGACTTAATTAGCAGCTTGGGTCTTGTTTATTTGGTGTGGGGTGGGGTTTTTTTGACAACCACAAAGATTATTTATTTATTTATTTATTTGGCCAATGGTAAGATTTTTCTCTCACATAATTTTCATTCTTCTCTTTTCCAGTTCTCTTTTACCCTTTCTAAATGCATCAGTCCATTAAGCAATGAGCCTGTTACCTCTACATATCCCCTCCAACAAGGATCACTTAGTCACGAAGATTTGACAGTGAAGTAGTTACCATTTTGTACTGTTGATTTTTTCCAGGAATCATATGGATAGTTTTATGAGGATGTTTGTGAATTATCATCCATAATTTTCCCTTTGTCCTCTGCTCTCTCTGTGTGAGACCCTTGGCAAGACCAGAAGCAAATGAGTGCAATTGAATACAAAACCATGGGAAATGCTGTGCCTGATTTTGTTTTGCTCAACAGCTGGAAGAAAAGGGAGCGGCTTCAGTGGTGGTGCTAAACTTGTGAATGCCAGGTGAGGATTAAGGAATTCAGCCAGATGAGATAATTAGTGTACATATACTCTGATGCAAATAGAGACAACCAGGCTAACCAAGCTCTTCAGAAACATTGGCCCAGTTAAACAGGGTTGATCTGAGATTTGAATGCTCAGGTTTTGATGTGGCAAACCCACTTAGTTGAGAAAGTGGCTCCAAGAGGTCCAGAATTGATGGAGTCAAGTCCAAGGGATCCTTGGCACTGCAAATTTTTTGAATGCTACAAGGACTCAGCTAATTAGCTTTTCCTCTATAAGAACACTAGCATGGAATTTTGTCTCTTTAAAAGTTTCTGTCCTCTCCAGTTTCTATTGAGTGGAACTGCCAGATTCAAAAGTAATTGATGGGAAGGACAGGCAAATACTCACTTGTGCACTGACACCCCCAAACACATGCAGAGAACACAATCTCATAAAAGCCATGTCCTTAGGAAGCAAGACTAAAACTGAAGTAAGTGTTTACATGAAACAGCAAAGCAGAGCAGCCAGGTTTTGGAAGGCTTTCAGCCAGATCCCTGTCTTCTGTAAATCAGTGTGGAGGGCAATGGAGCAGCACCAATTTGCACCAGTTTAGGTCACCTAGCTCTATTCTTGACTAGTCCGTTGTATATCCAGTCTTCGCAAAATGAAAATGTCAAGGTTTGGAGACCAGGATCAAAGATGTGTTGGAAAGAAGGTTTTCTAGGGAATTGAAAACCCTCAAGGGATAGAGAGTGAAGGCTAAATAATATTGTTTTAAAGTAATGGCTATAACATTTTCAGGAAGCTTGCTTTCCCTGGATACATCTCATTTTAAGGCATCACTGTTCAGTCTCATAAGAAATGCTATTGCTGACAAAATAACCTCCAGTTCTTTTTGCTGTTTCAGTTACTGTGTTGATCAATTTGAAATGTCTGTTTGCTTGACATGACTGAGAGTGTAAATGATCTGAAATGTGATACAGCATGGCAAGATGATTTGAACCACTCTTTACGTCTTCCTTTGTTTTTTCAGAGGGAAATATGTTGAGCTGAAAAAGAAAATGAAACCTTATTAAGGGAAGCACCTACAACAGTTATGTCCTGTCTTGATTCAGTGCCCTAAATAAAACTACTATGTTGTGTTCCATTTCATAACAAAACCAAAATAAAAAGGAAAAATAAAGGAACCACCAAGTAAGTTCCTCTGGCCACAGTTTATTAGGCTGCCTTTGTCCCCAGGTGATCTATCTTTGAGGCCTTTGCTGCTGAATTTCTTTATACATAATTGTGTTTCCATTTTGGAGCAAACTGTTGTCAGGCAGGAGTCTGTGGTACGAGTTACACTTATTTCTACGTTTCATGTGCTTCCAGGTAACTGGAACTTTTAGCTAAGGTCTTTGCAAAGAGACAAACAATGAGGATCAAAGCGAATTAAGATTCATGCTCTCTATGACATAAAAACTAGCTTTGTAGAAAAGAATGTCATCTAAAATGACAAGTAAATGTGTTTGTAAAATGTTCACTGTAGCACAAGTCAGTAATCTGGATACTGTGCAGGTTGTCTGAGCATTTATTAATTGACTTTACTGTGCAGGTCACTGAGCACTGGAACAGGTTGCCCAAAGAGGTTGTGGAGTCTCCCTCACTGGGGATATTCAAGAATTGTCTGGATACACTCCTGTGCCCTGTACTCTGGGATGAGCAGACAGGTTGGACCAGATGACCCACTGTGATCCCTCCCAGCCTGACACATTCTGTGATTCTATGTTCTGCACAGGTCAAATATATCTCCTGTAATGCCAAAAAAAATCGTAATCCATATGTCAAAGCATGCATGTATGAAAATGATAACTCACTTTTGCTCAATTTTTTCCTTAACCAACAGGCTATAGGCGTTTCTCAGTTTTTCTGTCTTTCTTCACGGTTGCAAGAACCACAGTAGAGAAATGAAGATTTACCTACCTGGCCAAATTTTGGTCCGAGAAATCATACTTACATGTATGTGAATCCTAAACCACTTGGCCATTGGTTATGACAAAGCATAAATTATCTTATTCCTTGCCCCACACCCAGATCAAATTCAAGGTACTTCATGTCAAGTTCCTGCACTTTGTTCTTTCTTCTACTGACTGGGTGCATGAGCTGAATCTGTCTGACCAAGAATTGCTGGGAATGTCTTGATCTAAGGAGACATTTCATACTCTACAAAATAGTTTTTATTCAGGAAAATTTATAAAACAGAGCTGACATCAGCTCAAAATCCAGGATCAATGCACCCTTAGACTCTAGTAGACATTCAGGTACATCTTCAAAACTTGGCCACTCTCTCATCTGCTTGATAACAGTAAGTTCATGAGAAAGTGCCTCTGAGGAACTTTATGAAGTGGCTAATGGGCATCATTTCAACTGTTCCTCCTCCTGCCAACCATGCCACCACCCTGATGCAGCGTGAAGCAACCCTGTGTTGTTCAACTCATTCTTCACTGCTGCTTCCTCATGAATCCAAGTACCCTTCCAGCATTTCCCACAAGGATACCTTGTTACCCACAGCAATCCTAACGTATGGAAGTACGGCTGATACTGAGGAACTTCTTGTGCAGACTGTCTCCTACCTTTCAGAACATTTCCAAAATATCTGTCCCAGTTGTTAGAGAAAATGAAGCTGTGTGCATAGGAAAATTGTCTGAAAAGATGCAATGTTTGGCTTCTTTCCTCAGATCCAGAATGTACTATGTGTTCCCTGGATAATGGACAACGTGTTGGGTAGTTCCAGATAAGGTATCCAATAACTCTATTTTGTGTCCCCACTTTTTTTGCCCTTGTTCCAGAGAAAGTTGGACAAGTGCCTGAGAAATAATTTTATTGTGTGGAGAGTTACTATGAAAATGTATTCTGCTATTTTTCATTGACCTCTAAAATGAACTCCCTAATTAAGTGCAAATGGGAAACTGACTTGGAGCAGGTTGTCTCTAATCTTGGACAAGACAGACACAGTAAAGTTTATGAACTTGATAGACTGAAGCTGCCAAAAGTCAGTTTTGCTTTTCTTCCATTCACTGCACATAGAATATCTATAACATGTTGCTGAAAAATACAAAAAAAAGGAGATTCCTTAGACATCTGTTTGCACTGAAAGTATCAAAAAAAAAAAGGGAAAGGCAGATGATATTCCAGATGATAAACATTTGTGCAAATTAATCTTTTATGCAGTAGCTTTTATCTTCTTAAAGAATCTTTTCTTCTTACTGAGTTGCACCATAAATATAAGAAATTGCACACATATAAAAAAAATAAAAGTTCTTATATGCTGTGGAATTTTTTCCTCCTGAACTTACATATAGGGGAACAGTTAGAGAAAAAGATTAAAATGGGCTGCAATATGCAAATTTCAGTTCTTGCTAAAAGTGAACCTAAGTTTATGGTGAAGTCATAGGAAAATATGAGTTCATTACAAATTATATGTGTATGTATGCAGGTAGAGCTACCAGAGATTTGCCACTTCAAAAATGATGAACAAAATTTTATGGCACTGGCTCACATGGATATGCCAGGCCAAGAGGGAAGTGATGTAAGAATAAAGGACCCAATACATGGTTTCACACCTTCTACTCAGTCTGAACAATGCCAATCCTGTATTGGAGAACCACTTGAAGTTCAAGGCTGGAAGCTAGGCTTGAGAATGCCCTAAGAAGTAGGGTAGGTGTTCCTACAGGGTGCTGTGCCTCCAGGAGGTCCCAGTGGGTGCCCTACACCCGTGCAAAGCACCAATACAGTGCCCAGGTGCTGGAGCCCCTTCACTCAGTCTCAGTCACTGCTCTCTTTGCCCTGCCTTGCTTCTGCTGCTCTTCTGTTTATAAACTGACCACAGTCTTGTGCCTTACCCTCATTTTATGGCCTTGATCTCAAGGCTAGATCCACTCCTGTCATCTCCACAACATTCTTTCAGCTTATGTGCTTCACAAGGGAGAGGGCACTGCCAAGGCAGATCTGGCACCAGGCCAGGGGACTACCGAGGGTTGCTCTTACTACTGAACTGTAGGGCATTAAGAGTAATGGAAAGCAAGAGGAATCCAAATACAGCTGTGAAAGCTAAGATAACTGAAATAAGGGCCAGAGAATGAATTTAGCTTCTGTCTGAAAATTTTCAGGGTTTTTTTCCAGACCTCTGGCTACAGCTATGTGACTGTGTTTCTGGCGAAAACCAGAAGTAGCTCTGCTGATATCAGTGTGAATCTGATGGAAGATCAGGCTCAGACTCAAGAGATTTCTTCATCTGTTTTATCAAAAAATATTTAGTCATCATAATCTGAAATGTGTTTTTTACCTATTCGCATACATTAAAATGCTGTTAAGTAAGAGAGATATGAAGTCTTTTCACCAACCCTTGTAGCACATCTGCTGGAAAGATCACCTTTCAGCAGAAAGGAACGCTTTCTTTATGAGTGACAAAACTACTCTGAAATTCTTATTTCCCAGGGATGTACTTTTCCCTAGGAAAAAAAATTACTTTTGCCCCATGGGTCTTTATTAATAAGACCTTCATTTGGCTCCTTGACTTTACCCTTAATTCGTGACTTATCAGGCTCCTTAGTAGTAAAAATAAAGGGTCATTTTCCTCTTCTAAATTTGCAAGCAGAGACAAACTAGAAAGTGGAGTTACAAATGCAAGAGGAAACTGATGCTTCTCTCACTGCAAAAGACCTTTGTGGTAAATGACAAATTTACACCAATGCAAGTGATATGAAAAGGAATATCTGCAGTGGTTTTGGATGAAGAAATAGGGCAAGAAATGTCAAGTGACATGAGAAGGGTCATTAAGGCAGATTCTGGGGTAGGAATTTACTCACAGTTCTGCACTGCAGTGGATATAAATATTTATTGCATCTTGCTTTGCATTCAAGTGTTAAAGAGTATCCAAACGTGAGTACATATTGCATGAAGCTTAACTAAGGACTAATTTCAGAGTTTTCAAATACAAGAAGAGCAGGGCTTCTTCTCTAACACAGATTTACTATCTGCCATTTGGCAAAAGCATAACTTTCCACTTTTAGCACTCTTACAAAATGCTGAATGGCCTCAATTCTCCTGGTGCCTAGAACCTTGTACCACATGGCTCTAACCATGGCAACATGATGTGCATAACCTAAGTGGTACCTCACAAAAACTCAGATGGTACTTGCACTGAAGGTCCGTAGTGGTCACACACAGGCAGGAATGAGAAGACACCTCTGTAGAAGCTGCATTATAGAAACCACATCTAAATTTTACTCTGCTACAAAGCTGCTCCCTAAAACTACTTGCAATAACAAATGTCATCGTTTGGTCTAGCAGATCAGAACATGACATGCAAGTCCATCTATGCCATTCAAAGCCCTCATGCTGCCCAACTTCTTAAATCTACTCTAAATTGGTTTATGTGTAATTATTAGTACCTAGGGTTACACCACTTAAATCTTTCTTAGTAGATTTCTCCAGTATGTCTGCTTTGGCTTTATTTGTCCTGACTTTGTCTTGATTTTGGCTCTGTTGTGATCTTTCACTCAAAATTTAATATAAAGAAGTTCCTCACATTTATGGAACAAACACCTGCTGAAGTCCCTTGGGCATTTTGAGTCCAAGAAGAACAATAAAAAAAGGCTTATCTTGAATGTAAGATTTGGTAAACTGGTTTCTTGTAATAGGCAGGAGTGCATCAGGATTCCAAATTGGGGTTTTCCCCGGAGTGAGCCCTGAATGTGAGGTGTCATGAGAGCGTGAGAACACTTACCTAATAAACAGGGATCCCTGTGACAGCGTCTCCACTGATTTTTTCACCTCATAAATATGTCACCTTAACTCCATACTTATTTTTAAGAATTTTTCCACCAACTCTGATGAGATGGAACTGTCCTGGAAGCACTTAAAGACTGAGCTCATCTTCCATTTATGCTTTTTTTTGAGATAAAAAATATTAATAAAAAAAAAAAATCAGGCACCATTTTAGGCTCAGATACATTAGACCATCATGTCCCATCTTCATTTTGTCCTGGAGAGACTGGTTCTGTGGTCAAGTGCTGCCATGAGAGAGGGAGAGTTCTCTACAAGTTTGTCTTTGGGCTTTCAGAGCTGCAAATGCTTTGGAGAGACAGCAAGCAGTGGAAAGAAAAGACTGGAAATCTATTTCAGACTCTATTGCGGATTTCCTCTGTTGCTCTATAGGCAAACATTTAGGTCCAGGTTTTCAAAAGCCATGACTTAGGTATTTAACAAATTGATTCTGAAAGAGTGATGGTTTGTACAACATCCAAGTGCTAGTGTTGCACTCCCTCAGTTTGTGGCTCCTACAGAATTCTGCAGCATGCCCTATAAATACCAACTTTGTATACCAAATTAATATATTTTTAATTTTTTTAAGAAATGTTATCTTTTCTTCACATCCTAATAAATTTAAACTTGACGCTGAACATGCATACATTATTCAAAGGAGGACAGTGATTACTGGAAGACTTCCAGATAGGAAGGGCTGAAAAGGTTGGAACTGTTCTCTTTAGAGGAGAAAGGCTAATACAAGAAACACAAAGAAGAAATAATAATTTTAAAAACTAATAGAAGGAATAAAGAATATTGGTGCTTTGCATTTCTTTATACCTCAAAAGGCCCAATTGATCATCTTCTAGCAATTGGCTAGATTGACTACCAGACTAAATGAACTTCTTGAATCCCACTGGGCAACTCCTAGAGCAGACATGGAAATGCGATGTGTGATGCAGGCCAAACTGTGGTCCTACAAATATGTACTCAGTCATTACTCATTTTAAGGGAGTGCAATGCACTCTTAAAGATTTGTAAAGTGCTTGAGATTCTCTTATACAGGGTGTGAAAAATCATAAGTGTGTGAGAGCATGTGTGTCTGCACATGCTTCTTTTAGAGGATTTTAATTTATGGACAGAGACTTTTGCATACAAATAAACACAATCATGTCCTCCTGAATTAATCCATCTGGCCAGATCTCAGTGTCATGGACTGGATTCATTCAGATAACAAAAGAGGAAGACAGAAGGATTAGTGAAGCAAAATGGAAAGTACAAGTTAACTTGGGGAAGCTGAAGGTGTCTGGAGCCAGCCAATAGAAAATATATTTTAAGTGTCAGATTTTGTCTCAGTATCTACCTGGCAGAAACCCTGTCAGAGTTCCATCAGAGCAGTATCTGTGGACTCTGTACCACGTGATGTGGAAGCTTGCACACAATAACAAATAGTCCCCTGGGCAGCTATCTTCTGTCCTCTTTGCCTTGTTTTCAGTACTATCACCAGCAGCAGTTATGATTATGTGCCATGTGGAATAACAGCTTGATCATGTCACATTTCTGCCATGCCTTGACATTGGCTTCAAAAGCAGTGTTCTTCTATGCTAAATTGGAGTTATAAAACTAAGTCCTTCCCACGTGAATAAGTATGGTAAATAGAGGATATTGATTAAAAAAAATACGGGAAGGTAAATTTCCTTAAATATTGCTAGCTTGGGAGCTCAGCCCTATGGTTAAAGAGCACTTTGACAAAAGTGTTTCTATGCTTAAAACAAGCTTTTAGCAAATGAGGCAGTATTTCATCAGGGTTTATTTATCATCATACCCAGGATGACTGAGTTTAGTAAAGGAGATAAATACAGAGTCTAATTATTCAAGTATCAACCAGCTGGCACGCAGGCAGCCTTTTCATTACTGCTTAAACAGCAAAACTGTGACTCCTTTTACCCACAGAAAGTCAGAGTTGCTCACAGAAAAGGCTGTGGTCACTAAAGACATCTTACTCACTGCTTGCCAAGGGAACTCATCCCAACCCCCAGGAGTTTCCAGTGCCTGTGCTGTCATTGTCAGCAAGCTGTAGAAAAGCATCAAAAGGAAGATGTGTGACTAGAAATTGAGAATGGACTTAAAACTCCTCAAAAAGCAGCTGCTGAAGCCCAGACCTGGCATCAGATGGTTGCAGATGGGAAAGATGTCTCACCTTATTTTCCACCCAAAGTTTTTCTCTGATATGAAGTAAATTCATAGATTCAAGCAATACAGAGCTGCAAAGTGAGAGCTGCACCTTACTCAGAAACTCATAGAATTTCTTGTCTCCTTCCCCTTACTTTTCCTCCAGATTTAAAAAAGCTCTGCCTCCTGAGCACAATGAAATTCGACTTTGCTGATCATGATTTTAATGCCTCCATCTCCATCCCCCTCAGCTGGGTTCCTGCAAACTTCAGGAGCACAGAATGAGGGCTTCAATTGTGCCTTCTTCAAAGCCATTTTTGATACGTGCTCATCTGTTAACCTCTCCTTCCCCCTCCTAGCAGCTATTACTGCAACAGAGATTAAGTGTAAGCACAAGATTTTTAAGAGAAACATGGTATTCTTGGTTTCACTAGCTGGTACATAAAAACTTGAGAGTGTGGGATTGATTTTCAGGTACACAAACCACCTGCCAAGATCTGAGTGGACTTTATCAGGAAGATGGCTCAGTTCTCCGCTTGTGCCTGACTAGTCCAAAGGGCTTTTCTCTAGCCCAGATCAGGATCTGCAATCATTTATAGAACTGTTCAGGAAATTAAATTTCTTTTTCTCTGAAAAAATGCATACTTTTTTTATTTCAGCAAAATCATCCACAGTCAAAGACCAGAAAAAGCAGCCTACCAAGCCCTGCTGTTTCAATTACTGAAAACAAAACAAAAACCTCCAAAAAACCAAAACCATATTTAATTTGCTAGCAACCTCAAGTACTGTCCCTGAGTTTGTTTGTTTTAAAGTTCCTCTTTGCTAGAAGTTTTCAACCAGCTTTTAATGAACAGGACCCTGGACCTGCTGTTGTTGAAGGCAACAAGGAGGAGAAGGAGATCTGGCACACGAACAGTCCTTAAGTGATCAAAACATGGATTTACCCAGATGATCTCTTGTGTAGGAATAATCTACACAAAGTTACAGAAAAAAATAAAATAGACATAATGGAGAGAACATCAAAAAACCACTGAATAGCAGGCAGCAGATTTTCTCAGCATAGACATCTGTAAATTAACGAAGTTCCAGTTTAAACAAAGCTTGTCAGAAAGAGTCTCTCCTTTTACACATTCTTTTTGGCTTCAAACAGTACAGATAAAAATACAATTCCTGCTCCTTTCTGCAGCACCCAGGACAAACAGTGCTGACCTTCCTCAGCATTTTCATGCATCAGTATTGACCTGTTCCTCTGAAACCACTAATCCTTGACTACTTCTGAATGACACAGAATATTAAAAGAGATTTCCTCCTGAGCCCAGTAAAGAGCTTGAAATCCTTCCAACTCTGCTAGCCTGCTAATCCTTAAATTATATACGTTTTTTTAATCTGGTCTAAGTGTGTGTCTCTGCTTTTAGTCACTGACAGACATGCTTTCATTTTGGTCACTGTTATCCTGGAATTTCTTCAGCTGTACGGTGAATGGTAAGATACCACTCTACACTCATCCTGTGGCTACCATAAAAAAATTTAGACTGACTTCGATTTTTTTAAAATGGGTGCTTAGGAACAGTTCTGGGGCTGTGCAAAAAGACCTCCCAGAGATTTAGGCTTCAAATAGCAACAATTCTTTGAGCCTTCTAGAACATATCGGCCCTGGAACTTTATTTAGGCTCCAATTTAGTGCCTGGATTTCACAAGCTTAGTGATCTACCTGTGGCTTGGGAGGCCAATTCTGGGAGATGGCAGGCATTCAGTGCATTGGAAAATTGAGCCAGTTATCTAAATCCAGCCTGCAGAAATCTAATCTTAGCCAGAAGTTTGCACCATTTGTCAGCACACAACTCTTCCTTCTCCCCTCAAAAGTTTTCCAGACTGCATGTATCACATTTCATTAGGGACTCCTCTTATTTTTTGAGTAGCCATATGACTTTTTTCTTTTTTTTTTTTTCTTTTTTTCTTGGTTGTTTTTGTTTTTGACCAGCTCTGTCAAGAGATTTCATAAGGTAACTTCATTAAACTTAAGGAAGTTACCACACTGACAGTTTGCAGTGTGTTGTGAAAGGTGTAGTGACTTGGAAAGTCTGACTCGTTGTCAAAATGAAATGTGCTAGTGCTGTGTGTAAAAACCCACTGGCCCCCCAGGGAAAACAATGAAAATATTCAACAAAGACACAAGCCTGCCTTTGTATTGTGTGTTTTCTGTTTCTCCTCTTCTATCTTTTTGCTGTAGAGGCCCTCTGATAGAAAATTAAGGCTTTAGGTTTTTCATTTCCTTGGTAAAGCAGAACACAGAACTTGTCTCAATAGCAAAACAGCCAAACATGGGAGCATAACTGCTCAAAGTAGTTAAGCTTCTCTCATTTGCAAGCAATCTGAGGTGTCTAAAGGAGTTGTGTTGCATGGCAGCCTTCTTTGCAGAGTCCAAATGCTGGTCCATGTACAGACTCACACCAGGACCCTCATGTGCTCTGAGGGATTCCCAAGATGTCTGGAAATAGAGAACATCTGTGCTAGAGCAAGTTCCCCCAGGACATAGGTCTGTGAAAATGTTCCCTGCCAATATACCTGTTGTAAGGGGTTTCTCACATCAGATGCTTCACCTACAAGTGTTTATACTGGCTCCTACATCTAAGCATGTTGCACAGGAATGAAAACCACCTTCTATAAGCCAGACAAACTACCAAGGAAAAGAGTCAGTGGAATCATCTTGCCTTTCCTTGTGTCCATCACGACCACTGTGGAACAGGAGCAGCTGCTGGTGAGCTGTTAGCCCCTCCATGCTCCTGAAGCCAAGATAAAAGCCATTTTTCCTTAAGGGCTTGCCTTTTTCTGTAGATGATTGCCTGAATCTGAACAATGCAGAGGTCTTTGCGTAAGACTGAGCTCTGCCTGAGTGTGCCTACAAGGCACTATAAACTACACCAAGCTCCAGGAGTTCCTAAAGGAGGTTGCTGCTCCCTCTTCCAGTTGTGTGGTCGATTTGCCCATAGGAAATCCCTGGTGTTGAGCTTTGTGGGCAGTGCTGTGGGAGGGACTATACACAGTTCTTCAGAGGACAACACTTCACCTTGACTTGTACCTCAAACTTCTAAAAACAAGCTGAGAGATCCTGCAGCCAAAGAAAGGAGACACCACTGCAAAAGCAGCAGCTTAGTTCTCCTTTCTTTCAGTCACGTTGGTATCTTGCAAGAAGACTGATTAATGCCTTCAAAGACCTCAGTGAAGCTAATGATAAAGCATTCTCTTTTTTTAAAAAAACAGGGTTTCTCTTCTCTGTTTCTGTGTAAGCATACCAGGTGCATTGGAATGTCGTACTGCATTTTGAGGGGAGAAAAACCTTCCTCACTGCAGTAGCTGATCAGGTTGGACCTTGACAATCAGGGGCTTGCTCACTCAACTTTTCTTTCTGAAAAGTTGCCATTATTTTCCCTAACCAATATTAGAAAGTTCCTCAAGATTGTTTATGCCCAGTCTCAGCTACTCTTGTGGCAGCTCTCTGGAGGTGGGGGTGGTGCTGGTTGTACCCTGGGTGAGCCACTATTGAAAAACAAGTCCATGCTGACTCCTGAAAGGAAGATTAACAGGTAGAAGTTCAGGATGAATCTGTCTGGCAACGTTTTCCGTGCTCTGTCATTACCAGACAAATAGCAGCACAAAACCTCCAGTGATAAGGCAGGGTGTTTTAGGAAGCAGGAAGCATAAATTACACAAACAAAACAGTGGACCTTTAAAAGCCAGTATTGTGAAAGGCATTTGCTGACTTCAAAACACATTCTCCTTTGAATTTTTCCTCATCTCTTCAAATTGTACTCATTGTTCTTAACAAACCCAAAGAAGCAATACCAATGGAATTGCATCAGACAACCTTAAAAACAGCAGGAGTCAAAGCCAAATAAGCCTGTTAGAAATGAATTTGTTATTTTATTTTCTTTTTCATTAAGAAGATAGTTGTCCTCTATTGATAAAGCAAGAGGGGATATGATAAAGCATCTGGGAGAAGACAGTAGTTTCCTTTCTGTGACACCCCTGCTGCAGCTCTGACTTTAAATGCAGCAGGTGCACGTGTCTGCATGGTGCCCTCCCTTAACCCCGAAGGAAACCATAAAGGAAATTTAGGTGGGGGTGGATGATACAACTGTCTGTCAATTGCTGCTAATCCACTAGAGGCCATTGTGACACAGAGTAAAGGGTGCTTGGCACAGCATTGCACTCCAGTGCTGCTTGGGCGTCCTCTTCGCTCAGCTCACAGGGATGAGTCAAGGAGTTTATTCAGTAGCTATTCAAGGAACAGCAGAGTGGAGAAGTGATTCCTCTGGATGTTGTGAAATTTCCCATGTATTATGGAGGAAATTCTGCTGGGCAGGAGCATCAACTTGTGCATGTAGCTCTTGTTCCAGCAACATGGAGTGTACCTTATTATGGCATTTTGGACATGATGTACAGTACTGGACAATTATTTGGAATCTAGAAATCATCTTAACAATTTCTTTTTTATTTACAGTGTTTTAAAAAGGTGGTTGCCTAAGGACTGTTGAGGAAATACTGTGATGGCAGTCAGAAGTCAACTAGTTTGCACTGTCCCACTCATCTTTGAAAATGTGTGAAGAAAAAGGTGATTTTTGAAGAAATGTGTTTCTGGTGGGATGGATGGTGAGCTGTCAGAAAATTGAAATTTTCTAGTGATGGCAATCCTGGGAACTGGAGAAAAGGAGTCAAATCAGGACAAATACAGCTGTCAGAAGGATAAGACAATAGTCAGAAAGGAAGAAAAAGAGATATCCAAGGGGGCAAGTCTTCTTGCCCTATAAGCCTGTACATCTTAGGGCAGAAAAGCGATGATCTCTAACAGCTCCTAGGCCAGTTGTCAGAAGAAAGACCTGATATATTTTGTCATTTCCATTTATCCCTGCAGCTACCTGAAGATACAGCAACAGCATTGAAATGTTTTAAGGCAGTCAACCAAGTCTGGTCTTCCATTGAAGAGAAACAGGGCCAGAGTGGCTAATTAACATTAGTGAGGTGATTCTCCAACTCTTTTCTGCCATGTACTGTACACTATAAAACACATGTAAGAGTTTTTTTAAAAATAAATACATATATGAAGATATTATTTCAGAAATCAGTACAGGAATGTTTAATATCTGCATTAAAAAAATACCAGAAGGAGAAACAATGCAGTGTCATTGTGGCAAACACATTCTTTCTTGTGGTTGCAATATCATAATCTTTCTTGTGCTGGGATTTAGGGAACAGCAAACCTAATGAGCCTTTCTCTGATCTTCCTGAGAGTGTCACAGTTCAGAAACAATTCCACTGTAGTCAACAAACCTGATAATCACATAAGTTGATCTATGTGGATGTAGGCGCAGGCTCCCTGTCTCAGGGGAAACATGCCTTTCTTACCTCTTTTACTTGAAGCACCTGGAAACACATTCCTGTGTGGATAATGCATCTCTGGAAAACAGGACAGCCACTTGGATGTCTGAAGGGACTGATCCCACTTGTTTGTAAGGCAATGTCTCCTCATTCTATTAGAGTGTTGGGAAACCTGGTCAGAGACTGGCTGTTAACATCAAGTCAAAAATTAAGGAAAGCACAGAAAACTGATTTATTACTCAAAAATTAATTTTTTTTATTTATAAAAGATTACACATGTGTATTTTCAGACAAAAATATTACAAGGAGTATGAGAGCAAGAGAGAGCAAAAAAGGAATGCTTGCTAGATAGACAGAATTTTTTAAAAATAGAAATACATTAATTTAATGAATAAAGCATTGAGTGTGCACTGTAGGCCCTGTGTTTTTAAAGATTTAGAAAGCTAATATAATATGAATCCAGCCATATAATCCTGTGTTCGAAAAATGTGAAATAATAATAACAATGTAACCTCATCCTCAGTATTTCCTCATTTCCTTAGGGCCACGGTTTCAAAAGGACTTAAAAAACATAGCAACAACACATTCCAACACTTCCCTCTGATTATGGGAAAGCACCCTGCCCTCCAAACCTAGGTAAGTGTTGACGTGCTCAATACCTCCAGCCTTTTCCTCCACAAGCTGTCAGAGGAATGGGTCACGTGTATGCCACAGGGGTCAGGCCTTTATTTCAGCTTTTGGGTCTGGTCCAGCAAGCACTGAAAATTAGGCTTGGGCTTTGTTATCTGAAGAAGTTTCCTGGTGTTTCACTGAAATGCTGTGTGGTACTTAGCACTGCTACCAATAAGGTTTTGGGAATTGAGCTCCTCTGCAAACTTGGATATTAACCTGCCTACACAGGAGTGCATTTCCTTTTAGGTTCAAAGGCATCCCCCAAGCTGGTCTTTTAAATGACCTGTGAGACCCTCCTCCTGCCACCACCCTGCCTTCCCCAGGCAGATTCCAGTATGTGCATGGCAGCCTTGGGCTCTTTCTGGGGTTATGGACGACCTCAGGGATGTATCAGCATGGAGCTTGCTGGAAGATGGATGGCTCACAGAAAAGTGAGGGAAGAGTCAGACTTTGTTGGGAGTGTTTAGCAACTTCCCTTGGGAAAGCTAGAAAAAGCCTGAATAACTGACAGGAGCAGGAGCAGACATGGTCAGACCTCTAATGCAAACTCTGACTAGATTTGAAGGGTCTTGTGGACCTCAGTAAACTAGAATGAAAATACTGGGTTTTAGTAATGATCATGAGCATCTCTTCTTGTGCTGATTATTTTACCCATGATTCTTGGATATACTTATGAGTTGTTTGGGGGTTTTTTGGTGGCCTTGAGTAAAACAAGGCATTAGGAAGCACTTGGCAGCTGATTTTGTGCCGATCTAGATCTATAATCTAACAATCCTGATCACTAACTAGACAGCTGCTTCACAGTGCATCCAGAGCAAAAAAAAAAAAATCTTTTTTTAAGTAATATAAACTAAACCATGTTTATTGTTTTGGTGGCTTGCTTTATTTAAAGATATTTGTATCTAGTTTTCTTCTGTCTTTGAATCTTCTAGAGCAGAATCATCTCCTTTCCAGTGCCACCTTGGTCTTGAGTAGCTTCTGGAAATTAATTTAATTTAATCTGTTAAATTAATGGATCCAATCCTTGATTTTCAAAATGAGGAGATGCAAAATTATTTTGAACTGTTGTTTCATTAACTAATTTTGGTTCAGGTAAACCCTCTGAGGGATTGTAATAAATACTTAAAATATTACTCTCAAAGCAGCCTCTCCCCAGCTAGGACAAAGCCACACCATCACCACCACCACATTTTGGTGACTTCAGCAGCACATGTTATGACAGAAATGCTTCAGTCTTGAGAGTAGCTACTTCCCTATTTTTTTAATTGTCTCTTTGTGCCAAGAATGCTTGCCTTTCTTCTTCTTTTATACACATGAAACAAAGTTCTCCATTACATTGTGCTTCAAATCTGCATTTTCCGGTGCCTGGAAAAGACTTCTTCTCAGCCCACGCTGCAGTCTTCTGGAGCAAAGCTTTTTGTATGCAGTGAGGAGTGCATCATGCTTTGGCCATAACTGGAATGTGCACAGCTTTGTGAAGTTTCTCAGAATGACTCAAAGAGTGGAAGCAAATAAAAAACCACAGAGATATTTGTATCTTCAATGTGCTTCAAGTAACTGCATTATTACCACAGCACCTCGGAGGCTTCCCATTTTTGCAGATTGCACATTGTCACCACTTCCTAAATAGCTGTGTTTATTTATTGAAACTCAAGAGTTTTATTTAACACCTCATGTAAAAAACACTTCTCCTTATCTAAGTCATTTAGGCCAACATCTCCAAATTCTGGTGCCCATAGCAACCCACTATAATCCTTATTTAGACATGCATTGCAAGTAGCCTCATTTTTAAAGAGAACCAGCTGGAGCTTTTGTGAAAACCATACTTTTAATTTCTTTGGTTGCCTGGCTTTGAAATTTAACCAGCACTGTTAAAATAACAGGTGATATGAGAGGCTCAGGCTGTGGCAGGGACTGCAATCAGAACACTCATATAATTATAAATTAAGCATAAGCTTGAGCGAAGCGCTGGATTTGAGGTTTTGTTGCCTACAAGTGACAGACATGGAATTGAGGTGAGATTGCTGTAGGAATGCAAATTATGTGGTCATGTCTCACTGGAGGGGGGAAGTTAAGGGCATAATTCCCATCAACCTCTCCCAGGATCTCAGCATTGGCACTTAGATTTGGAAATGCTATTGTGGGCATTGTCTTGTGCTCAGTCATTTAAGAGTCGGTGAAGTGAAATGTTTCAGGAGAAGCTGGGAGCTGGCTGGAATTTTGATGCGAGAAATACCAGAGATCTCCTCCTTCACAAAAATAGAATGTATTAAAATTATTTTTTGTCTGTGATAGACCACACACTTGCTGCCATCATCTTGAATGCAGTGTTGAACTGGTGTTGGAGGCTGCAAGGCAGACATGCAGTGGGCTGGGTCTGGAGCAGCCACGGCAGCAGCTGAAAATCTGCCTGGGGTGGCTGCCGGCTACTGTGTCGGAGAACCACAGCACTCCTGGTATGAGCAATGAACAGCAGTGAGTTGGGGAAGTGGCACATTTTAGGTTTTAATTTTTCAGGTTGAACCCCCTGCCAAGGCTACAGTGTCAGCCAAAACCACAGAGTTCCAAAATGTGTCTTAACAGCAAACCGAAAAATCAATATGCCTTCCCCATTTTCCTGGAGCCTGACAGAAAACCCAGTTAGTGAATAGGTGTCTTTCTGTCCTTTTTGGGGAGCACTGTATAAGATCCTGAAGGGTGAAAATAAACAGAGGGAAAATGGGGAATCTACTGTCATGCAGAAGGCACCTCTCTGGTAGGAGTTTTGTGCCATGTAAATAGACAAAGCCCTGCCGACTTGCCTTTCAGACCCCAGCAGAAATGCATGTTAAGGACTATCTACTTGAGTTCATTGCTGCATGGGAGATCGAGTAAGTAAATACTGAACTGTAAACCTCTGTCTGTTTACAAAAGGGCACAACAGTAGATAAAAGCATAGTAAATTGTGAGAGATTGGATTGACAGCACTGGAAAAATCTCGGTTGGTAGCTATACTTAGACGGCCAAGGGTGCTTCTATAAAAAACTGTGTTCAAGGAAACATTGGCAGATTGAAGGCATACAATAGAGTAAATCATTTACACAGTTTTATTCAGCTACCTGTAATTGTGGCTTATAATGAAAATAGGAGGCCAAATTTGATCTCAATATGAGTGCAGCTCTATGGATCTGGCTTGTAAGTTACAAATAATTTATCTGAAGATAAATGACAATGTTTAAATTATTTGTTGTTTGCATGGATTAATGTTAATTCACATATACACACTTTCTTGACTTTCCACACATACAACAGTGGAAGTTTTGCAGACAAAACCAAAAATACAGTCTCTGAGTCAGGCTGCTTCTACCACTGTGTTAGTGAAATTTCTAATCATCATCTCATGACAATAGTTTCAAGGGATTTATGAAAAAGTAGCAGAGAATACACTTTTCTGTAATTTACTACTTCCTGTAATTCATCATACCATTTTTTCCCCAAATTGCTTTGACTTTTTTTTGGGAGTATCATATATCACAGTCCAAGTACTTGTGACCCTTTTTCAGCTGATACTCTTCTGCCTTTGTGCATTGTTTATTACTGTTTCACTGCAAAGACAACTATGAAAGTAAAAGGTAAAGCAAGAGACAATGTGGCTGAATAGGAGTGTTGATTAGAAGGCTGCCTCTGTGGGGCTTTGTTTGGTTTACCAAAAATCCCAAAGATTTAGTTAAGAACTTTGGGTGTCATGGAACTGGTAAGTGAAATTTTACAGTAGGGGCTGCACAGAAAGTCAGACTGGATAGTCTGCTCATCCTTTCTGGTTTTATGACACTTCAAGTCTACTTCAAATCTGTTGAAACCACTGTCACACAGTGCCAGTTAAGCACAGCCGCACCAAGTACATTTGGAATGGATTCACCTTTAGAAAAGCGTAGGCAATGATGTTAAAGCAAAGCAAAACTAAGGTGGCAACATCAAGAAGGAAATGTAAAGTAATAAATAATATGAAGGCTGGCTAAGGTAGGAGTCTGAAGTAACTGCTTCACCTTCAAAGCTGACCAGTGCCACAAGCTCTCACTTTTTTGAGCGGTTTGTTTAGTAGAAGATGAGAAATAAGAGGATATTTTCAGGGGGAGGGGAGTGTTGCTGCAGATAAATAAAAAACAAGCCACAAGCTTATGAGGGCAAAAATTACCATCTACAGAGGACAATAAAAACATATTGAAGGCAGCGTTCCAGAGTTTTTGGATTCCCACCCATGGGTTTTGATATGCAGTGTTAGTACCATTACAACCAGGCCTCTTGAAGACATAGATGAGGAAATACAGATTAGAGTACAATGTTATCACATGTCTTTTTCAAATCTACTCTTTTCCTGTGTATTTATGTACACTTGGAATCATTCAGCATTCCCAGAAGTTATTTGAAGAATGACTGTACTCTCAGCAATCTTCCTATTGTGGCAGAAGATGATAAAATAATTAACGAGCTAGCTGGGAGCTGGAAATTTCACATTCAGTTTCCAGCACTGACACAATCTTCCTGTATGACCCTGGCTAAGTCACACAATCTTTCTGTCACCCAGTTCCTCATCTGTGCTTTGACTATGAGAAAAAATGAAGCATTTCTGTTTAGCTCTCCAAAAAAGCATCTCTACTGTCACACCTGCCAAGCACATCCCGATCCACAGCACACTTATTAATGTCCTGGTGCGAGTTGCACAGCAAAAGTCAGCCTGAGTAACCAGAACCAGAACTCACCCACAAAAAGATTTTTAGCTACTTGCAAGTACAACAAGGAACTGGTATCATTCTGAGCTACCACTCCACAAGCTCATGTCCCCCTGGTGGGTGGTAACAACTTGATGAAAATGTTACCAATTCCTAGTTTTGCGAAAAGAAATTTACCCTAAACTGGAGCAGTTCTAGGAAATGGGAAGTGTTGTCAGGCATGTAGTAATTACACAGCTTGTCTGAGATAAGTGCAGGGGACCAACAGTGCAGTGCACAGCACTCTGCTGGATGGAACCAACATGTTGGAGCTGTGCCACAAAAGGTCTTCTCTTTGCCCATGTTAAAATGTAGATAATAAACCAAACGTCTGGAGGAGCAATTCGAGCCTTCCTTGGAGTCACACCTTTCCACCAATCATTCTGAGGAACAGCTGGGATAGAAATAAAACACAAGAGGCCTCAACTGAAGAGGCTGCTTGGAGGTACTAAGATGACATCTGAGAAAGGGAATCTCTCCTCCTTTGTTGTCACACTTTTCCTTTTATGTGTTGTCTCAACAGCACAGCAATAGTAGAGCAAGAGTAGACACATGGACCATCCCTTCAGAGTTTATGAAAACCATGAAATAGGAATCAACAGCACACCACTGCATTTCAAGAGCTGCTCAAGACTTTTTTCTGTATTAAAAGGCAAAAACTGTTTTTTCTCTATTTTCACCTCTTCACAGATATCCAGGTTCTCTTCCTGAAAACTGGATTTTCTCCAGGGCCATGTGATCCATGTAGAGTAAGCAATATTTCTTTATTTTTTGTCTAATTTGTGGGATTGCCTGAAGGGTGTTTCATCACAATTCTTTTGGGGTTTTTTTGTTCTCTGAATTGACTGGAAATGTCCAAAATTTTTCCTGCAGTGCTGAGCTGTGACCAGTCATGGATGTCACACAGAGGAAGTGAGGAGCTGATCCTGCAAGGCAAAGTCACTGGGAGTTGAGAGATTTTTGTCCTTCACTGATATGACTTCCCAGAGTTATAGGATGACTGGCTCCGTGGCATTAATCTGACGACTTAGTCTTTATCTTCAACCCATGACCTAAGCCTGCTGATGTACACAACCATCTCAAAAGACCAGTGATACCTATTTAAATGTTTAAATGAGTTTAACATGTGAATCTATATTTATTTTCAACATTTAACATTTAAAACATTTTTTTAAATTAACCTTTGATAATATAGTTGTCCTTATCTTTCTTTTTGTTGCCTTATCTCTTTGTTACCATTATTAATAGCTTCTCATTATTGATAATAAGAGTCACATGAGTGACTGAATTTCAAAAGGACTCATTTCACATTTCACACATATTGTCCCCCTTTTGTCCAGAGACTCCCACAACAGTTCTGTTTTTCTTTTGCTTTAAGTTTTCCCTATCCATCAGGGAGTCTTATCCACCTCTTGGTGCAATGGGCTATGTTTGCAGCACATCTTTAAATCCAAGAATCTCCATTCTATGTCTAGCCAAAACCCTAGGAGAGTCTCTAGCACAGATGAACTTCTGAGAGCAATATTTTACTATCAGAAGGGCATGTCATACCTAGGGAGACAAATCTGACTTATTGCACTGCAAGATAATTGTCTGCACCCCTAAATGGCCTGTGAAGGCCTTGAGGAGGCATCTTGCTAACTTGTGAAGGGCAGTTGTTATTCTGTCAGCATGTGAGAACTCCAGAATAAAAATACCAGACATATGCTTTTTCCATGTCCTCGGAACTTGAAGTGGTAAATGCATTCATTTCCTTTCATTTTGCATCCATCTGATTGCTTTTAAACATAGTAAGGATCAAATCTTTCCAACACTGGTACCTAAGGCCAACCTCCCTCTGACTTCCACGAGACGGGAATTTGGCTCTCAGGAATTAGTGTCTGGGGAGGATGCATTGAAATAAATGGTGATTGTCAAAGCACATTGGAATTTAGAGCACATTTGTTGCAAAGATAGAAGCTCGCTGGGGTATCTGATTGTCAGAGTCAATTTTATTTTCCTTACAGCACATATGCACATATTTGAACCTTGTCATGCTGCAAAGGGAAATACCTCATTAGATTTCACTAGGGTTTCTTCAGAATTGTTTATACACTACAGTCAATAAAGATATTTTTTGTTTAATAAATGAAATACTGGAAGGGCCTGTTCTATCAGGAAATCGAAGGAAGTGCATTTATCCCTGGTAAAGATGAAGCTCTATTTTATAGGGTGCAGAAAGCCTGCAATGTGTATTATTTTTCAAATAGTTGAAAGATTTATAGTGGTAAATGGTTTCTTTAAATGGTTTCTTTTTCGGTCTCCTGATTATATTAACTGCAACGAAGCAAATGTTACAAATAAAAACAAGAGTAAACCAAGAGCATTTGTACATTCTGTATTTTCAATTATGATTTTAACAGAAATTAATCACTGGTCCTTTTTTCATTTGGAAGCAGTTTTACTTCCCTTTTCCCCACTGGACATATAATTTTGATTTATAAACACAGCAATCTGGAGCAAAGGGAAGTTTTAAGCACTGTACATATTACTGCTGAGGCCTAGAATTATTTTGCTTAGAATTTTTATCTTTCTTTGTTTTATATTTTAAGGTCGATTTTAGCTTTCCACTTTAGAGGTGAAAAACATGGTTGCAGATGACATTGTTTGCCCATTTCAAATTCACACAGGCCTAAGGTTACATCTTGCATGCAAGGCCCCGTTTTATAAACATGGTGAAGGGTTCTTCCAGTCAAAATGTGCTTTCAACCAGGATAAACCTGTCTCCCCATGTTAAGACTTATAAATCTTCTCCACAGGGCTATTTACAATCCAGCTACTGCACGCTTACTTTATTGACTCTGAATTAATAAATCAGTTTTCCACATCACCCCATTCTCTTTGCTGATGTTTTGATTTGGTGTCGATCCAAAAGTCTCTGATCATAGACACATGATTATAAAACCATCTCTCGCACTGAAAACTATTTAAGGAACAAGCGATGGAATTAACTTCTTTTAGATATTGTTTTACGCTGCACATTTGAACTTGGGGATATACATTTTTCACAGGGCTCATTTCTGCTGGGCAGAACACTCTGATAAGGCTGTAGAAGCCAAGAAATTAAATGAGGGTTTTTTTCATCATTCACTGCTTGGCTTGAGCTTCCACAGCACACAGTATGTGTCTTTTACTCAGCTGGGGCTCTTTGAGTGAATGCAGGTGTCTCTCCCCTTTAAAGATTTTTAAAACTTTTAAAAGAGTTTCATAGGTTTGTTTTGATAAAATTGGGGGGTTTTTTTCTGCTTCACCACTCAGGTGGATTTTGCTGAACTATGAGAGAGAAAAGGATAGGCCGTCAGAGATTTGCAGTAAGGGGGCGGGTTTTCCCATCTAGGAAACCTAGAAAAGTATTTTTGTTCACAACTTAGGCTTGAAATTTGAAAACGCTTTGTATGAAGGCTGTGGGAGATCCCTAGAAAAACATTTACTATACTGAGATCAGAGACTGGCTTGTGTCTCAGCAATAGCATCTGTCATTTTCTCCTCATAACTGTTGGAAGAAAGGGACTGATATGAGCATTTCTAGATTTCCACTTGAATCTAATCCTTTTTTTGAATCCTGGGTGGAATTAAAAACTAGAGGGAGCCTCCAGAGCGCAAGGAGCATCTAGTGATGGAAATAACATGAAGACCAGCCTTGCAAAGCATTTGATCTCACAGAAAAAGAGCCCCTGAGACAGAAGCATGGAGGAGTTCAAACCCCATGTAAAGCCTCTGCTCATTTTCAAAGACAAAACCCAAATCTTAGCCCACAGCTCATCCAGAGGTGAAAGGCCACTGCAGTGTGACATTTGGCAATTCCCCTTGTAGAACAGGCACAACAGGGTTTGTAAATTATGCCTTTTATAAGGATGTTGTAATCAGAAGAGGACAAGTGTCCTTTTTAGTTTGAGAATGGTAGATAGCTGAATGGAATGCAGGATGTGCAGAGACCTGTAGATGAGCTGTCTTGAAAGGCCTTGTTGTCATTACTCTTGATCTCTCAAAGATCTGCAATATCAATATTGTCTATTCCAAGCAATGTCCCTTTTTGTTTATACTCAGCCAAGGCCTGTGCATCTAAAAAGATTGCACTGCACTCCATGAACTCAAATTTCTATAGTTTACTATGTCTAATAGAGAAGCACACTGCTTACCCACATTATTCTTCAGAGAATATAATAATATTCTTTCAAGAGAATCTGATTTTGTCATGCACTGACCATTGTAGCTTAATTATATTAAGCCCTTCATAACATGCTTGGAAAAGAAATCAATGTCTGTATCCCTCACTGAAAGCCCAGACAGTATCTCAGTGTACATGGTTTGTGCGCATCTCAGTGGTAGCACCTAAGATGTCAAGGAATTGCATCGAATTCACCATTGAATTTCAAGTAAAGTCACCTAAAGGTAAAACAGAACTAACTCAAGCTGGTGATACTGCTGATCTTAGGTTTCCTGTCTTTGTGTTTCCCTGCTCTTTCTTTACCAGAGTAAAACCCAGAAGAGAGATTCTGTAGGGTTATTGTGCTGATGAGCCCCTCAGTGGCACCCTTGGTAAGGCTTATATCTTCCCTCTGTGGTTTGACTGACACTCATCGAACTCTAACCCTTTCCTGAATTGCCTCAGTGAGGAGCAGGGTTGCGCTACAGTCTCGCTATGTAATTTGGTGGTGGTTTATTCAAAAGAGAAGTGAGGACAAATTCACTCACTTAAGATCTCAGTTGTCCTCTTTTTCTCCCCACTGGCTTTATAAAACAATGACAAGGCACTTAGAGAGACAGAATAAATCAGATAAATCTGGGCCTCTGTTTTGTTTACAATATTTTACTACAACAGCTGTTAACAAACATCACCAAGTTACCAATAATACAGCTAAAAAAGCTAAAAAACAAGCCAGAGAAAGTCCAGCAATTGTCCATTGTAGAGAAAAACAAGAAAATTCAAATTTTGAGGCACATTATCTCTCTGGGACTATTTCAGAAGAGAAAATTTAGTCTGGAAAAAGATAATAGAACATTAAAACCCCAAAGAGCAGTAACAGACAAGAGATTAACTTAAACACCTCCTAAAAATAAAGAATTTGACTTTGTCCCAGAAATCACTGACACCAGCATGTGACCTATCACAGAGACAGGGAGACAGTGCAGAAAGATAGTGGGGATACAGAAAGAATGGTGATACCACAAGTAAAACAACAATTACGAGGAAAGCTGAAGACAAATGGTAGGAGAGCAACAGCAACAGATGTTTTCCCTTAAGGTCATAAATGAAAACAGAAATCCTGATGCACAGGAGCTTTTCCGGAGAAATACATCTGTATCGGAGCATGAAACACTAGTGAAAGAAAAACAGAGCACAAAACACCAAGAATGAAAGCAAAGCAGTCTCCTCTTTTTGCAAGGAGAATCAGGGCAGATGCTCAGGTCACTGGAGATGAGCTGTTGTCTGAGGAGCAATGATCTCATCTCTTCCCACCAAGAAGATGGGAACAGACCCACAGTGCTGGGTTCTGGTAGTGTTTGGATGACTCACTGCCCAGGGTACCTGGCACAAGATTTGGCCTGAGGTTCTTGTGCCAGGGAGGAGAAGGAGCAGTACTGGTTTGCAGGGGCTGAGGCAGAGAGCAGGAGTGGTACAAGGGCACAGGAGGCTGCCAGCTAAAACTGTCCTGCCTAAGTTCCTGGTCTGCTGGTGGCATTCCTGGATGGCCTCTGTGCTGCATTTTGGGCCATGAGGTGCCCTTTAGAAGTCATAACGAGCTGTATACGAAGTGGCAGAGCACATTCAAGTGAATGCCCAAAATGTGTTATGCCATTCCAGCAGGAGACACACTGAGGGCAGCTGTGGCCTGAGCCCATCCCCAACCCTGACTTTCCACACAGACCTCTGCTCTTTATTTTTCCCCTACAACATCTGCATTTGATCTCTGCTCAGGAAAAAATGCAGGGAAAAGTGCTTTCTCAGACCACCTCTTGCTCAAGACTGACATTATCAGTTTTCAATATTCACAGGGCTATTGGGTATCCAGAAGAGGGAATGGCTGGGATCTGAGTGTACCATTCAAGCCTAAACCAAACACCTCCCCAGATTTTGCTCAGACTATCAGGAAAGGTAATTTAGCACCTGGAGAAGATAGGGTTTGGAGCTTGTATTTGGCACGCCAGCCAGCCATCTCAGAATGGACCTACCAGATGAGATATTGTGTCACAAAAAAAGTTCACAGAGGTGTTAAATGCAAAAGCATTCCTGAACCAATAGAATATAAAAAACACTAAAAACTCCAACACTTTTGCCAGGAAAGAATGGTTTCTGTGTGTTTTTCAAAATGCTGTTTGCATAAATAGCCAGAAAAGAAGGGAAACAGGATTTTTAAGAAGTACCACTGTGATTTTTACAGTTCTGATAAACACGGTGCATATGCAGGAGAGCTCTGGAAGCCATCTGGTTGTACAGCCGGTGCAGGGTGTGCTCTGCTGGCTCATGGACATACCTGCTCAGTAGCAGAGCTACCAGAGCTTTATGCTACACAGCCTGACTGACTGTCGATGGAAAAAAGAGTATCTGCACGTGTGTGTGTGAGTTTGGATCACTGAATGAGGTGGTGGATAAGATTTCAATGAACCTAAAGGACTTAGGGGCCTGTGTCCCATTTTTATAGGTGACCCGTTGTTGCAGATTCAACACAATGCCATGGCAACACCATAAAAAAGTTGCCATTCCTCAGCCAAAGGACTATAACCACCTTGGAATGCTTGAGCTGAGAACTCATCCTGCTCGTGTGGTGTAACTCTAAGGACAGACCCATCACAGTCACAGTGCACAGACAGCTTGTCAAGGGGTGGGTGGTAAACTGTTTTGTTGCCATAACTCATCTCTGTATGCCAGCACATAGTGTCCTGTTTTGGTTCTACATACATTTTTTGAGAGGATTCCTAAATTACTTAAATAACTTCTGGATACTTGGGGGGGAAAAAAAGAATATAAAAAAGCTAAATGCTCACAGTTTGAATCAACAGGAGAGCTGACCATGAGCAGATTTGTGAAACATTATAGCACTGTTATTGTGGGTTTCCAATTGCAGAACCAGGAATAAAGCTGACACAAGATATAATCAAAGAAGAAGTAAAAGACTGGAAAAGAAATAATGTTAGCCAACATTGTTTTACGAACATCAGTCTCCTCGGACAGATCTGATTACATCCTCTGGTGAGATTATAAACTTGCTTGATAAAAATTACTGCATAAATATATGAGATATTTTAAGGCTTTTGACTACTACTGCACGACATTTAGGCTTTCAAAAATTACACAATATAATAGAGCATGTGAGGTACTGAATGGTGTAAGGAGCCAAATGAACATCAGGGCCCTAAAAGCAGTCATCATCAAGGGCACGGGCTCTAAATTCCTGTTTTGATTAGTCAGAAGAGGCTGACTGCTGAAATCTTTGTGTTTCAGGAAAGAAAAAACTAGCCAGGTGTTTATACAGCCTGTTAAATATCTGCAAAGAGTATCACTCACCCAGCCCCAAACTCATTAGCCTACAATGGTAATTAAACTATCCCTTGGCTATTTCTAAATTACTATTTTGGGAAGTCATTGAAGAGACAGCGAGATTCAGTTTCTCAAATAAGAAAAAAGAAAAAGACCTGCTAGTTTGAGGAATAAACATTAAAGAATGCAAAAAGGTTTTTGTTTGGCTCATAGAGCTGTTCTTTAGGTCTGAACTTCCTGAATTCAAATGCCAACACCATTTGAAAACCATTCTGCAAAAATATGTCTTCCTTGACTTTATAATACCATTGTACTGATGCTCCCTACTTTTCCTTCAGTGTTTCACAGGTAGCAGACTTGTGAGTTTATTATGCTTCTTTCATGAAACATGAAGTAAATTTCTGTGTAAGAGTTTTGCATAACCTGTGAATGATGAGCTTCTTTCATTATATTTACTGTTGCTTACACTGCAAACAAAATGAGAAGGGGTTTTTGTGGAGGAGAGCACGCGTCACCTTGTGTTTTAAAATAGCAAAAGGTCCCTCACGTAGGAGAGGGTAAGTCACAGCACCATTGTGAAAATCCTGAGAATAATATGAGTATAAACAAAAGTGAAAGAGAGTGGAATACTTCCAGCAGACATCATGGAGCAAACTAAAGACAACAATTTTCAAAAATAAAAAAAATAGTTCCTGGGAAAGTTGTTTATTTTTTTCTGAAGCTATTTTTATTCATTGTTTCTGTAGCAGAAATACTGATTTTGTAATGTATTGTGCTAATGTAGTGTAGGTGACATGTAATTCATTCATTAATATTTTTCCTTGATGTTGTGCATTTCAGTGCATTTTTAACCAGATTTTATTGTAAGTTTAAACCAGGAAATCTGTGTAACAGAGACAAAAATATTCACAGATAACTAAAAAGTAGCTGTATAAAAACCTTTATTCATAGCCCAAATTCTATAGACAGTGCATATTCTATAGAAATTTTTAGGGGGATGGCGAAACAAGCCCTGGTTTTTATATAATGTGGCACAGAGTTTGTTCAAATCTGGTCACCAGGGAGATTTCACTTGCTCACTAGAAGCGAGGAGGACCAGTGGCTGGCTGGTAGAGAATTGAGCAGCAGTCCAGGGTGCTAATGGAATGATTATCCACTTGACTGATACAAGGGCCTGGAGCTATAATAACAGGGTAATTTTTAAATTCAAGTTTGCATTCCCAAGGAGACAGGAGGACAATGAAATGAACACTGCTGTTGCGTTGCCAAAAGCATCAGTTTCCCTAAAGCATCTGAACGACACCACCATTTGTCATTAACCTTGCTGTCTCTTACACTGAGCATTTCTTTCAAAAGACCCTCTCCTTCTCTGTTCTTCTTTACAACATGGATATCCTCAGGTGCTGTGCTGAGCTCCATCAGGCAATACCTCAAAGGAGAATTGAGCAAACCCATTTGGATCAGGTGAGTAACTTCACATTCCCTTGCTGATGCCCACAGCATGGACCTAGCACCCTCACACTAGCTAGCACTCGATATGAGAGCCAAATCTTCCTCTGTGTAACTGCTGCTGGAGTTTTAAAGTGTTTCTGCTTTCCCTCTCACATCCCTATGAGCTAACCACATACCCTTGCTACTGTTGTCCTGTAACTGTCTTGAAAAAGAAAACAAAATAGAAAAAAAAGTATCAGAAATCCCCTAACTAATTTTAACAGCTAGGGAGCTGGCAAGCAGAAGTGTATGTGCTGTAGAACTGAAACAGGTGTGGTTTGAGTATTTTCCACATTTGGTTTTGGCAAAAATGTGAACAGAGAGTATTAATTCCTCCACACTGATAATGGGGTCTTGGAATCCGTTATCTGAAATAAAAAATTCTTGGCAGAATTCCTCATGTACTCAAGTGTGCAAGAAAAACTGAAAATTATGGCTTTCTTTTTTTTTCTTTTTCTTTTCACTAGGAACCATTTATAAATGCATACATTTTTATGTGAATTTTACTGAAGCAGTTTTTGCTTAGAGAGTGTTACATGTGGAAACATCCCCAACCCTCTCCTAAAACAGTGAGCTGGATCCCCCTCTCAAACAAATGCCCCACTGATGGATTTGCATCTCTGTGTGCATGTGCATGTGCCTCTGTTCTTGCATACCTGCCCATACCCTGTGGGACTCCACCAGGTTTGGTGCCCTTGCACAATAAAAATAATCCATTGTCACCAGCATCTCTCTGCAAACGTAAGTGTAAAACGTCAGGTGCCCTTAATTTTGGGAGAAACTGCAGCTGTCAGGGCACAAGATTTAACATACAAAGTGAAATAATGGCTCATTGGGCATGACATGTAGCCAATTCTGCCTTTCTCTTATTCTCCATTCCCTCTGTTCTCCACAAGTCCCCTAATCCTGGGGAGACACAAAATCTTTGTCAAGGAAATTCTGTGGCATCTATGCCACCTCTGGATGGTCTAGGTGATGTACTAAATACTCTGATCATGGTTCCCACGTTTCTGCTTACTGGAGAACACGATTTATGCCTTTTCTCAAAACTCCTCCAAAGAGCCCCTCAATACTCATTGCTTCCACAATGCAGAGAGTGTTTTGGCTACTGATAACAGATGGATGATGCTCACAATCCTGCCTGTAGCACTGCAGTACGAGGGAAGCTTCTACTGGAAAACCTGCAGCCAAATCTCAGAATGGGGATTAGGTTTTTCCCTTATGTGCCTTTGCTCTTTGGCCCTTAGATCAGCCTGACTCTTGTACTCCTGCACTCTCACTCTGACAACAAACCTCAGCATCCCTGTTGAAGTTGCTCCCAGGGTCCATAGGAGGCACAGGTTTGTGTTTTACCCAGGTGAGGAAGGCACTGCTAGAGATCCCCCAGTCTGAGTGCTCTGCACACCAGACCATCGGCTATAGGAGCAGGACTTATTTTGACTGTTTTAAAAGAAAAAATGGTCCATTTGTCTTACAAAAGACAAGGTTTGTGGCTGGCTCTCAGACATCAAGTCTCAGATGGACAGACAGCCTCTGTGCCATGCCAAGGCAAGGTTTCTCCTGCAGGGTCTGTAATCTGTGTGTGGCCTTTCATCAAAGCTGGGGCTTTAGGGCTCACAGAAACCAGTCAAAGCAGCCGGATGTTCATAGATTTACAGATACTCAAGAAACATGGTTCTTCAGACCTAAACTATGTTTCAGTGGTTTCTTCCTGTTAGATTTTTCTGTAAGGAGAAATAATACAACAGTAGTAAATTATCTTTGGGGTTTGGGGTTTAGGTATTTTTTTTCTATTTCACCAGTCATTCCTTGGTAAATAAGACCATGTAGTTTCAATAGCCAAATTGACGTTTATACTCAATATTATGTTTATCCCAACCTGTAGTCTGAATATTTGAGGCATGGATTTTGTATCCCAATACATGTCACGACTCTAAGTGCTCTATAAACATTATTTTTCCATTCTCTTTGAGATCAAACTTCTCAGTTCATTTTTGGAGTTCTTGAAATCCTCACACTGCAGCTCTCATTTTCAGCGGGATCATTCATTATTTTCCCAGTTCCTTTCAGGTCTTCAGCTTCTTAGCATCTTTTGCATAGTTTGGTTAATTTAATGCTCTTTAGTCTTGCCTTCGGTTTCCCGTTGATATTGCTGTGCTTGCTTTGGTTGCTCCAGTGGCAGCATTCTCCTCACTGGCTGACTCTACCTCTGTCAACATAACAATTCCTGTCAATCACCTACATGCAAACCCGGCTTCTTGGTAGCAAGCCCCATAGGAAAAGCCAATGGCGAAAAGAGGGGAATTCTCAATGAAAAGCCAGACCACATTTACTTCTGCACGTACGGGCTTCAGCAACCTTTTTCATTCGTCGGCCAAGAAGAATGCCCTGGAAAGCCTGTTATCCATAGATGGCCAAAGGATACAGGCTTATTCAAAGGCAGTGCTCAGGAAGGGTGGGGTAATGCCAAGGCCCAACGCAGAGCTTTGCAGCTCTGAAATCCCAGCAGTTTTTGCCAGCTGTAGCAGGACTCTGCTGTGTGGGCGCCAAGCCACGGGGCCACACACAGCCTCCGTGGCTCAGCACCCACACAGCCAACTCTTGCCTAAAAAAGGGGAAAAAAATTTTAAAATGCTGAATCAGACTCCCAGAGCCTAACCAAAAAACAGGCACATAAACTACAATTTTTTATCATAGTAACTCAGGTTGGGAGCAGAGATGTTGTAGAAAAGCTGGAGAAGAGGGGAAATATTCCTAGTGTTAAAAGCAAGCTGGAGTTCATGGTGTTTGACCACAATAGTTTTCTTGGCTGCTATGGTTCCATGACTGATTTAAGAGGGTTTCAGGTTAATAAACCATAGTTGCATATTATTGTCTGTGCTGCTCTTGCACTCTTGCTAGTAATGCCATTTATTCATAGATTTATGATGATCACCATAGTACTATAGAGATTATGTGTTTTTTAGGAATATTTGCTGGTGGAGGGAAAAAATGACATGGGGGGAGAGAGAAGGACTTGATCTTCTAATCTTTAGTGCTCCTACATCCAAGTTATAAAAGTCATTGGTCCATAACTTGGCCCCAAACCTAGAATGTAACCAAAAAAAAAAAAAACCCAAAAGAAACACCAAGTCTGCTCCTCACCTAACCTGCACAAACATAAATTTAAATGTATCAAAAATCATTGCTGGTCTCAACACCCCTGACTGACTGGTGGGTCACAAAAAGTACAGGGAAGAAGAATAAAAAGCAAAATTAAAATGTCCCTTGAAAAAAGAGGTAGTTTTTACCTTTAATAGATTTCACAAATTGATTTCTTTTAAGAGGAAAAAATAAGGATTTTTCTTCTTTTTCTTTTAGTCTTTCATTGCTTCAATACTTTAAAACCATACTGTAAAAACTGAAGGATATTAATCTGTCATAAAAAGCTTAACACACAATTATATAAATGGCAGGAAAATGATCTACAACATTGTTAAACCACAGAGTAATTATTAATTATTAAAGCCTCAGTTCCAAAATATTCTAAAGGAGTTTTCCTGCTTTCTGTTAGTTCAGGAAGAGAAAAAGTCAGAAAGAAAGAAAAGCCTATAGTCCGTTTCCAGTCTCTCTTGCTTTCTGAGCTGAACTCTGCATACAAATCTATATTTGTAAGACACCCTCATCTACCAGTTAATCAAAGCCCTGGAAATTCAAGGAAACCTGTGTTTATGGAAATCTGGCATTTCTGTAAAGTTTTGAATGCGAGCTAAATAGAGCAGTTCATCTCATTGAAACTAATGGCTTCTGCCAAGTGGTTTTGCAGCACTGGGTCTTCTGGCACAGTCAGCATTTAGGAATTCATTTATGAGCTGGGTTAGCAGGAGACTCTGGAATTCAAATTTATGTCTAAGACTTAGTGGTTTATTCCTGATAGGTCTCTGTAAAGAAATTGTAATCAATTTACCAAACTTGGACTTTGTAATACGCAGAATCGAAAGCTGGAGTTTTTTCATGATTTAGGGCTTGGGATTTTTTTTCCCCTTTCCCCAGAGGACAATTGCAAACTGTACACATGTATATTGTGCAACTGAAGGGGGCTTTTTAATCACCCATTCATACTTGCTTTTGAAAAAACTTTGTCCCTGTGCTCTTGATTTTCTACGGGCCTGATTCTGCTCCCACTGAATTTTCCTGCAGGGGAACAGAATCTTAGTTCAGATGAAGTCACATTTGCACATAAAAAGCAGAGAAATGTGTGGCTTGTCACACAAGTTGATTTTATTTCAATCAGAATTTGCATGAAGATGCAGTCAGGCTCTATTAAGCACTTGTTTGATTTGCTTAAAAATATATGTCTCCAGGAGCTGGCCAGCATATTTGAATATTGGCTTTTTTTTCTGAGTCATAAAAACCTAGACATTTTTAGCAAGCAATGAACAAGAATTGCTCTACGCTTTCAATGCAACTATAAATTTGCTCCTTTTTTCCCCTTTTAGAACTCCTTTGAAGAACTCATTGAATAAATTAACAACTTGGAAAGCTGCCTGCCGTTTTTGTTGGCTTTGAGTTTCAGGGAGTTGCTTGGTAAACAAAAGTCAATGGATTCAAACAGTAACAAAGTAATTTAAATGATTAATCAAGTGTTAAAACTAGCTTAACCTCTCCTGTTTTACAAACTCTATATCACCTTCACTATACTAATAGAGGAATAAGACACCCATCTGGAAATCTCATCTGAAATATTAGATTGAGAATCAAAAATTCAGCCAAGCAGTGTGGTTTGTAGGGATATCCTGGCGGATAATAAATTGCATTAATCTTACTTAAATTTTCCATCTAAATCATGTCTTGAGACCATATTGCACTGAGGGGAATGTGCCTAGCTTTGAATGCATTGTGCTACTGAAAAGGTTATTAAAAGGGGAAAAAAACAGATAATGACTTTTCTTGTTTTTCTTCTGACTACTTTTTCCCATATTGAGGAACCTATGTTAAATATTCTGGCACTTATGAAGAAAGTCTGCTTTCTCCTGCCAGTGCTTATGTTTTCTAACAGAAGATAAGAAATTCACATATTCAGAACTCTTGAGGCAATTTTTTTTTCTGAGTAGAAATTATATGCATGGATAAAAATAACCCCAGAATTTTCCCAGCATCGTCAGAGCTAAGTATTTTCCTCATCCTGCTCATTCAGAAGAATTTCACTTTTCCAGTTACACAGAGTATGAAAACAATATTGGAAAACCTCCCCCAGGATTTTCATCAACTTGCAAATCTGAAAGAAGTCCAAAGGTTATGAAGTTCTACCCATCTCTTCTTCTCCTGCCCATTAACTACCACACCAGTGTCATTTGCTAAGTCTTAAATTCAATAAAACAAGTTACAATGAAAAGAAGAGTTGTTTAAAACCACAACCCCTTGGAAACTGGGAGTAGTGCTGTCAGCCATGCCAGTGGGTGGGAAGCAGAGCTCCACAGGCGGAAGTATCGCTCTACTTGGTGGATTTGTCCCCAAAACAGAAGGAGGGAACCACACTGATGTCCTGGGTGTGCACAGGCACAACTGGGGCTGCAATGGGCAGGAAAGATCCCAGGGCTCCTGCTCAACTCCAGCAGGGGGTGAGGGATGATGCCAGCACGTCATTGAAGAGATCAAATGGGCTGATGTCCAGGGAAGGCTGCTTCTACCAGGCTCCGATATTTGCCTGAAGTCCTTACTTGGCTAAAGAATGAATGAATACAAACTGAAGAGAAAACTGCTGCCAGCTGGCACCAGAAAAACTGTAGATGTGCAGTAGGTGTGGGACACAGTCAAGGTCATGTCTCTATCTGGGGAGGCAGGAAGGGAAAGAGAAATGACGGAAGACATAAGTCCACAGATATCAGCAGGATGGGGCCTGACATGCTGGTTAGAAGAGGCAGCAGTGCGGCTGTTGCCAGAGCTGTCCACAGAAAGATGTGACTCTCACCAAACACATCAGGAACCACATAATTTAGGGCCGAGAGGAGGTTTCATTCCAAAGAGTGTTACACAATACTATGCAGTGTTATTATGATGCACACCTTTTTTCTCCTCCTATAAAAATTTGACCTGGAAGCCCTGAAATTTTTCAGCGGTTTGTGACAGCATTTCAACCCAAATTCCAAGTCTTAGAGCACTGTTGGAATAGGTGTGTGCTGAGGTGGTCTGAAATGAGAGCGGGGAATGGTCCCTCTGATTGCCTCAGGACTCTACTGGCTGTGCGTTCAGTGTGTACGGTCAAGCAGGGGCTGAGGTGGATGGAAAAGTGTTTGGTCTCTCCCTACCCATGCCCAAACTCAATTCCTTCCAGACACATGTCTGCAGCCCTGGGCTGACCAGCTGTTCAAGAAAGGGTCAGGGTTAGTTCCTCCTGAAAATGTGACTCCTGCTGTTTGTCCCACCATGGGATCTGAGACGCTTGCCTGATTTGCCAATGCTGGCAACTCTGCAAATCCTGCAGTCATCACAGCAAAGGACTGCTGGCTTTTTGAAGCCCTACAAGAATCCCAAAATATGTCTTTCCATCTTTCCACAGCATCAAAAGCCCAAGTAAGTCAAATCTATTTTCCATGCAAATTGCTTTTGCACAACTAGGAAAATACTGAACCAGCAAATTCTTCTTGGGAAACAAATGCCCGTTAAAATCAATGAGACAAGCTTCCCACTTGTTCCTATGGTGTTTTGTTATATATTAAACAGCCTTATGAAAAGAAAATAATCCAGTTGCATTTAGAAGAATCACCACTTTAATATGCTGCTGCTAAATCACAAATCAAGCATAAAAATGAGTCATCTGAGCTCAGAGTTTGTGCATTTCCTTACACAGTTGTTGCAATCAGCTCTGCACTGACTTTTTAAACTCTGGTAAATCAAAATTAAAGTTATGCGTCAGAGGTAGTAAATACTTTCAAGGCACCTGAAGAGCCTTAATTCTTCCCTGAAGTCCAGGCACATGGAAAGGGAAAAAAGGGGAGGGGGGGACATTTTAAAAAGCAATGAGGCTTTTAATATCAATTCATTCTCATTTAAGGTCATAAACTCTGAAATAGCAGTCTGACTTGATTTCAGAGAGGATTAATGTTGCCTGGGTGGTTTTGCCTTCCTTTTTTTCCTTCATGCATTTGGATTTGTTGTGAGTGTAGTCATGACTGGGGTTTACAATGCTTGAGTTAAGGTATGGCCACATTGGGCTTTTCATCCTTTGAATAAGGATTCATGTTCTCAGTCTTGGCTTCATTTTGATGTAAGATTTTGTTCTTTTTCCTCTCTGGGAATGTATCCTAGATATATCCTTGAAAGGTTGGGCTAACTGTGAAGTGTTCAAAAAAATTCAGCAAATTTCAATTCAGAATTTGAATTTATCCCATTATGACAAATGCTGTGTGTTGGACCCTATAGTCACACAATCTCCAAGCTTGCATCCTGCATTTGGAATTATCTTTTCGTCAACAGGTCCAGGAAGAGCAACAGGAATGCTTTCCATACCCGAATCTGCTATATGTTGAGCTTTGGTGTGTACTAGTGGTGTGCAGACAAAACCTTTTCCCAGTGTGGGGAGTTCCTCCTCCTTTCCACCCCCTGGGAATGAGGTATGGATCGGGTAAAACTGGGGTGCATACTGGGAGCTCAGCTCTCCCATCTCCCACAGCACAGGGCTGCTCTGGCATCTCGTGACGTGGATAACAAAGCTCCCATTGATCCCCAGGCCCCAGGATCAGCTTCATCCAGGCCTAAATTGTTCATCTGTTTTTAATGCCAAAAGCAATTTGTTTTCTGTATGGACAGTGTGGTTGCAAAGTCATGTTTTTTAAGATTAAACTTCTTTCATCTGGACAATGACAGCAAGAAAAACAACAAAGAAAAACATTATTTTCAAAATAATGAGGAGAATCATTATTTTTTTAATAGAAGAAAGTAATTGCATCCAGGCATCCAGGCTGACTGCAAATGCCAAGTTTGTGCTTGACGCTGTTTTAACTGGTTGAAATATTATTTCTAAACAAACAGAGTTTAAAATGGAAATTCTGACGGAGCTTTGACTGCATTGCTATTACTATCATGTTAAATCATTGCTATCATCCTAGTGGTGTCAGTGCATAGCTACAATTGCTTGCAAGATAATGAAAGCTCAAACCCAAAAAGCTCAGCCTCTCATATAAACTTCAGTATATTCAGATAGAGAAGAATTACACCCCGCCAACATTTTAGCATGACGTCATACCAGATTTGTTATAATAAACAAGTTAATAAATGTAGCCTCTCTCCTAAATCATTTACATGCACTACAGCTATTCAAGGAACTCTGGCTTATTTTTAGTACCCGCACCTTATCTAGGGTGTTCATCACAACAGCAACACTTGCTGGAGTGATTTAGTAGGCTGCTGTCCACACTGACCTTAATTTCTTGTTTTGTTGGATTTTTTTTATTGGAACCCTTCAACGGGGATTTTTTTGGTTGTCAGCTTTTTCTCAAAAGCTTCAGCGAGTTCTAAGTGGTTTGATATGGTTTAGATCATTCATTTGGGTTTTAGCACATTTGTAAACCATGGAATTAACTCAGTGAAAGGGTGATTATGGTAATAAAACTGCACCGTGCAGAGTTGGACTTTCCTAACTGAAAAGGCTTTTTCTTTTTCATGTGGACTCACAGATTTTTATTAAGAAAATTAAGTTCACACTCTTCTCATGTGCTGTCCCTGTATAGCATCTATCACAAATATTTATGATGGTGTCTTCCAGCTCCTGCATATGGCATTTACATAAGCAATTGGTAGGAATGATCTCTGGTTTCTCCTGAGAGACCATTAAAATGGACCTAGTCTTTGAGAAGCACTCCACAGAGAAGGACAAAAAGCAAAGTTTCAGCTCTAAAGCACTTTCAGTGATGCCTGTTGGCAGTTCAGAGCCCCACTGCCCTGGGCAAGGAAATTGGGATGCACATCTGGCACACAAACCTACCACACCTACAGAGACCATGATGCTACACCACCTTCAGCATCCTCTTCTGGCACCTCAACTGCGAAATAAATCCTTTTTGCACACACGTGAAAAACAAATTAATGTTAAATACCCAAAGTTCTGCAGGCTTTGAATTTTAAAACTATCTGTAGGTTTAGGCATTTCTTTACTTTTAACAGCCAAATCGCACTGTCTACCCAGCTACTTCCTGGCACCTTTTAAAATCCATCAAGACCAGATGGTGCCTGCTGGCATGGATGTTCTGGGAAAAAAAAAACCAGAAAGAGGAGAAACACACCAGCCTAAAAGTGAATACCTGCTGTAATCCATCCCACTCTGAGTGCTGCTGCAAGCATGTGCAGCTACCCGTCCTGCTCTGCACAGCGGAGAGATAAGGTGCTCCTGGTGCAAACTCATCTTTTGAAGTGGAATGCTGACAGGAAATTATTTATGGGAAGTTGTGCCTGAGGAATATATGTATGTACATAGAGCAGCACACTGAAGGACACATACCCCACAGTCAGAGTGCAAAGTCATCAACAGGTTTTTGCAAAGCCAGTCTTTTTGTCCTGGAGGAACAACAGTTTGAAAGATACTTGGCCGTAGCTTGAAAGCTCGCTTTACCATCTGAGCACTGGTGAAAGTGACTGTGGTGTCCAGGTGTTCCAGCTGGGCCGTTTGTCTTGCTCTGTGCATTGCTACTTCCTTCCTCAGATAGTAACGAAACCATATCAGATTTCTGTGATGACCGCTAGGAGGAATTTATCTTCTCCTGCTCTTGTCAGTCAGTTGGGTTTCTTTCCAGGTCTGTCCCAGTGTATTTACCATGCTACATCCCTCCTCTGGTGCAAAATAAATGGGCTGTGGGAGGGCAAGAGGAAGAGTCCAGTGCCTGAACCCCACTGCATAAGAATTACAAGTCATGACAGAGCAGGGATGGACAACACTACTTGATGTCTTCATTTCTGGAGACAGACTGGCAGACAGGCTTGAAAAAGACAAGTAAAAAAAGCTGGAGAAACTAAAACTACACCCAGCCCTACGTCATCCAGTATTCTGCACTTAGAAATCAGCACTCATGGCATTGCAGTACGAGTCACAGCTCTGCAGGCAGCAGCCCCTGAGGACTCCAAATTTAGCACATCCATTGGCCAGGAGCACCCACAATTCCAGAAGGCTTCCCTACACAAGGCTGAAGCTCAGGGAAGCACTGGACTAGCTGGGCTGCCTAAAATATCACAACTGTGACAGGAGGCAGAGAGTGTCTGCCCTCACCTCTGTTTTCCCACAAAACACCCAGCATGGTCACAGACTCATGGTATAAATCTCCTTTGGTCTGGACAAGGTGCAAGCTCCAGGATAGGCTGGGCTCCTAGAACCCTTGCAAACTACAACCTCGTTTTAACAAGCTCTCTGTCAGTCTGTGGATTGGCTTATCTAAAATCCCCAAAATTTTTGTCTTGCTGAGGTGGACACCTTAAAAACATGCTTGCTGGCACCTGAAGTTTTCTCAGAATTTACTTCTTCAAGGTTTTTTCCCCTAGATGAATGTTTTCTTGCTTCATCAGTTCAGTTTTTCAACATTCATTCTTCTAATTTTATTAGAGAAAAAGTTGGTGCTCTGCACAAGGCAGAGATAGATGGGGGGGGAAAAAAAAAGAAATAGCTCAATTTCAGATTATTTTAGTGAAATAAGCCAAAAGTTAGGTTTCCCGTTATGTCTGAAAAAAAGGGTCCAAATTCTCATTGGCACAGTGCTGTTCATGAAGTCTCCAGTTTTTACTGACTTTGCTGGGGTCTGAGTGTGGAGTGCAGAGAGGTACCAAACTGAGTGAAAGCATGCTGTTCTGAGCACCACAGCAATTAGGGCTAGGTGTGCTAGAGCTCAAACTTCAGCTGGAGGGTTGCTGTGCTGCAAAGAGGTTGCCCCTTGTCCCACAGCAAGGAAATCCTGAACAAAATTCTTCTTCTCCAAACTTCCCACTTTCTGAGTAACCCAGACTCAGTTTTAATCCTGGTTGAGACATTACTGGGCTGAACCTGGAGTTAAAACACTTCTGAACTCAGTCTTACTGCAAATCTGGACCTAGATTTATAGTTAGGGCATGTCTGTGGCCCCCATCACCTGAATCCACTGTAATTAATCATAGCTGGGATGGGGGGTTTCTCCCCTAGGTCCTATAGCACTTTATAAGAAGGGACATTCCTGTTCTTCCTATTCTGCAAATGAGGAAACTGAGGCATAAGGTGACTTATTTCAAGCCACTTATAGTCTGTAGCTCAACAGTCATTTTGGTAGGTCACTCTCAGCCCACACAGGACTCCTGTGCAGGCAACGAAGCTGCAGCCCTTTATTTGAATTAGTACTGCAATGGCAGCCTGATTTACAGACTCTTCTGCTGCTGGGGTCAAAAATTAAGTCACTTTTCAGCGTTGGGGCAGACCTGCCAACTGTAATTAAAAGCTTTCCTTTGAAATACGTGTCAGACTTTACACATGGTGAGAAGTGCTTCTCACAATATGAGCTTTCGGGCTGTTGCACTGAACAACATCCATGCGGCTAACCACTTCTCTGCTGGGTCCCACCAGCATCTGTTCCCTTGCCAACATTTTACTGGCATTCCACGGAAATCAGTGTAGTGTGCAGCTCTGTCAGGTAGGGCCAGAAACAGTTAAGAGGTTAATAGACTCAATCCAACTTCAAACGGCACACAAACCTCAGAGGTGAGCCCAACAGACGGCTGTCAAATGAGGAAAACAGATAGACTTTGTGATGATTTGACTAATTGCACAAGAGGTTGTCTCGTGCAGATGGTGCTCTTCCCACTCTTTCTCCAAGATGTATGCTGGCTGGAAGGGAGTCATTGATCACAGCTTGTGTGAGAGTCTTAAAACCCCTAACGCAGGGAAGCAATCAAAGGTAACTATGTCCCTAAGTCATCTAGGCCCTGTTGAAAACCCTTGCATCAGCTCCCTGCTCTGGAAAGATCTACTTTCAAAATTTCAGCTCCTGCTGGGAAAGTATAATACCATCCTGGCTGCCCCCCAGCAGCTTGCTCTGCATTCAGCAGGGGCTTTTCCTGCAGCGAACACCTCACCCACCACTTTCCAGGTGGATTAAGCTGTGTGCAGAGAGTCTCACAGAAGGCTTTTTTTGTGAGATTTCCAGAGCACCTCGTCTCCAGCCAATTCAGAAATACTGCTAGCACAGCCACCTTGTGGCATTGGAGTATCTGCACTTTCAGTCCCAGGAGACAACAGGAAGTGCAGAGTCAAGCCAGAATGTAAAATAAATACATAAAAGTTAAGCAAATATTTTTGAACCTCTCAAACAGGTTTGGGTTTTGTTTGATTCAATGTAATAATAATACTTAGCACTTACAGTGTACTTCATAGTTTGAAAGCACTATAGAGACTTTATTTAGGTTCTGGGCAATGATCTGGACCAGCTCGTTTGATCTGAATTGGTTCTCTCATGCCTGGAAAGTATATCTGAGAAGTCAGAAAAGAGAAGCAGGAATATCCTTTGTGTCTTTTGGGTTCTTCTTTCAATTTTTGCCACTGAGCCTATTTGTAGGAAATCATTCCACTTCTTTTTACCTCAGTTTACCCAACAGACAACGTGTTTCCCAGCCTCATTTGCAGAGGTGAGATTTAATTTCAATGTTGCATCTAAGGTCCTCTGACAGTTTCTACACAGATGCAGATGTTTCTCATTCTTCCTCACTTGCCTCGTGAAAATTAAAGCTGAAATTGTAAATGAAATATATACTGGCAGCTAAACAGTTCAAACCATCCACAGTTACCTATGTTGTTCTAGTAGTAATCTCATCGACTGCCCGAGGCACAAGGGTTTTGAAAAGGTTACAGTAAAATATGTAAATAGATGAACCATATGCATAAAGAAAATTCTCTTGGGTCCCAGTGTATGTCTATTGTGGCTTGAGCTCTCCTTCCAAGTCTTGTTTTTCCAAGAGTCAGCTTTAAAGCTCGCATAGCTACTGGACCAGTTTATGATCTAAAGACATATTTACAAGTTCAAACCACTTCAGGAGCTAATTATATTCTGGACACACTACAATATTTGGATGCCAAAACGTCCGTATTCTTTGAAATGAATGTTTAGTAGCTTTCTCAAGAAGACCTCATTTCACAAACTCCAGTTACAACAAATGAACACGTTCCTCTTTTTGTTTCCTCTTTTTTTGCTGAATTTGAGAAAAAAAAAAAAAAAAGAGTAATCATACCATGATGGAGAACACTTCATTTTCTCATTAAAAAGTACATTTCAGCAGCTTTTCGTAACACTGGCCCTACCACCCTCAGCTTTCTGTGAAAGGAACTGCTATGGATGAGACAATCTTCTAGCAGCTGGAGCAGCACAGAGAAGGGACACAAATGGTCATGGAAAAGCAAGTGGAGCCTTTTTCCAGAGACTCTAGTGGGTGCAAGAGGAGGCTCAGTTTACGGGGTGCAGCAGTCATTAACCAAGGCTTCTTGTTCCTCAGGGAGGTTGTTTATTCCCTCACCCTGACTCTTCTGAGGGAGCCAGAAATTGAACAGCTTGAGTGGAGATGAGAAAGGTTGTTGTCCCTGGATCTGGTCCTTGCCCCATACATTACACAGGGCTAAGCCAGCCACTGCTGCTGTATTCCCAGTACAATTTCCAGTATTGTTCCAGCAGTCAGGCTGCGGGGGAGCATGCTGATCTCTGTGGATGTGGAGGTTGCTGGATGCTTTACTGAGCATTCTCAGGCCACAGCAGAACCAACCCAAAGTCATCAGAGAAAGGAATTGAGGGCCAGAGGAAATTCCTCACTGACTTCAGCATGCCCTTGGTCAAGTTCAAAGTGTGAGTGTAGAAGACAGGACAGTAGAAAAAGTGGGAGCTCTGGGAAGAGACCATACAGCTGCTCATGCTTCTGGGACAGAAGGCTAAAGCTGGTGGTGAAAAGAAGCCCAGCCCTGGCATGGGAGAGTGCATCATGTCTCTGCATGGTGCAACTCCAGCTGCAGGCAACAGCTGTCGAAAAGGCAGGAAGCTGCTGGTAGGGGAAAGCTGAAGGCTGAGCTGCTTTGCGTTCCCAGGACTTAGTGCAGCAAGCCGCAGTCATGAGAGGCTGCAAGCAGTGGGTGATATGCCACCCCCATGTGCACGTCAGAGCCACATCTTAGTGCAACCTATTTGCCGTATCTAGAATCAAGTTTTTCAAGTTTTCCTTCTCACAACTGATCATTTACCATTCCTATGATTTTTCTTGCTGCTTATTCTCCATAGACATTGCTACCTCTTTGATCTCTACATAAATACATGCAGCTCTTGAGCACACTGTTTACATAGATTAAAAGGTATCCTAAACCTTACATGTACACACTGATAACCCCAAATCTGATTTGTGATTGAGTACCTGAAAATGGCTTTTACTCTCTGGAATTTTAAGGTTTACAACAACAAGCCAGATGTTTTAGACGGCACAGGCTTTCCCCTTTGAAAATAGCAAACACCAGCTTCCATGGTAAGGTCGGATCTCCAGCAGGGGTGCCTCTGAATACCAGAATGGCATTTGAGCCTGTGAATTTCACTGTGATCCACAGAGCCAGTTTTATCTTCTATGAGAAGGATCAGTTTATGCATCATCCTGACAGTGCAAGTATCTCAAGAGAGGTATGTTGTGATCTTAAACTCGTCTCTGAACCAGAGAAACCAGACCTTAAAACATATGTGATACGTTAATAATAATAAATTATAAATAATAAAATGTGATATGGAGCATGGAGTAACTTAAATGCTATTAAGGCACTGTTGAATTTGTACAATTTCTGTATGTGTTCAAAACCTGATGAACTGTATTGCTCACAGTTCTTTTCAGTAAGATGGCCTCATCTTTGCAAAAGGAAGGCATGAGAAACGTTAGTGCTAAATCAAGATCATGAAACTAGAGAATTAACCAATTCCTTAAGGCCAGTAACTTTCATGGCTTCTTGAATTCCTTGATTCATTGTATCTTCATAAATACCATCACTGACTCTGCGCACTTTAATTATAATTTAAAATTTGCATTCTGGGCACTGTTCTTGCCCGTAGACTACATACTAATACAGACTACAGTAAAATGACGGAAAAGCTTGTGTGTCTACACCAACACCAAAACCATTCCAACTTATTAAACAACCTCACAAACTTTCACAGATCCATTAATTATAAACTGCAGTTATGAGAGTCTATTTTTCTTGTCCGTGCTTACCACAGGTCTTCCCTGAATTAAATCTTTCAGATTTAGGCAGATGATTCATAAAGAAAAGTGCTGTAAGATCTAGTCAGAAAGGTAGTACCTGTACTGGGATTTGTGCCTTTAGACAACAACTGCCTGGCAGTGCCCAAAGGAGTTGTTGATGTGCAAGGCATGGAGACTTTTAGGTGAAGAGGGAGCTGTTACCTTATTGATGAGGTTGATAAAATACGACCGCATCTGTACTGAACACTGCACTGCTTAGCTCAGCTCATCTAAGGCAGCATCAGTTTCAGGTAGTCTGTGGTTGTTTTTAAAAAGCCACAAAAGCTGAAAAGAGGGTTCATTCTACACATTTGTTTCTGCAAGCCTCTAGACAGGTAGAGAAATCACGGCAGTGCAGGCACAGGAAAGATGTTATCTTCCACACAATTATTTTTAGGAATAAGATGCCACAAAGCACTGGTTTAAATGATGCAGAGCACATATATTGATGGAGTGTGGTGCATGGAATGAGTTCACATGGAATTGCATAAAATCCGGAAGCAGACATATGCTGAATAAAGACAGGCTGCTCATGGCTAGAATCAGCACATGAAGTTACCATACAGTAAGTCACAAGTGCCTGGAAATTTACCTCACCAAGAAGAGATACTTTGATAACATTTAACAGATTTTTTTTTTTTTTTCCACCTGGCCCTTGGCACTTTAGTTCTTTTCAAGTGTCTGACCACCTCCATGTGCTTCAGAAACCTCTCTGCCAATCCCAACAAGGCTTGAGAAGATCACAGGAGCTTTCACATACTTGGCCGCCTCAACTTATTAAATAGTCTCCTTATAGGATGTTTTTATTTTTCAGCCCATATCCCAGAAATCTGATGTTCTTGGACAAGGAAATGTGATTGCGGGTGGGCTCAGGACTTTCTACCCTCTCTGCTTTCCTACCTGATCTAAGGAAAGTTCTTTAGACTGGAAAGAGGCTTCTCCCAAAATTCTCTGGGAGGTGATTTCACAGCCCTAACTCACAGTGATTGGCTCTTAACCATACATATGGCCAGTCCTTCAGCTGATAAAAAAGGGTAGAGTGCCAGAGGTTTGTCCCTTCCCACTGTGTAGGACAGCTCATGCCGCCAAGGGCTGCAAAATCAAGATACACATTTTGCAGCTGTAATGTATACATCACCCACTAAACCCTTCAAGTGAGACCTGTAGACCTTTAACAGCACACTTTTTTGTGAAAACACCTACATAGATCCAATGATGACTTTGAAAAAAAGAATTCCCTCTATCCCACAAAAACTCACACCTTCCTCACTCCACCTTATTTTTTAAGGGAAGCCAAGACAAAGAGAGAGGCTTTGTAATGTGTTGGAGGTCAGAAAAGCCAGGCACTCATTCCTGGTAATGCCTTCCCTGAGAAGATGTGTAGAAAATCCTTGTACCCCTGCTGATCTTGAAGGCTGATTTAGAAAGTCAGGGTAGGGTACATTTGCCCTGAACTAGTCTTCTTGAGCCCCTAATATCAACCTAGTGGGGAAAAGGCTCTCCCAGAACACGACTTAAATCTCTCCAAGACAGATTGGCCAAATTAATCATGCTTTCATAAAGCCCATACCGCTCCAGAAAGAGGTTAGAAAGATGTAGGAAACTACTCTGTAGGCACCCGTACTGGAGATGTTAAGGCAATTGAATTTCACCAGAAGAGACTTTCCTAAAGATAGCCAAGGCATCTGCTTTAAAGTAATTATATTGCAAAAGTTCTGTGCAGGAGACATGGAGCTCCTGAAGCAGGTTCTGTGTAGGGTGACAGAGATGATTGAGGGACTGGAGCATCTCTGTTATGAGGAAAGGCTGAGGGAGCAGGGCCTGTTCAGCCTCGAGAAGAGATGACTGTGAGGGGACCTCATCAATGTCTATAAGTATCCAAACGGGTGATGTCAAGAATGGATCCAGGCTCTTGTTGACCATGCCAAGCAATAGGATAAGAGGAAGTGAGCAGAAACTGCAGCAGTGTACCAAGTCTGAAGAGCCTGTCATCCTAGAAGTCGTAGGTAGACTTCTCCTTAGTAGTAGCTATTAACAGAGCCAGACTGGAAGAGTCTGGTGGGCTTTTACAGAAAACCTTCAGGGTTAGTGAACACCCCTGTGTGACTTGATCTCGTTTTGCCACAGTTTGTACACCAGACAGAATTGTTATTGAGCAAGAGATCTTGAAGATACTGTGCACCTCAGAGAGAGAGTGCTTCCAGTTCTTCTCACTCATCTGTATCGATCCTATTTGATAGCAGAGGCATATATTCATCCAGAGAATGCCTGACTGTCAGCAAAAAGGACAACTCTTCTTTCCCCCATTTGTCTTCCTGAAAACATTAAGGACCTGGTCTCTAACTCATTCTGTTATGAAGAACTTGCCCCTTTAATGTGGGTCCAAAGTCACTGCAACTGAACATATGCTTCCCAGATGGACCTAATTAAGACTATGTGGCGGCATTTGGGGGTGAATAAATAGAGAAGGAGGAAACTTGCTTAGTGGGAGGTCTATGGAAAGAGCTGCAGAGAACCAAGAATTGGGAGACCACTAGAGTGACCACCTGATGTCTCTCACTGAGAGCCACAAAGAGTGGAGGGCTTGTGGACTGAGTCCTTCATGTTATGGAGTCAAGCTTGAGGACCAAAGGACATGGGGAGCAACAGAAACAGAGCAAAAAGTAAATTTCTTGGTTTGTTTGGAGAGAAGCAACTCTCAGACATTGCAACTGAGACATTCCTGCAGGGAAGGACAAGAGAGCAGTTAAAGAAGTTGTCCATGAGAGCTATGGAAATTGCAGAACACAATATTTGCCATGTTTGTAATACCTCTGTTTGAAATTGTGCTGATTAATTTTCAACCACTTGTATGGCTGACTAATGCTACTTCTGTTTTATCTCCTCAGAGAGCCACATCTTCATAAAGGGTAATATAGCAAAATTTTCAAAGAACTTACTAACCAGATTTTTCCTTGCCTGCTGCAAGAAGTTGCTCCATCTCTCTCCCCAAACAGGACACCTCACAAGCTCTCATTCCTTAGTGCATTTACACCTGGACCCACTTTTCAACAAGAAGGAGTTGAGTTTTGCAATCAGTGAAAAGCACTGGCAAGTGTGAAGGAGAGTTAGGGTGACAATAAACAGAGCATCACTCGAAATTATCAATGTAAACATGAATGCTGTAGCATCATGGTTGTAAATTCTTCAGACCAGTGATTGCTCACAGCCATGGATAGAGCACCTGACAGAATGGAACCACACTAGGGTTTCTTGGATCTCCTGTCATGCCAGCTCCATCATCTCTCAAAGAAGGCCAGCAACTCAGCTCCTGCACGCACATTTAAATCCAGTGGGAAAAGTGACATCATGGTTGTGGAACTAGGACTGAGTTTCATACAAAAAGAGTTTTGCACACCAGGATTTTTACACGGTCTTGAGAGATCCCAAGACTTGTATGCTAGTGATGCAGTTTCATAGCCATTGTTATTTTATTGGAAAGGTTTTGTTAGAAGTCCTGTAACCTGCCACAGCAAAATGCACTGACTCCCCTAGGGACAATGACCAATTCTTCTCTTTACATCAGCCTGGGTTAAGGAACAAAAACTGAAGACCTCAGGTTGACCAAAGAGAAAGTGATTTGTGGTCTTATCCTTCAAAAGGTCACAGAAGAAGGAGCAACACAGTGGTGTTGACAACATTGTAAGTGTTCACAAATAAATCTGAAGACTCTAGAAATGAAGTTGTTTTCCCTGGCTGAGGAATGAGTCTTCCAGAGGCTGTTCAGGCAGTTCAGTGGGTCTCTGAGCAGAAAGATGGGAGGTGGGCAGGGCTTTGAGTGCCTCTACCAGGTCAGGGAATCACTTCAGGGTAAAGTATTGAGAGAGAGAGACAAGTGCAAACACAGCTTGCTTGACACAGCTGTCACAAAACAACCACAGTATTTCAGGCAAAACAAACATTAAATTGGGTTTGGGGGGAAAGTTGGCAAATGTACCTGGCTCTTCCAAACAGGACAAAGGCTTGATTCTAACTTTTTTATAAAGTGTTTTGCTTTCCATCAGATCATCCCATTTACCAAATACCTACAGGCATTTTGCAAGACAGCACTGCAGATTACACAGGTTTCTCTGTATAAGAGCTCTAACACCGTGTCCTTCCCATTTCTCTCCCTCTCCCAGAGTTCTCCTCCCCAGTTCTGAGTGCTTTCCAGAGTCTGACTCCAGTTCCCAGATCCAAGGATGGGATTTCTTTTCCCTCAGGGAAGACTCCCTTAGGCTGTAACAGTTCCAGGAATGTGGCTATGGGACAGCAAAGCCCCAGAAGAAATATTAAGTTCATTTTTTAACTAAAATTATGATTTATGAGGAACAGCTGAACAGACTATGAGAGGTTTCGTTTAAATAGATTTGAAGGCCACAATGATTTAGTAGAACTGCATATGCCTACTCATTTGTGAGACTTATACATTGCATATGCAAGTGTCAGCCTCCTTTCCCTACTGTCCATGTGTTTAGGCTTATATGTGATAACCATGCACTTTCAGCACTTCACACACACTAATGGAGGGCTTTGTTAAAAAAACCCTTGAGAATTGAGGGATGGAGAAATTTAGTGAACATGTTAAGCAGGCCCAGGAAAGCTTGGAACCAGGCAGGCTGAGATCAGGCCTCAGGGTTACCATGGCTCAAATTCAGGGTCTCAGTTGCTCCCTTTCCTCTTCATTCCACCACTGCAGTGGCTGCTTTTCTTCAACCAGAGCCTCATCATACCTTTCTGTGTTATTGCCACAAGTGTCAACTCATCTGCAGGAGTCCCTCAGCTGCACCATAGGATGGTGAGGAGTGGGCTGGGGCCTTGCCTGGGCTACTGGCAAGCTCAGCAGTCAGCCCCAGGGGCTGGTGGCCCCAGCCTCCAGGAGCACTTTGATGTTACTACTTTCGTTGCAACTTAGAGGAAGAACCCAGCAGAAGTCCTGGCACAGAAATGAGGGTTAACACACAGAGAAGAGCTGATGTCCTTCGGAGGAACAGGTGGAAACATGATCTTAAAAAGTCACACAAGAGTCAATGAGTCCACTCAAGCATAACTGTCAGGCTCTGTCAATCTACTGCCATGTAGTGGACAACCTCAGCCAGTCAAACACATTCTTCCCAAAAGGCAGGTGTGCACACTTGGACCTGCCCCCATTTCAGCAATTCCACATGGAGCCTTCCCTCCTATGCCAGGTGTGCCAGGGACAACTATTTAAACTTTTAATTATGTGTTCAGGCCCTAGCTCTGGCTAAACCATGCAGAAAGGGGCTAACTTGGAATCATTTTCATTACTGTGAGGTTTTTATTTGGGCTGGTGTACTACATGTGAGGGTTTTAAGGATATTTTTTCTGTCTGAATCTCCTGTCACCATAGTTGAAACAGTTAGTCAGCTTTCACATATTTTCCTTGGCAAAATACTTTTAAAATAAGTAAGAGTGCTATCTTCAGTTTTGCAGGTCAGGGAAATGTGGGGTCAATTTATGAATGTGTTTGACTACCTAAAGGTATCAGGAGAGATTTTCAGGAACATCAGTAGGTGTCAAACTGGGCCATTAGAAATCAACTGCAACTTGAAGTTCCCAAATCTCCTTCAAAATCTGGCTGAAACTGTGTTTGACATTCGTCTGTGCCACTTAAACACATGGATGAGAAAGTAGCTGAATACCGTTTTCTTATATCCAATGGAAGGCACTAAAAACCAAATGGGTTTTCTACCATACGACTACAGAGAAAATTTCTCTGTAAGTTGCACTTGGCAGACTGGCTTCAGTGAGTGTAGTAATAAACATGTGGCTACTTTTGCTCTCCTCCTCATTTTCAAATGTAATTGTATGTTGTTTATAGTGTTTCATAATGTAGAAGCCCAACAGGTAAGAGAAAGTCTGTCTGATTGGTTTTCTTGCACTCATATTATAGATAAATTGTCTGCTCCGGTGGAACACTGGTGAAGCTAAAAATTCATTTTTTTTAAACAAATCAGTGTAATACATAGCACAAAATTTTAAGATAATATTATGTAACATATAATATGTTTCTAACCTTTCTATATTGAGACAGCTAATGCTAATATCCCTTATTTATAATGATTTCACTTCTCTTGGGATGGCAACATGAAAAAAGGTTAACGTCTCAACAGAAAATAGGGTTCAAAATTACATGGAAGGGGTGTTTGCACCATCTCATGTAGTGGCCAGCATAGATTAGGAGAGCTTTAATGCCCCTTTCACCCCAGATAAATTGTAGACTAGGATCAGAATCTATTCCTTCCTGCTCCACCAGCCATGTGGCTTCTTCTGAAAGAGATAAAACAAGACCACTTCAGGGCATTGCTTGTGTTTTATTAGTGTTAGAGTCAGGTCTATATCCTAAGTATTTCAAATACAGGAGGTGGTCTCATGTCAAAGAAATATACCACCTTGAAAAACTAAGCTTATATACTGATCTCTTTGCCACTCCATGCAGATTTGAGCTAAACCCAAGACTTCATAGCTGTGTAGCCATGGAAATCACTGTTGCTAATGAGTTCTACATCTAACCTGCAGACAGAAAGTGGCTCAGCTCCTAAAGTCTACCAAAAAGTCACAGTAAATCCCTGTGATTTGAAAACGTGGTGCAGAGGCATACATGCACACTGCAGAAATCCTGCTTCACACATGGTAGAATTAAAGCTGGGGGGAAGTCTTATTGCTAAGGTGGGCTGCATATGTGTTTTTTCAAGTGTATTTACATAGAGTTTTTAGATCCCCAAACTAGAACCCTTGCTCAGGCAAAAATCCAGCTGGCTGACCTGAAAATGTTGCCTTATGCAGTCTGCAAAATTGGGGTGGGAGAGCATGTTTGTATGTTCTCTGAGCATGATAAAGGTCAAGAAAAAGGTTGCCAAGACTTTTTAGTTGTGTCCCCATCCCCAATACATAACCAAGATGCAGGTAAAATTCCCGTGACTTTTAGAGAGGCTGCAGAATTTGGCCCACTGGCTATCAAAACAGCTCTGAAGAGTGGAGTGCAGCTAAATTATTCCAACACCAGACAAATGGGTCTGCCTAACCTAAGCCATAACATTTGAATTATTAATGTTCTCTAATAAAGGGGATAAAGTGTCTGTAGAACAGAGTGTTTCAGAGCTCTGTTAACGATCATGCCTATTTTAATTTAGAAGTTCGGCCTGAGGAGAGACAATGCTGGCATTGTGTTACAGAGATTTAAAACAAGTCTGTCTTGAGGATTTTCCTCTGTCCTTATCTGTAATAATAGAATTTTAAAAAGAGTCAGAGTAAGAGCAGCAGCACTGGAAAATATCTTTCTCAGAAACTATAGCAGACAGGTCACAACATTTTTAAACAATGATAGTAACATTTATTCTATCAAAGCCATTTTATGTTTTATTTGGAACTCTGGCGCCTTTATTTTTTTAAGCTCTCATAACATGACACTAATTACAGACATCAAGATGCTCTATGGAAGATACCAGGCAAAATCCAGATGCTGCTTCTTTTCCTTTCTCTGCACTCCCACCCCAGCCCTTTTGTGTGCATTACATCATTGCATAGTTTATTTTAAAAGTGCCTCAAAAATGCAATGATAGTAATCGTAGACAGAAGGAAATTTATGGTGAGCACCTCTGGCCTGCAAATTCCTTCACAAAGCACTCCTGCTGCTCATCAGAAGAGACTTGAAACTCCAGGGGCTAGAAAATACACTCTGGGTGATGTGTTAAAAATTTTTGGGCTAAAGTAATTTTCATCTCAGGACTGCAAGTATACTCTTCCTCTTCTCTGTCTCTTCCACCAAACGGAAATGACTGGATCAGTCAGAGGAATGGGTGGAAGGGTTTGAGTTGTTCCCCTGGGAGACCAAACTGCCACAGTGCAGAGGGCCAGGTAGGAGCACTGCTTGCTCTGACACCCCAGTGAGCACCCAAAGTGCAGGTGGGCAGTGAAACCTCCTGACAGAGACCCACATCCCAGGGGTGTCAGCCAGCCCGGAGGAGCACAAAGCAATGTGCAGGGCACATCCCCTTTGTGTCACAGCTGACTGCAAGAAGTCATTGCCATGTTGTGACGAGCTGGTGATCTCCACAAAACACCCACAGGTAAAATAACCAAGCGTCCTCAGATGCCAATGGCAGCACTGAAACTTTTAGAGACATTGATCAGCTGCCTTTAGCAAGTGGTAAAATTACCATCCAGCCCTCAAAATTTTTGAGTTTCCCCTTGACTTGACCAGGTGAACATCTGTAGGCTACGTGCGACATTTTGGCTGTGGTAGCATCAACCAGGAGAGCATGTGAGCCATGACATGACCCTCTGCATGCCCCCACTGCATCACAGGGGTTCCCCGCAACTCACACCGTGTTCCCCTGGGCCTGACTGGCACCACTGAAGTGCCCAGCTTTGTTCAGGATAACATGGGCTCAGCACTGCTGTGTGACACCAATCACTTAGTGCATCCCTGGAGTTTTGTGGTGACACATATCCACAGCTCTGCATGGTGCAAGGCTGAGGGACAGCCTCCTCCCTCACATTTTCCCACAGGCAGAGCTCACAGGATGAAATCACAGCCCTGTTCAAAGTGTGATCAGTATTTCAGCCAAAATGTTGCAACAAACACATTTGTCCTGCAATGTAAGCAAATAAAGTGGCAACACTACACCAGCGGAGAACAGGAAGTTTTTGATGACACTGGCTCCAATTTTTTAACCTATTAAGATTTCCATTACCCTCAGGCTCATTATTCAGCAAAAAGTAAACACCAATAAATCTGAAATAACAAGTGAAACACATGCACTTAAGCAAAAAAATAATCCTAGGAAATGTTCTTTCCTTTAGCACATTAGAAACAGTCAACACAGCAATATCAGAGTGACTATGAAGCTCCTAAATACATTCCAGCCTCCAAAACAAGGGTCTCATGAGCCTGCAGAGATGCAAGGCTAAAGTCTTGGGAGGATCTTAGCATCTTGGATGACCCTTCCCTGGAAGTGGTCAATGTCAGGCTGGATAGGGCAAACTGGTCAAGTGGAAGGTGCCCCTGCCCACAGCAAGGATTTGGAACTGGATGATCTTTAAGGTCCCTTCCAACCCAAACCATTCAATGATTCTGTGATCCAAAGACCTCAGAGAGAAAGAAGGAAGGACCCATGGCTGGAATTCTGTTACTGATATCCTTCACACCTGTGTCTGAGAGGTTCCTTTCCAGCAGTGATGGCAAGGCCTAAAAGAAAGGTGTGCATTTTCCTTCCCCACTCCAGCACTGTCAGGAGTGGTGGAATCTGCACACACCTCCATGTCTCCACTGTGTTGTCAAGTGCTTAACACTCTACTTCACGAGTATGAAAATCCTGTGTCTTTAAGTACTACAAAAGTCATTTTTCCAATAGAAGAAAGATTATCCTTTTTGCCACTGTCTGTTAAAATACCTTTGGACCTCTGAGCAGATCCAAATTCTTCCTTTTACATTAAGCTGTCGAAGGTTTATTCTACATTTCCATAAGTAGCCATTTTAACTTTTCCATTTTCCTTTTTTAAACAGGAAACCTCCCCACTGCTCCTCCACTTTCTCTAAGCTCTTTGTTTATATTCTACTTCCATTACCAGAATTATTCTTACATTTTTCCATCCCCTATTCTGAACAAACATTTACACTGACTCTGAATGACTTGTATTATGTATAAAGGGAAACAACAAAGCTTGAGGGAACAAAAGTAACATCTCTGTGAGAGGATGAAATGTGCCTGCTGCCTCCTTGCTGATAGCAGCCATGAAAGGAAACTGCTTGCATCCCTGGCCACAGGACCAAGCCAAAAATGTAGAGATGCATCCAGTGCAAAGCAGAGTCGTGTGAATCACAGTCATATGGACCACGGTTCACTAAAGTAAATTATGTCTTCCAAGTCTCCAAATTCCCTGGAGCATGTGGTGGTACATGGAAACAGCAGCAATTGATAGAAAGGAAGAGCTGAAATTCTTCCCTCTCCTTGAAGGGAGGTCTTCCTTAAAACCAACATCCTACTGTACATTTATCAGGTAACATATCCTAATGCACTAGGCACGAGACCAGACACCCCCTCTCTTTCCTTTCTTTTGCTGCTCTTTTGTGATTTGTTCTCTAAATATTCTCCCATCATCTCATTAGTTAGGATATGATAACCTATAAAAAGAAGGGAAATTCCCTCTTCTGTTCATATGTTCTTCATCTTTTTACAAAATCCAAATACTCAGTTTGCAAACTCAGTATACATGTAGGGCCTTTTCCACAGATGTTCTCTAGAAACTTTATTACTATCCATGAGAAGCAAGAAAAGAATCTGCTTGGAGGTCCCAAGATGGATTTGCAGGCCTGGTGTTTGAAAAAATGAAATGTTTTTACTCGAAATATGAATATATTTGTTCTGTAAATCATTGCCTGACAATAAACCCCCACTCTTTTCAGAGCTACTTTTTATTGTAAGCACTTTACAACCTAATTTCCAGAGAAAAGATCTTTGAGTAAAGGATCACATGATAAAATTTCTTGGCATAGTTTATGCTTTTATGTGTTATTTTCAGCTTTATCCCAAAATGGTGTTAAAATTGTGATGGTTCTGTATCTTACAGATCTGATATTATTTGCATCTTCCATGCTTTTGTGTTTGTCAAATCTGCTTTACAAATGCCTAGATATTAATTCTGCTGAAGTTGTCTTACAACACAGACTTTTAGCTGAACAAACAAAGTCAATCCCACCCACACATCCTAGTAAAGGAGCACAACGTGTTTTTAAACTCTGGCTCAGAATCTCATCTCTTCTGTGGTGATGAAAATGAATATTGCATCTATGGTGAAGCACGTCAAGCTCTCTGTGGAATTTATTATGCTCTCTGCACCAAATGTTCTACCAGCAGGTCTGCCTCGTGCTATTCAGAACATGTATAATTAGAAAAGAATTCAGCCAACGCTGGAAAGAATGACTGTCCATAACTCATCAGGTTAGAAAGCTGGAAGGCCTGGAGCAGGGAAGAAATGGGTGGAATTTTCAGCTGGAGAGGAATAACTAATTTTCTTTGCTTTCTTACTGTGTATACCTAATTTATGAGTAAGATGAAGTTCATTATCTTCTCTTTGAGTAGGCAACCACATTATTGAACCCAGCAGCCACAGGACAGTATCCATTTTCCCTGTGACCCAGAGCACAATCTTTGGATAGCTGGAGGGGCAGCTTTTGCTTAGGAATGCACTGTCCTTTCCTGGGTTGGCTATGCTCCTGTTATAAGTACATGGAGAAATCTCTCCCTTGTATGGGTCTCCAAGATCTCTGGGGACCGATGCAGATTTGCAGAGTTTTTGGTTTGTCCCCTTCAAGGGTGCCCCATACCACTGATAGCAGAGAGCTTTAATGGTGGCTTACACACAATAACTTCAGGAGTATTCCCCTTTCCCACATTCTTACATGAGGCTGGAATCAATAGAGACCTCTGCTTGAGCTATGAGGGAGCCCATATTGTGTCTAGGTATCGAACACCAGGGTTCTTCTTCTGAGACAATTAATTCTAGTCTTTGTTCATGATTTCAGGTTTTTGGATTCCACTTTCACCATCTCACAATGTCTAATTCAGCTACTCTTCACATCTGACAGGCTTCTAACAATGAGGATCATATTTTTGCATTCTCCTTTTGTCTTCATGGTAATGTCTTTCCTGAATATTCCAACCTCATCAAATTCCTTTCTCATTATCAGAACTTAAGCACTGATCTCTTGTTATTCTTAACCCTCCTGGATTCTGATTTCTATCTGCAAAACGGAGGCAATTCCTTTGGGAAGAGCTGGCTCCCCACAGACATAGCCTTCAGACAAAACTCACTCTTCATTTTCAAATTGGAAACATCTGCATTAACATGGCTGACATGCAAGATAAGGCCTAGGGTTCATTTTAAAAATTATTTTGACAATTTTCCCAAAGAATCTCTTTTCTTCCCTTGTAAATAAGTCTTGATTGCTGGTTTAGACGTTGGAGATTTTCAGGGAAGAAGGGGTTAGTTTCTCTGTGTTTTAAAAAGTTGACAAGGGCACCAAGATATCCTTTGTCACATTTGCTAAAATATTAATAATTGCATTGTGAGTGTGAGCATACTTCTGCCTCTCTCACTAGGGCCAAATCCATGCTTGCTTCATTTTTCTTAATATTTTTCCCATCAATACTTTCACTGAAGGAAGTGCTCATACAAGCCTGTCTTCAAGGTTTCAATGACACAGGCTCCTTGTGAAGGGGAAGGATTCCTGTGGTTACATCACCTACAGAAACTGGTCAACACAAGACATGGGCTCAGACTTTTTTGTTCAACACGGTAAATTCAATCTCTGTGTATGTGACTAAGTGTCATACTTCTTACATGGCCCAGGACCAGATGTTTAGGTAAAGCACAAGGCCAGGGCACATGTCACCGGGTGATTCATCCCCATTACACTGGGCCAGTTTCCGAGAAGCAATGGTTTGGGATTTCCTGAGGTAGCGGTTACAGATGGCCAATCACTTTGAACAGTCACTGGTTGACCTATCCTTAATGAATTTGTCTCATCCCTCTCAGAATTCATCAGTACTTTTGGTCTCTCTGAGGGCCAGCAGCCAGGAATCCCTCCGTTGCTTTTGGAACTGCTGCCTCACATTGCCACTGGTGCTTGTATGAGCACATTGTGGCTAATCATTCCTTCATGTTCTCTGCCAGCTTCAGCATTTCTCAGGGATCAGGCAGATTCCAGCTCTGCCATTTCTTTTCTGAGCTGAAGAGCACAAGACCTTATACTCCCTCCCTGTAGAGAAGCATCCAAATGCCTATACTGCCCTTTTCTCTACATTTACTAAATTACCCGTAATTTTTTAAGATGCAACAAAATTTTTCGTCCTGGATAAGTACCATTGTAGCAGTAAAAATAACAGCTTACTCCCAGCACACTCCCTTATTTCACTCTCCAGGTCTTTCACTCCATCTTTCAGCTGATCCATTTCTCTTGTTGCTTTTTTAGCCTTCCTTTTTTTTCTCATTTTCATCTTCCATGAAGACACATTTCCTGTATTTTTCTTTCGAATGGTTCTGTGATGGGAGTGGGGGAGATGAAAGACATTGTCTGCTCTTCATGTCTGCAATTGAAACAATACCCTACAATATAAATAAAGTTATAATCAAGGCATAAGATTAAAAGGTTTAGCTAGCAAACGATCGTTAAATATATCTACACCTTAACAATGGGTACTTATGATGTCCCCCTCATTCACTGCATGGTGAATAGGATCATTTCTGTGTACTTAATCAGAACACATTTTAAATCACACTGTATAATATACATTGTGGCAATGCATGATGGCCAAAATACATAAAATATGATGAAGTTAAGAAGTTGCAGCTGAACTAACAAGATACTCTTCTGGAAGGAGACATTGAATAAATTGGTTTTTGATAGCAAATTAAAGTTCTTCTGAGAGTTTTGCTGCATTCCTCTGCATTCTTCAGACATAACCTTTTAAACAACTATTTCCAATTGTAAATATTCCCCTAAATTTCCATGGTATTAAGAACATAATGTATATCTTACAATGATCAGTTAACATGATGAATACAAACTTAAGAGAGCCTTTCTCATCAGGAAGTCATAATTTTATATAGTTTTTTCTTGTGACAGTGGCAATTTCTGTTTTGGGAGCAGTCACATACATATGTTCACATATATATCTTCAAAGATTGACCAAGTTGATTTAGAGTCAGACACAGATTTTTCCCAATAGAAAGGACACAGATTTCTGTAATGAGAAAGAAAGAAGCCTTTTCCCCTCAACTTTGTCACAGGAAAATATACAAGCCACAAACAAACCAGTTTCCAACTGCAATGATGTACGAGTACTAATGAATGAAAGTAGAAAGTATGGTCTGGTGAACCATTCACAGAGAAGATTAAGCAGCAGTTTTGGCTTTTACTTCGGAGTTTGTCTTTGAGTCATTCAGAAACTGAGCTAACACTCTGGGCTAGAAAGTATCATGTGATTTTTCTCGTGTCTTTTTTATCTTTCTATATGCACCCTCAGAAAAGATCAAGATCTGACATTAAAAAAAAATAGCAATTTCTAGAGAAAATTTTGAGGTGCCATTTGCTAGTTGGCCAATTCTTGCCTGCAACCTTTAACTAGCCCCTTTCTTTAGAAAAGCTTTCATTAGCTCTAGAATTTTTGTGCTTCATTTCCCCTAGAAAAGACTGTAAAACTGGCCAGCTTCACATCCTATGCAAAGTTCATTTAGTGCCTGGACAGCTTTTTGTGGTCCAACACAAAGCAATGCAGAGGTTTATCAAATGGTTACAGCATTGGAATATGATTGTTCAGCTTGAAATTCAGCTATAAAGAAGCATGTTGAGAGAGGAAGAACAAACACACGTGCATGAAATCTGAACCCATCCAACTTTTTCAGTTCAGATTATATTAACCGCTTCCCTTTCCTGAGTCATCATCATGCATCAACCTCAAGCCAAATTTGTTGTTCACTTGTGTCCATGCAAAGGGCTTCTCTAATGCTGCCTTGTTAAGACTGATTTCATTAATTTTCTTATTCTTTACTTGTTTGTGAAAAATATTCCCCCCTTCCATCTGCAAGCACCCAAGGAGACAGCAGTTAAAACTTGTTGCAGCAATCTATCTCTCCTGCCTATCCAATCAAATTCCATCTCTCATTGAAGAACTATATTTGCCGTCTCTCATCACTGTGGAGATTAATTGCTGCAAGCGTGACAAAGACTCACACAAAGTTTTAGCTGCATCCATAATTAATCCTGCTTTTCATCATCCCTGGCTTCACCTGCTCTCCTGCAGCTTGATTCACAGGCAATATTCTGTACAAGTGAGCAGTCATCTACCTCCTACCACAATAATTGCACCTTTTCTGTGTTTGAGGAGGCATTTCCGAGCTCCTTTTGCAATAAAAGCAGAAATATTAAAGCTGAAGGCAAAGGACTATTTCTAGCCAACCACAGTCCTGGAAGCCTCAGAGTTGATGCCTCTTCTCAATGTATCTTTCCTCATGTATACTTCTAAAACACCAAACAAACAAAACAAACAAAAAAACTAAAGAGAAGAAAGGTCTAATTACTGGGATTGTGATCCAGACCAGAAATGAATTACATAATATAGCAGGTAAAATTTTTTCTATTTTGTGTAAAAAGTGAATGGAAAATGACAACAGTCCTTTGATATGATTTTTTTGGTACCCTTTCCCTAGTCCTATGGCTGGCTATATTGTGTGTGTCCATACATGTTTTTATATACATATATCTAAAACAATGCTTTTAAACAAATTTTTTTCCTTTGGTCCTGACCCATGGAGACTGGCTAAGCTGTTAATGGACCACTCTTAATGCAACTGAAGAAGAGGAGACCTCTGATGATGTCCCAGACAGCCAGGAGACAACTGAAGTTAAAAAGAAAGGCTCCATGCCTTGTGAATGCGCTCCAGAGTCCAGGGACTTGTTTTGCCTCCCACATCCCAGGTCTCACAGGTTGAGTCCCTGGACCACCCTGTGCATCAAGCTCACTCCTTCTGAGAGCAGCTGGTTTGTGGTCTTCCATGTCCAAGCTGTCCCCTGAGGGTCTGGTCACACCAACAGTGATTTCCAGCAGGTATCTGAGGAGATCACAGATATACTTGCCCATGGAGGCAGTAAAAACCAATGGTGCAAGGATCCAGATTTGCCTCCTTCCTGCCCTGCTTGCAGAGACATCTGGGGAATAATTTCACACCTGCACTTGTATTTTGGACTGTGATGTATCTCCAGATGTGCTGACTGTGTTAAACAAAGTCCTCTCTAGCCCTGTGAGATGCCTCTCTCCTCATTCTTCTTGGCATCTGCAACCATGCTGACATCCTTGCAATACTTCCTGACTTTTTGCATTTGCTCTCCCTCTCTCCTTCTCTCTGGGCGAGTGTAAAGATTGAAGATTCCCCAAAAGTGATCGTTGTGGAGCCATCGTCCTATCCCAATCAGCCAGTGCTAACGCTACAGCATCTGTCCAGCTGCCTGCACCTCCCTCAGTCACTGCCAGCCCCTCTGCACTGCAACCCAGGCTCCTCCCAAACACAGCAAAAGAAGGAGAAATGCAAATATGTCCTGTGTGGCACACAAAGCATCAGGGTTCTGGAGAACAATTTGGAAGAATTGCCCTCATTCAAGGCATGAAAGGAGCTTCCTGCCTTGTCCATTGGTAGCTTCCACACTCACCACTGTCATTCTCCACGGCCTGGCACCCCCACAGCAGCCCCATGGCAGGTTAGAAAACTGCAGGCTTCCCACAGGACCCATCTGCAGTGACCATCACCCACCTCAGGTCACCTTCTCCTGAGCCTTCACGGCCTCCAGACGCTACTTATGAGATGAACATTGCAAAGTCATGAACCAGCTTTTTCCACACCATAATTGAAAAGTACACGATCTTGATTTAGAAATAGTGAGACTGTTATAAATGGAAATGTATTAGAGGTGTTTTCATTTTCTCTCTGGGTTTCCAGCATTCCTGGTTGTCTTTCCAAGCTTTCTGTTTGAAGGATCAGAAACCATTTATATTCCTGGACAGCTGAGTTTGTCGCATAAGTGTGGTTCCAGAAACTGGAGCTTTGGCAAAAAAATGGCAAGCATCCTCAGTAAAATTATGAATGTCAGCAACACCCTTTGCATTTATGAAAATCTTAGCAAGGCCCAGGAACGAATAAAGACAATAGAAGTAGATAATAGAATCATAGAATGTTTGGGGTTGGAAGGGACTTCAAAGATCATCTATGTCCAAACCCCCATCCCTGGTCAGGGACACCTTGCACTAGACCAGGCTGCTCAGGGCCCTATCCATTGTTATCCATTGATATCCACATACAAGATGGAGATAAGACTACAATGAGACCTAAGAAATCCAGACTTGACCCTTCAATTTGCCACAGGATTTCTGTGTCACTTCAGGTCAGTGTGTCCCACTTAGTTTCACTGAAGGCATTGAGTCCACTTAATTTGGGAAGATCAGGGAGAGAGCGCTCAGCATCTTGCAGGACAAAATCTCCTACGTTTTTGTGTCCTATATGTAAACCTTGGACGAAGCTACTCCTTTCTGCCCTTCTGCTCTCCAGTGAGCAGACTGTTCTCTACAGCAGGGATTTTCCCCATGAACTTGACACATGTTCAAAAAACACTGAGTGACTATTAACTGTAATTAACCCTCTGCATTAATTTCTGCACTGTCATTACTCCAAAGGGGTGAAGTTTTTGTGTGTGGAATAATCACATACATTTAAAAAGCACCAAATGATGACATTACTAGATAAGTCTGCCAATATATATTTCAGGCAACACATGGCGACTGTGTACCTGGAGGATCCCACACACAGCAAAGCAGACAGTGATATGAAACTGAAAAAAAAAAAATTTGCTAATTTACAACTAATAATTAAAAGGACCTGTCTAGGAGCCAAGCTTCCTCAGCATGTGTTTAACATTACTTCTGAGAAGGTCATTGCTGGCTTCTCCAGGAAGAGAGTTCCGGAGAGGGTACAGTAAGTGCACAGAGTTTAAATGAGCAGCCCCAGCGCAGACATTTCACAGTCTTCAGGGATGCACAAACAATTCTGCCTCAGCAGCACAGAAACAATGCCCTGTATTCACAAAGACTACAGGAACTTCAATATTGTGTGGAGGGGAGGTGGGGGTGAGGGAAGTCTTGAAATGCGGATAAATTGGTATTCACCAAGTGCCATTCCTTAATTTACAACAGTCTTTAACTTCGGAGGCAATTGCCAAGGTGCTCATAAAAAGAGGAATGATGAATATTCAGGATGTCTTCTGAATCCATTAGGCAACTGAGGATGAGGTCTCCATATGTACAACTTCGGCTGTTTTCACATGCTGGTAGAGAGAGTGCCAAGGTGGCGTCAGGAAGAAAAATGGCTCCTTAAGTTGCCAATGGGGAGAGAGGAAAGGAGGGAAAAAAGTGTATATCAAGTGCATGGAAATGAAAATTTGTTTAAGTGTAGTAATTCAACCTAAATGTGCTCTGCATGGCAAGGTGCGAACCGGGCTATTGGAGCTATCTGGCACAACCAGCTCTGTGGACAGGTGTGCGTAGGATCAATGTCAAGTTAAAAACCGTCACTGAAAGGTTTTCATTTTCCACACCATCCCCTCAAGGCTCTCAGAGAGCCTGAGGACATGGAAGGGCTCAGGCTAGACCAAGAAGAAGAAAAACTTGACTTATAGAGGCTAAGAGAAGCTCTAAGTGCCTGGCCTGACTGAGGAGCAAGTCAGTGATGGTGCAGCCTTTCTCCTTGATCCTCTCCCCTAGCTCCCCATTTCCCTCCTTGACAACCAACATCCCAGATAAGGTAGATGAGGCGCTTACAATCACAGTCGGTAACTGATGAGGAAAACACGCTGTCCAGCTCTTACATCCCAGAAAATAATGTCTTCTGGATGCCATGAATCACGGAGGATCACAGGCCATTAATCACCAAAGGGTGGAAGGGACGAGTTTAAAGTCATGTGTACCAAACACAGCCGTTTCTCTGGGGAATCTCAGACCTGGCATGATTCATTTTGCTTTCTCAGGGAGAAATCACAAGGGGTGGAAGAATAAATAATGCCACAGCCTCCTGAGTTCATCTGGTAGTGAGGCCAACACTCCCAGTGAGGAGAGGGGGCTTTTGTCATAGGAGTTGTGTATTGCCAGAGCAGGTATTGGAGTGCTCCAGAGTTGGTGTAAAGATATTATTCAGTGTATCAGGTCTTCCTCAAAAGACTAGAGAGTCACTGGAATTCACAGGGAGATCAGCAGAGTGTCGGTCTTCATTGTCCATTGTCCATTTGGGGTTGTTGGTGTCCTGATTTGGTAATAATTCAGGTTCACAGCCTGTTCCTGGAACCATTCTGGGTACATGCGTGATGGGGTATCCCAAATGCAGATTTCTGGAAGGAAGAGGCTGTATGGCCTATGCACAAGGGGCAGATGTTGGTTACCTGCCTTTCCAGCAGAGACTATAAAATGTGGTGGACACAATGCAGACACACAGAGTGGTCTCACTGGGGGAGTACTTGATGAACTTTAGTAGTCTTTGGTTTTGGTCTTTAAGCAATTTAAGAGCCAGCAGCTGATGACCAGACAGTGCCTGAGGCTCTGTCACAGTTACACACACACAGGTGAGCGACTTTCAAGTGAGTGATTTACCCCTCTCTTGCTCCTAGATGTGGATGTGGGGAGGAGGATGTACCTCACATCTGAAATCAAGAATGATTAGATTATAGTCATGGCTAGTTTAATTGCTTTGTGTTACTGTTGATATTGTTTCTTGGGTTTTCCACATCAGTGTCCCACCCACTTTAAATAAAAAATGCCAACACACCTGGAGAAGAACAAGCAGTTGATTTAATGAACAGAAATGCAATTCTTCAGATTCATAGATTATTTAGCCAAAGACTTTGAGTTCAGTTTATTTCAGAGTTGAGTTTTCCACTCTTTGCAATTATTTACACATCATTCTGTGTTCATGCAGCTCAGTTTTCTAGTGTTCTTTCTATTTTTTAAAACAGTTTTTTCTCTGACCAATCACTTGTTATTTTGCATATGAGACTGGTCACCACTTCTGGTCAGACTGTTCTGAATCTGTGGTGAAGTGAGTAAAACAGGATAGATGAGAGAGGGTATTTCCGTTGTTAATCCCCAGCATTTACATTCACACACGAGTACCTTGCCCACATGCAAGCATGGACATTTGCAAGAAGAACAATGAGAACTTGGCAACAGGCTGAGCAGCCCCCATCTGGGTGCTTTCAGGAAGCTGTCAAAAAGGAGGAAAGTGGTGGAAGCGTGCTGAGACCAGAGCATTTCGAAGAATTGTTCCAAGGACATGTTCCACAATTGTATTTCCACCCTGTGCTCTCAGCTGTAACCACAAGGAATGCACAGTGGCATGGGCAATACAAGCACATGCTTTTCCCGCTGCTCCTAAGGTTAATATGGATAACGTGCCGCAGGTTGTTGTTGTGGAGATACCAGAGACCATCCTTCAAAAGCAAATCAAAAATTTACACCTGCACGTTAATGAGAAGGGAGTTCACAAAGCATTTCAAAGATGGCAGAAAAACACCACCACAGTTACTAGCAGGACGAAATATGGCCAAAGGAGTTTTTCCTGATCCACTGTCAGCAACCATCCCTTATGCAGCACTCCAAGGAGTTCAGCAACCTGGCGTGTTCCAAGCTCACAGGGCGTTCGGATCAGCCGGTGAGCTCCAGTCTGTCAGTGGTGTGATTAGCCATGGTCTGAGAAGGTAGCCAGCAGTGTCTGCATTCCAGACCACAACTAAGAGTCTCTTTCACAGTTCACCGCATTGCAATGAAAATTAATTTTCCTTCATCCTTTTTTTACTTCGTGAAATTTAAAAAAAAATAAAAAGCAGGAAGTGGGGGGAAAAGGAGACACTTAATAGGAAGGAAAACCCACAGGGCACTTAGCTAAAGGAGCTCTCTGAAAGAGGCTCTGAAGATGGAAGTCTTGTCTGTCATCTCAGCTGCTCAGTAATAGTAGTGGCGGGACTCCTGGAAAAATCAGGGCAAATTGCACTGCAGAAAGGACTGCGGCAAAGATGTTTCTGTGTAGTTTTATGGTTGCGGTGAAGACCAGTGGGCGTTAAACTTGTCTTCAGGGGTATAATTTGGGTAAATCTCAACTTTCAAGTCTTCAGACCCTGAACTTAAAATGCAGATTCCCCACTAACCACTGCCCTGCTTCCAGATCTTGCACTTACAACACTGTGGACAGGTATTTTTGCCACCAAAAATCACGGCAGCTCTTCCAGGGATGTCTGTATCCAGAATGGTTGGGTACATATTTTGGAAGCTCTGATGACTTTCCCAGGCCTTTCTTCCCGAGGCAAAATGAAAAGCACCAGCTGGAAGCAGAATCTCTGTATACTTTTCCTTTGCTAGGAATACAAGATTAATCCATTTTCCTACTTCTGTAGAAAAGAAGAGAAAAGTAGCATTTCATATGATTTATGGCACATGTTGGACATTGTCAGTTAAGACCAGACTATTATCCTATTGCCTTTGTAGTCTTTAACATCTGGTATCATTGTTCACGACATTTTCAGCTCCATTCCTATGAAGTCATTTCTCATGGTTACCTACCAAAAAAAATTCCCAAATTATCAATGCTGATGGTGACATCCATCACTTTCATTTCTCCATTATGGGAGATTCAGGCCTGAATATTTGTAGGAAGGTGCGTGCAGGACTCCAAGAGGAGCAGGATGAGAGGACTGAGGTTCTCTGCATCTCTACTCAACACCAACTGCAGCAGTGGAGACTCTCAACACTGTTGTGTCAAGGAGATTCATGGCATGTCTCAGGAGTCAGTGGTTTACGGCTCACGATCCTCCACGTCCATTCCCCTTTCCATTCCTCAGCTGTTTTTACTCTTAAATAAAGAAACATCATAGAGTCAACTGCAGAGAAGCATTTGTATGCAGGGATGAAGGGCTGACTGTGGAATTCTGGTGTTTGAATTTCTGGATTTAGGGTGTCCTGTTTAGAAGGAACCAGTCTTCTTAAAAGACTTAGCAATCGATTCAAATGCAACAAACTTAAACTTTTTCTTTCTTCTAACAGCATAACTTCATTCACTTCAATGGAATAGAATTTGGTTTACACAGGTGTGAGAGGAAAATCAAGAAGCATGCAGAAATGTTTTCTTTCGAAATATTTTTGGAGAAGAGGGGCAAAAACCTGCTTTTAGACCAATGCAAACATTTGTATGGAAATTTTCATTAGGGTTAAAATTTTCTGGACAAAAACTGGAAAGAATTTTTTTTCTCCCTGTGAAATAGTTTGATTTTCAATAATCCCACAAACTTTTAAATGGAAATGTAAATATTTTCACAAAATCTTTAATTGTATTTTTAAAGCTTTTGGTTTCTTTTTTTTTAATCAAAAACTTAAGTTTTTGTCAAATATACCTAGAAAAAGTAACTTATTTTTTCAAAATTTCCCATAACAGGTTTTTTTAAGCAACTTTAATAGAAAGATTAAAAGGACTATAAATATGAAACCAATAAAAAATTGTCACAACTGAATTTGACAAACTAACTGTGGAGGTAAACATGCATGAATGGGATGAACAAGAGTTGTTTAACCTATAGGTTTAAGATGTTTCTGCTAATGTACTTCATAGAGGGGCAAGCAAAGGGCAAGGGCAAGGTTTTCCCTGAATTTAGGTTTTATACAACTCATTTAAAACTAAGAAGGAAATTAAGGGAGAATGGAGAATGGTGGAGTAAAAATAAAAGAGAATCACAAGCCATAGCCATTTATATACATTTTGAGCCTCCTCAAGATATTGATGTCCCTGGTATGATGTACTCAAGAATCATCCAGTCCATGCATTCCAAAGCTGGGAAACAAACCATGGGAATGGGATCATGGCAACTGAGCCACAGGCGGACCATGTCCACACATGCAGTTGTAAAATTCTACATTCTGCAGAAGAATGGCTCAATATTCGGATGTGTGGCTGTTCACAAGAAATTCCCAGGACTTCAGTGCTCACTTTGTCTAAAGCAGTTGGAAAATTCTGATCTATCTACTGAGTATGTTTGAGCACTGTACTAGAGATGCTCTGGAAGAGAGAAAACAGAGCAGTAGTTAAGGCTAAGCCTCTTTCTCATTTTTCACAGCAGCAAACAACCCAAACAGCTGCCTTCATTTAAACAGTGATTCAACACAGTAAAGTGCTGAAGTTTCATTCTCCTAGCAGTAGTGTCATTGCCTTATAATAAAGAGTGACATTCAGAAAAAGAATATTTAAGCCCTGAACAGAGGCCTAGATATGTGGTTTTCAAAATCAACTCTTCCAAATATGAGAAGTTGTGACTCTTTTGTTCATGAATCATTTCTCTAGAAAGACCAAAAGAATTAATTATGATGAAATAGGAAACTAGAATTGCACAGGGACAACAAAGGGCCCAGTCTGAAGAGGGCTTTAAGAATATGGCTCATGAAAAAAAAGAAAGAAGAGGAAATCTGTACCATCTCAACCCAAGACTGAATGGCTCCATCATATTCCTACTTGCCCTTGTCATTTCAGCCCAGCATTGGCCAGCATAAGTCAGGTAGTACTGTCTGACTGGGGTGGGGACAAAGATACCCCAAACTTCCCGGCCATACCTGGCAGAAATGAGAGGTGACTGAATTTCTAACACAATCTCTTCTCTGGTCATGCCAGGTTGGGGGTAACTAGAACTTAAGTGCTATCGCAAGCTATGGGCTGAATGAGAGGAACAATAATGAATAGAAACCATCTGGACAAGAGTTAAAAACAGAACGGAGAGTGTGTATTTGTTGTGTTGCGTAAACAACAAATAATTTTTAATAATATAAGATTTATAACGTGCTGTAATATTCCTGAAATTTTTGTAACATCATCCCAAGAGGCAGAACGTGACTTTTTTGCTTGCATTAGATTAGACATAGCAAAAAGCACTGAAGCACTGAAATAACAATTTTTCTTAAAAAAAAAAAAAAGAAAGAAAAGAAGGTATGAGGAAGAAACTGAAAAGGGAAGAGAGGAAATGAGAGTCATCACACCATATCTGTCCCAGTAGAATGAAAATCCAGAAGCTGCTTTCTTTCAGGGAAAAAGACCAGGAAGGAAGTTTTCAGCAAAATAAGGAGATCGTAAGGCAGGTCAGGCTTCCCCCTGAGCAAAGAGGGAGAATTTCTTTCATGGGTTTACTGTCTGAGCCTGACAGGAAGAGACTTAAGAGGTTACATCTGCTAGGGTTCCCCAAGAGATCACTGAGAGTTGACTTGACTGCCCTTCAGCCATCTACACAGGGAGGCAGGTTTTCCCTGTCAGACAAGAATATAACAAGGTCCAGTGGCTACAAGACGAAGCCAGCAGAATTTAAGCACACTAAGTATAACAGAGATTGCTTTCAGCAACATCCAGAGATGCATGACAGATTCTCCCATGACATGAGGCCTCTGAATCAAGGCAGCATATTTGGAAATGTTGGGTTTAGGTAAATCTAAGGATACACCCATTTTTATGCAGGGTTAATGAATTAAAACTTTTTTGGACAGGAATTTAAATTAGATAACCAAATATAACCTGTCTTAAAATCTTAATATTGCAGAGAAACAAAGATTATGTTGTTGTTCCATTTGCAAGTTTGTTGTAATAATCCTTCTTTCACAAGAAGACTTTGAAGCATTTTATGAAACATTAATAATCCCAAATAAGTATCTTTACATCAGGCATTTGGGGAAAGTCCAAGTGTGTTGAAGCAAAGCCTTTTCCTAGCAACTATTGATGCAATTGAAGAGCACTTAGTCTGCAAGAGCACAAGTACATTTTTTAACATATCAGAAATAGCCACCAAAGTTTTCTGTTTTATTACACCCTCCTGAAGTAAGTAGAAAAGAGACATTAAAAATCTGTAGCAGAAATAATTGGGAATAAGTGAAAAGAAATTTTAAAATTAGCCTTTTGGTAGAAAGGACATGGCTAGTAGCTGAGTTCTATTTTGTAATCCAAGAATCCAAAGGCTTGCAGATGGCAAATTCAAAATTAATCAAGGAAAATGTTCCTTCACAGCAAAGTCTATTGTCAGTCCATGGCTGGCAGGTTCTCAGGGTTCTGTGGGAGAATCAATTAATACCTAATTCTCCAAGGCCTACGTGTGTGAAGTCACCATGTGGTGCACACCCACCCTGGTCGTGCAAGTCTATAGATTGAGAGGTGTCGATAGAAGGTGTCGATAGAAGGGGGAACAAGGTGTGCACATTCCATGTGTTTGTGCCCTCCTCAGTCACACAGAAATCCTGGCAGCCCTACAGGCCTTGGCCTCTCTTCTGCAGGTCAAACCAGCTCCGTGCCACAAAGCTGTTTCACCAATCCACTCACAAAGCTTTAAACTCAAACTCAACAAAACGCGTATTTTCTGGGCTTTAGGTCATAATCTTTTGCTTAGTGGAACACAGACTTCAGGCTGATCACTGCCTCAGTCATCTTACTGTGCCAAGTGCCAGCTGGAGAGGATTTTTCTTTCAAAGTCAGGTGCCATCAGCTTCAAAGAGAATTGCTGGTCTGAGTATTCCCAGAGGGCTGTGGGAACTCTGAAACAGACTTCAAACAGCAAACCAGAGGTCTGCAAGGGATAGCCAAAAATCCTTGAAGGCTAAGGAGCTGAGCCAGGATGAAAAGCCAGTCCTAACCTTGTAGGCATTACCAGTTGCTTCCTGTGTTTCTGGGCATCAACTATCCACTGATTGAAGGACATTGGGAAGAGTACCCCTGTGCAGTGGCATTTCTATAATTCCATAATATTAATTTCTTTGCACCTTTTTCCTAGACCTTCTGGTCTAGGCTGCAGCCACTACCATGACACATACAATGGAATTATCTGATTTTCCCATTCGTTTCTTCTGCTCTTTGCCTTTTCTTTAGCTTTAGGCTTGGAGAGGGACTGTGTCTGCCTTGGTGTTTGGAAAGGGCCAGCTGGGTGCAGATGCTACTTCAAGTGCCGTTGTTATTTTTGCAACTGGAGTCATTATTCTGTGTTCAGATGTGCTCAGATTATTCTTGCTTTTCATGCAAGAAAATGAGGCATAACTGCAGAAATAGCTGGCAGAGAGCCTAAAAGATTATGGATTATACAGTGTCATAGGCACAAGCAGTACTCATCTGAAGTAATATTTTAATACCTTTAAAAGCTGTGATAAATTAAAAAGAAAGGTAATATAAAATGTATGATCAAGTGTGGGCTCATTTTACTTCAAGCATTCTATCACATGGCAACTAAAGGAGACAGAGAGGGGATGGATCATGGTTTTTATTGCTTGGCTGCAATGTCAAAATTGGGTTGCTTTAAAATATTTATGACATGAGAGAAAGAAAATCTGTGAATTACTCAGAACTTAATGTACATACTCTTAATGTGTTTCACATTTTCTTTAGTTGGGGACAGCAGAGTGGGGAATTGAGGATAACTTGTTTACTGCCAAACAGGTCTCCGTAGTACCTAGTTTTCCTATGTATTAAAAATCGTGCCTGGGGCCAAGAATTCTGGGGCTGGAATTAAAGATGAGAACACACAATAACTGTAAGTAATGGCAGAGAGATTTAAATAGCACACATCAGCAGAAAAGAATGGGGAAACCTACAGTACACTGACTTCATTGATACCCCATTTATCAGCAATTACTGACTCCATTAAAGGCAGAGTTTACAGCAGACAGAGAAACAGAGCCTAAAATATGTCCCAACAGATGGACCGAGAGTGTCAGTGATGCCGTATTTCAAAGGCATCTGCAACGTTGTTATCATTGTACATGGAGTCAGAAAGACAGTGAAAAACACTGGAGTAAGGGCCAGCAAATGATTTACTTGACCCTTCATGGGCAGAACTGACAGCGAAAACCTCATTAATTCCTCGGGTCATTCTGGAAGACATTAATTTGGTTTGGACTCAGGACGAGAGGAGATTTTCCAGACATACACCAGGAATTATGAAATCTCTATAGCCAGAGGAAAGTATGTCCAAATCACTTTCTGCATAAATCAAGCTGACTTTCTGAAGAAGGATAATATGCCTAATCAGGGGAGTTATGGAACTTCTTGTACTTATTAGACAGAAAATAAAACAGTATTTTATTTGATAATCAGCTTGGGGAAGGGTTTTTCCCCCCCTCCTTCTTTTACTGCTGTCTTCTCTTGCCAAAGATGAGTTGGAAAAAAAGACTCTTATGAATAACTGTGAGTGCTGTGATATTTGTTTGCTCATGTGGGTATGCACATAAAGAATTTCATATATATGGGTAACATATACACATAGTTTTAGTCAGCTCACTGTATTTATGCACCTTTTGGCCTTTTAACTCCGTGTTGCAAAATGCCAAGTACTGTCCCCTTCCCACTCTGAGTCTGCTTAACTCCTACCCTCAGCTGAAAGCATCCACGTAAACAGGAGGGCAATCAGAGCAGAGCTGCCTCTGGGGAGGCAGCCCTCGTGCCACACTTCTGCTCCTGCATGGTCCCTTCTCCAGCCCTGCTCCTACTAACATTGAGGGGACCTTTGCCTCAGCAAGGACTGATTAAAAATGGGGAGTCCAGCCTGCAGGACTCAGTGCAGAAACCAGGAGCCCATCAGGAGCCCCCCTGAGCAGGGGAACTGGGAATGACAAGCTCAGGTCCCAGTTATGACTTCTCCAGTCTGGCCCTAAATTTCTTTGCCAAAAAAGGTCCCTGTACAGAAAAACCTTTGCAGGGTATTCCCAGCTAGGTGATGGGGAGCTCCAGACCCAGCTGGGATGAGCAGGACCCTCCCCTTCTGCCTGGCTGGCCTCCATGGCAAGGCTGGTTTGGCTCCAATAGTCCCCAAAGCCCCCAAATCCCCTGGGAATAGCCAGGAGCTCCACAGAACTCCACCAACCCCCCCGCAGGACATGCTTTCCAGTGCTTATACGTAAGCCCCTGCCACACAGGGTATCTTCCTCCATAAAAGATGCATTCATCATGTTTAGAGAAGGGTTATCTCTCCCTGGAAAGAACATGCATTAGTACTTTTTACTCATTCAACACTGGACACTCCCTATCAACAACAGCCTGCCGAAAGGGGAGAAAGAGGTGAATTAATCACAGGAAGAGACAATTTAAAGGAGCTTGGCCATAAAATGGAGTTCATTAGGAGGCCATAATGTATTTGGGACTAACAAGCTGCAATTTGCCCACCTCTGCTGTCCCAGACAACAATAAGCAGCACTAATTGCATTGACACCCTGTCTTAGGGTGGCCACAAACCCTCTGTTAACTCCTTTCATAGAAGAGTCACAAAAAAAGTTATTTCTCCTATTGCAAAGGAGTTCTCCTTCACGATGCTTAGCTCCTTATCTCCTTGGATTGAGAGAATACAGTATTAAGTGGTCTGCAGTTTTCACTCTGGAGCTAAGGATGTAATAATAATCATGTTACTTGGCTCTAAGATTGCACTCGGAGAGGTCTCAAAGCACGTTACAAATGTACATGGTATAGACAGCATATCACTACAGGCACAGGTCCAAGTGAACCCCAGTTGGGAACACAGCACAAAGCACTTTCTCCCATCCATCCCCCAGGATGCAACATTTTTTTCAATTTTTCCTGCTTTTTCTGGTTTAGCTTGTTAAAAAATATATTATATTAGCTATTTTTTTTTTCTGGTCATCAGATTTCTCTCAGTTTTTGTTTCATGTTATTGCTATGCAGAGTGGTCCAAACAGAGCACTACCGTAATCACTGTCCATGTAGGGGTGTGGGTCTAGGGCAAAGGGAGAGGTAAATCAGGGATTGAAATACTCAAGCAACACAAGTTTGTGCAGTGCTTCATGTCTGGACTTCTTTTGATCGAGTGAGAACAAAGGCAACTTTTTTCTAAAACTGAGTTCCAGCTCAGTTCTTCATCAGGATGTTAGGTGGTGACCTTAGCTCTGTACAGCATGCTAGAACCTAATACAAAGTAAATATTTCATTTGGGAAGCCTTTGCAGCCCAGCAACTGCAAAAGTACCACAGGAAGCACCTCAGCTGCGGGGAGATATGTGCTCTCCCATCACCAAACTGCTTTCACCAGAGAGGGTCATGTTCTTGCTATCACAAGGGTGAGAGAAAGGCTTTGCCAGCCCAGCCTGCAGGTTCAGGAGGAGGTAACCTTGGGAAGGCAGACCAGCAGCTAAGAATCGTTTTGTTATGAGCAAGAGAAATGACAGGAACAATTTGCAGTGCACAAATAAGGCTTCTTTATTCCATTGATACTCTCAGTTTAAAAATATGAATAAAAATAATCTGGGGATTCATTTTCATGTATGCTCTGACTGCCTCTCTAGCAACAAAAGAGAGCTGAAAATAAAAGTGAATTATTAGTATGACCAGTTTCCCTGGCTTTGCCTGGAGTGATAGCAATTAATCTTAGCATAAATGAAAATCAGATAAAAAGATCCTGTTTGATCATGGTGACTCGATGCCTGAAACCAGCAGAATATGTTTTTTTCAAGAAAATTACCCTGTTTCAGATAACAATTGAGGTTATTAAAGTATTAACAGATGTTTTTTTTACTCCTTGCACACTCTGCAGTATCTTTGTTTTTCTTATTCTCTTTTTTCCTCTCTTCTCCCCTTTTCCCTTCCCTTCCATAATTCTGACAGCATAAAGATTGAACCATAGGTAATGACTTTCAGTTTGGTTTTGAGTCAAATCCTGCTGAATTTTACTTTCAGATTGTCATGCTCAACAGAATGCTAGAAAATCCAAGTTGAAAATACAGTAATAACGTTTGCTTGTTGGTTTTGTTTTTAAATATTTCCCTGGGGATTTGTAACAAATGACAGAAATTTTTTCTACTGGTCTTAAATACTGTGAAATGTTATTTAATTTAATCAAAACTTATATATTAAGCCAAACTTCATTGCACAATGTGTTCCTTTAATGGAAAGAGCTAATGAAAAACACACTAGGCCAAATTCACTCTATTTTCTTCACAGAGGAGAAATTCCTCTTTATTGCTAAGTATATTTGTTTGCTTCATTTTTCTGGGAACAGTGTGCAAATTTGTATAATCAGACCATGTTCTGCACATATTTTTCGTGGCTATTCTGAAACAGTTCTGTCCTCATCTCTACCCCTGGAATGGGTTGGGGTTTTTTTGAAATGTGAATCTTGGCTGGATGACTCACTGGGACACTAACTTTATCTTCATCTGTTTTACAGTAATTGGACTGGAGCAATTTTTGTGGCTGTATCTGAGGTTGTTTCCTGCTTTGAACTCAGCACTCACACTGTCGTGTTAATTTTAGTGATTACACAAACTAGACTCTGGCCAATAAAGTTATTGTAGTCAAAACCATGGCTCAGATCCAAATAACTCTTACTCTATCTGCGACAGAGCAACTGCTGCTTCACACTATGAATGGAATAAAATCAAATAAAAATGTTCACCACAATAACTTGCCAGCAGAAGAATGTGTAGTATCACTTCTTTTGCCGTTTTGTTTGGAATCCTGTATAGGTCCACTTCGCTTGAAAGTCTTCTATCTCAGTTATAAAAGGATATTTATTCTCTAAGAAAGGAGGGGGGAAAGGTTCAATGTTTTAGATTTCATTCAGGTAAAATCCCAGTTCAGAAAGGACATAAAAGCATGTGCTGGAAATGAAGTGTGTGCTCAAGTCCCATTGAAGCCAGGTAGATTGTAAGCATATGCTGAAATGCTTATTTAAATTGGGCCCTTAATTATTATGTGCTATGATATTGAACTACATTTCATATTATTTTCATGCCTCTATATTTATATACGTGTGGGTGGGTGGGTGTGCAAGGATATATGTAAGCTGTTCACTAAAGAACATTAAAAATGAAAAAAAGAATGCTCCACACTCTTTTCCCTTAAGTGTCAGATTATTTGATGTTTTTTGACAAGCAATTTTTTAATGTTCCACTGAAATGGCCGCTTTGTCAATGAAAAGAAAAAATAAAAAGAACTTGTTTTTACTGATCTTCCTGGTATTGCCCTTCAGGTGTGCTGTGTGTGCAGACAGGGCTGCAGGGACCTCAGCCCATCCTTGCAGATCTTTGCAGGGTGCACCCCTACTTGCATCTGGGGTTTGTGTTTTAGTTAATCAACTATCATCTTAACTGTGCTCTAATTCTGCTGATTATTTCTGTCATTTATATCTATCCAGATGAATGTTACGTGCACCTACTGTTAATCTAACTGTGAATTTCCTCCAGGATAGATCCCTGTCCTGAATAGCTTCACAGAGCTTTATCTGGTATCACTGGCCTGTGCCCTACCAAGACAAGCTGGTGTTTCTGATATTGTGCAAATGCAGGAAGGCAATAAATGGGGGGGTGTGTGGGGGTGTGTGTGTGTGTGTGTGTGAATAAAAGATCTTAAAAACACAGGTTAGAAACCAACCCCTAAATGTAAGCAAGGAACAAATGAGGGCTTTGAGGAAGGGTTTGGTTTAGAGGGGCAAGATGTTTGGCTCCAGGCAGAGAGAAGGAGCACAAGTGAAACAGCATGGACTATCCCTAGAAAGGCAGAAAAATATGGCCCAGGAGGAGAGTAGTTCACTGGTAGAAAATGAGGGGAGGTGAAGCACAGTCCTAGGGGGTTTTACAGGGCAGGAAAGAGGTTTGGAATTACATTCACCTGTGGATAAGAAGGCGACAGGGGATGTGAGCAATATGATCTTATTTCTTGGAATGAGAAAAAGTGCAGCCATGAAAGTCTGTATCCACTAAAGTTATGAGAGAAGGAATTTTTTCGATCTTTTTAAAGTAAAGAGAGGATTTGTAATGGCTGGGATGAAAAGTCAGGGCTATATGTAGAGAAATTGCTGTATTGCTTGTAAGATAGTGACAGACCTGCCAGCAAGGAGATGCAGCCAGGCCAGGAAAGCTTGGACTCCTTAGGAACAAATCTTCAGAGACCATCAAATGCACTAGGACACTATGCAGCTCCCAGGGGACTCAGTCTACTGCCCCACATCCAGAGACAGAGCAGAGCAGGCAAAGAAGGGTAAGAGAGGAACAGAAATGTAAGAAATGTTGCAAAATCATTTAACAGCAGAGCTCAGGCAGTGTCCCCATCTCTGGCTCTCATTCAGCACACACCCCACCAGGGCAGGCAAGAAGGTGACCTAATCCTCGTGGTGCATTTTGGTTCCCATCTTCTTGCACACTGAAACATTGTGCTGTCCTCCTCACTTCTGGTTGTACTTCAAAGGTCTGCCATATCCACCCTGTGGGCAGATGGAGACAACAGCAGTGGCAGAAAAACTATGTACTGAAGCAGAAAGAAAGGACATCAATTCCCAGGGCAGTGCCTGTATGAAGGGATACACTGTGAGCCACATGCTAGCAGATAGGAAGCCACTAACAAAGAGCAAGGCAGAAAAGGGACTTTTCCTGCTTGCCTAAAGACAGACCTGGAGCAAAGGCTAGGATGCCTGTGACTCCTGGGTTCTGCCACTACCCTCAGTAGATTTCCAGCTAATTTTGCCCCAATTCAGCATTAGCAGCTGCTTCCAGCTCCCATGGATGTATCTGCCATATGAGACAGCACTCAAAGCCCAGCCTCAGCCCTATTACCCAATAAACAAAAAAAAAATGTTGTCACAGCTTGGTTTTATCACAGTCAGGCTTAACCAGGATGCTCAGCAAAACCCCCCAAGCCGGTTGGTGCAACACTGTCTCTCTTAGCATGCAGGAGGCAAACAGCTGAAGGAATGTTTTATGCTTCTGTTCCATCCCCAAAGTTTCCTGTTGTGTAGAAACCTCCTGGATACAAGGGAGATGAGTTATTGATATGCTAGCCTTGAGAAGAAAAAGCAAGGCAAGATTAGAAAAAGGGAAGGGACCTTTGTCTGAAGCAAATCGTATAAAAAACCAGGACATTCAGTTCCCAAGGAGCCGCACACAAAAAGAGGAATCAGGCTACTGTGGCCCGTGTAGTTTATAAAACACTCATCATGGATGATTCACGGCATACCTCTGCTTTCACTGCCTGGCAGGGGCACATGCCACCCTGAAACACAGATCCCAGCACAGATTCCCTGTGGTCAGGCTGATCCCCAGGACCTGGGTGCAGGTAGATCACACAGCTGTGACAGTGGTCTGTGTGTCCACCCAGACTAAGGCACCACACACACTTGGAGGCAGCGTGGGAGCAGGCAGGGACCAAACACACTGAATTTCTGTGCTGATCCCAGTGTTTTACCTGCAGACATGTCTGTAGGGTTGCTGTGAGCTCCACACAATCTCCAGAGCACCTGTATCCATTAGTGGGGATAAGACCTCTCCGTGCATCTTCCAGCAGTGTGCCAAGCCCTCAGAGACTGCTCACCTCCCAGTCCCTTCAGAGAGGGTTAAGAAGAACAGGCCCTTTATGTCAAGCTCATGAGGAAAACAGCTGTCTAACAATGCAAAAAAACCCCACATCTGGTGCAGAGCTGATTTGGAAAATGAAAACTTTCCATTGAAGTACCCTCCAACAGGTGCATTCCTCAAAACAATACCACTGTGCCCTCACCAGGGGCTCTGGGGTTAGAACTGTGGAGTGGAGGAATTAAGCTGCCTTGCTAACACCATGTCCTGCAAGGATTCTCATTTATGGCTTTATTAGCCCCATTAACTCAGAAAGAGAACTTCTGCATGATTAACACGTGTTGCATTGCACCACTGCTATCTCCCTACTTCTCTAAAGATCCTATATGCAGCTCACCACTGGCCACTTCCCCTCAGCTGTGCACACTGAATGCAGGCAGGGAAGTTGCAAAAGCACTTGCTCACTCTTCCATGTAATCACGTGCACACTGTTCTTAGAAAGTAGAGAGCCACTCTGCAGCACGCAAAGAGGTGCCAGCGGCCCTCATGTCCCCCCATCACTCCATCAGGGGCAGTCAGGGCACAGCACATAAAGAATTGGGAGCAGAATGAGGACCCAGTGCAGGTGCCAAGGTGCAGAGGGGTTACCTTCCCTCTGCCTTAGTCCCAGAAAGCTGAAACAAAAATTAGCTGGGCTGAGATATTTGTGGCTGATGGGTGTAGCTGGAGAATTACTGAAAGGCCAGTTTGTCCAGGGAGAGAAGAAAAAACTGATCTTTCAGCTCACTGACAAAACCAAAAAACAAGAGAGGAGCACAAGGGGGTGCTTGCAGTGAACCTGAAATAGCTATTGGTTTGGGGTTGGGCTTTTTTTCACAAAACTGAAAGTTTGGAGGAAAAATATTTGAGTTGAAGAATGTATTTTAGTTTTTTCATGAGCTTTTAATGTCATTCTCAAGCGGTTTCAATAAAACTGAAGTAAATCTGAAACAAACATTGGCTTTGAATAATGCTATTGAAAGGCTGTCTTTAAAATGTCAGCATTAAATGTTAAAATGTATTCAGATTTGTTTTAGCTATAACAATTCATTTCCCTTTATGGCAATTTTGTATTTATCCTAAATACATGTTCACCAGTGGAAAAAAAAAATGTGGCTGAAAATTGTTACCCTGCATTATAGCACAAATTTTCACATGAAAAAAACTCTTACCGAAAATAAATGTCATCCAGCAAATAATTGATGTGATTGCATGCTGCTTGTAATGATGGACAGGAGACAGAAAGTACCATGACATCCCTAAGTTCAACAGTTGGCAAGAGTGAATGGAAATCTCCTCCTAAATTAGGAGAAAAGATGTTTGAGATTTGCTTTGGCCTGCAACTCTATGAGTAAGATAAGGAGCCCCCCTGACAACACAAAACCAGGACAGTCAGCAGAGCCAGTTAAAAAATAGCAATTGTTGGTCAAGAGGTTTCAACATTTTTGTCTGAATTTTCCAGTAACCATTTATTTCCCTTCTCACTAACAAATAAGGAGGGATAATGAATTTTGCCTTTTTCTGAGTGTTTTGAGTGTTTGACTTGGTAACTAAGAGCTGCCTCTGAGTACATTTGTTTGCATGAAACGAGTACCTTCATGCACAGTGAAAGAGTCATTAATCAAACAGTTTGTGTCCTCTTTGGTTTTTTTCTGCAGCCCTGAGATGCCCCTTGTCATCCTGTGCAGGCTCAGGGCACCACCTTTGTCCCCAGTGAGGGGGTACCCCCTTCTGGGCTGGAGGAAGCAGCCAGCAATGCCAGCAGCCGGCCCAAAAAACCAAACCACCCTCCAGCCACTTCATCCGCCAGCCCTCACGGAGCTTTGGCCACAGCGACGAGTGTCCATGAGTGAACCTGGCACCAAAGGACAGGGACTGAGCAGGATGGAGCAGCATTGCCTCTCTGCTCTTCAGTCTGAGGTCTGGCAGACTCATCACCCCCTCAGCCCCGTGCTGCCCCTCTGTGTCCTCCTCACCAGCCAGGGCTGCTCCCGGCCTCCCAGAGAGGCCTCCCACGGTGGTGGGTGCTCGCCTGCAGCCCCGGGAAGGCCGGGCTGGGCCCAGCCACTTGTCCTGATTAAGATGAATGGGGCTGTGCAGATCAGCAGAGTATCTGGGGTGTCCATCACGCACCACTCGATGAGCTGCAACGAGCTCCGGAGGAGCCTGCATGGAGGAGTTGTGCTGCTTGATTTGTTGGACTGGTCAGGCTTGGAGGCCGCAGAGGAGGCAGCAGGAGCACGGCAGAGCATACCTAGCAAATCTGTGGAGATAGCGGCTGCTAATTAACCCTGGGTGTTTATTTGAAAGGGGTTTAGCCCCTGTGATCCTGCACATTCGGTTTCCTGCCTCATCCTCAAAAAGTAACTTTTCAGACAGATTTCTAGAGCTGATGTCACCTTTTCTGCATTTCCATTTGAATCCTGCCCCTTGCCCTTTTGGCAAGCAGCTGATCTCTGACTGGTTTTCCCTCTCAGAGAGTGTCATACACTCAGCGGAGATTTCCAGCCTGACCCTGCGGCACAGTAGCCTGGGCAGCAGAGCAGTCCTGAGAGACTTTCTGAAACAGCCCTTGGTAGCAGCAGTAAACCACAAACTATCTCAAACATCCCCAGACCAGAGCAGCACACTGTGGGGATATGCTGAGAATTAGACCCAAGAGGAATTCCAGTGCACAGATACACAGGACAGAGCAAATCTGTCCCACTGCATCTGGCATGCGGACAGCACAGGCGAGCTTATCTCTTGCATTTTATAATGAGAAAGTGGTGGGCCAGATCTCCAAAGGCATTTAGGTGCTTCGACATTTAACCTCCCACAAGGAAATTAAGTGTGTAATTATGCTTGGAGGTCTGGCCCTAGAGCTCTGCTATCCTGCATTGTTTATTTCTGCATCATTTATTGCTGCCCGTGGAGGCCATAGACATCATCCTCTCTGCATTTGGCCATCTATGTTGCATGAGTTAGTGCTGTGAGACTGATCCTGGTCTCTTCACCCACCTTCAGCTCAAAGATGTCTGCATGGCCACATTCACTTCTTGTTCATCGAACCCCTTGGCACTGCTTTGTTACATTTGGGTACACACAGACGTGTGGATATGGGAGGGAAGGACAGGAACCACAGGACTAGAGACGGCAGCTCAGCAAAAGGCTGGATGTCACTACAGCAGAAAGTGTTGGGCTTCAGCATGAGCCACACCCATGAACAAAAGATGCCAGAGGAGAAGTTTGAGAGACTTCATGTTCAGCTTCCTGCTTTGCAAGGCATCTCCAGCAATGTTCGGGGCAAAACATGTACAGGAATGGCTGTGCACAGCTAGGACAGTGACTCCAGAGCCCTCATGTTCAGGAAAGAGGCAGGAGACAGAAGATCTCTCCAGGCAGCTGGGAAAAGTATGCAGACATGAGGAGATGCCAGAAGGCATTTCCTACCCCTGGTTGCTTTCATTGAAGAACCACATATGGACTCTACCCCAAGTCCCTCCAGCACCCCAGAAACCATGTGCCCAGGGCAGTGCAAGCATCTCCTCTGTGCCTTTAATACCAATGTCCTTTCCCAGTTAGAACCTGGGGGCGCTCCTCCACTGTTTAACCATTACTGGCACAACTGGCAGGTGATCTGGTGACCCCTTGACTTGCACAAGCCCGCTGCCACCACATCATGGTGCCATGCAACCTGGCATGGCCTAGGTGGGTGGTGAACCTCCCAAACTGAACCATGGCTGTCACAGGAGAGGGGTTGTCCTCTCAAGGCGTGATGATCCCCTCTCCGATCTCTTAGTTTCAGAGGCCAAGACAGTCAAGAAGGACAGCCCTCTTGAAGGGGTGTAGATAAGTCCCCCAGTACCATACAGGAATTGGTCTCAAATTGTTGCCAAATTCTTTACGACTACTTGGAAATTAACAAAGTCTGGCAGCAAACTTTGACTGACACTGCCCTTTGTGGTGTGTGGGCATTGGTGGCTTCAGACAGATAGTGGGACTAAGGGACAGGATTTGCTGTGAAAAGGTTTAAGTATTTCCTACAGCAGAGCTTGTAGCTGAGGCCTGTTGCTGATCACATCATTGGTCCATACAGTTGGATGCTTTCCTGCATCCAACAGTGGCCAAGAAGTGTTCATGTCCACAAAAAAAAAAAAAAAAAATAAAAGAACCTTAGAGAATAAATTTACTTCTTGTGAAATAGAGGTCAGAAGAGTTACACCAGGGAGGAATTTGGACCAAGATACCCAACTTTGATACAACCTTTTAAATAGTAAAAATATTTTCAGTGGACAGGGAACTGTAAGAGGTTTATAAATGCAAAAGAGAAGGAAAAAAAATGGTGCTGCTCCCCCGCAGTCTCCTAAAAATAGCAAATTACACACCTAATAAATGTATCAGCAGCCCATGAAATTGACAGCCTGAAATTGAAGAACAGAGCCGTTTTGTTTGGAGAAATAGTCTTTAAGAGTGTGGAGGTGAATTAGAAAAATAGCAACTGACATTAAGAGTGCAAGATTAATTCGCCCGAGCTTTAATTGAGACAGCCTGAATGAGCCAGAAAAAGAGAAAAAGGGAGAGGATCCCAGCTCTGTCTGGCTCCATAGAAACTCCACCTACCATTGCTTTTCAGCTGGAGCTCAAGTTACAGCATTACATCACCCCAAAAACGTCCCTTTGGCTGATAATTCCCTGGGAGCTGGGCATGGATGCTGGGCTCAGGGTTACGGATGCAACCGCTGGGTGCAAATTCACCCATTTGGGTTCATCAGTGTGGGGACAGGCCAAGGGCCACCCTTGGACAGCCTTCCAAATTCCCTCCCTCTCTGAAGGACGGGGAACACTGGGGCCACCGCCTCTTGGGGCAATATCCCCACTGTCCCATTCCTGGCTGCAGCTTTTCCTTGTGGCCGGAGGAGATGGATCTGGCTGGTGTTGGCAGGGCAGAGGAGAAGATGTTATTTATATTTCAGAACAGAACTTCATGTTCGACAAACCCTGCAATCCCCAAGCCTGTAAAAGCATTAAGCAGGCCATCCTGACCGTGAGCCTCGCTCGGGTTTCCTGGCTTAAACAAGAAAGTCCTTCTCCTAAGCAAGGAATAAGCTCTTGCACAGACAATATTTCAAAAGCCTTGCTGCTACTGAGTAAATAAATGTGCGTAGCAGATACAATAAACATTTTCTTCTGTTCTGAAATCAGATCTGCAGATCCCAAATCCCCCTGTGCTGTGCAGACTGTAATTACAGGATATGTTAAATTTTCTTTATAGCCAGTCCTGATGGTTGTTAAGTGACCGCACCGCCCAGTACAGCACCCCTCTCTGGTCTGCTACCATTCGTAATGAAAACCAGATGTTTGTTTAAAGTTAATAATCAATACAGCACTCATCCCGAGTCAAGTAGGGCTAAACATTTGCTTAGAGAAGCCATGTCAGAGCTGTGATAAGCAGGGGCTTGGAGCAGCACGCTGCTTCAGACCCTGCTGGGGCGTGAGATAAACCATTCAAATTCCAGAGAGCGAGCGCTGGGGCCGAGGGGCTGAGTGGAGCCTCCACGAGCAACCAAAGCAGCTCAAATAAATGCAGGCCCAGCTTCATCCAGAGCAGCCCAGATCCCTGAGAGGCACCAGAGCCCTGCTCCCAGCCTGTGCTTGGCGAGGCTAGGGTCTTGCTTTGCACTGGCTTCTCTCCTGTATCTGAACTGAATGAGAAGAGCATGTGAGAGGGGAAGAGCAGGATGCAGTCGAAAGCCACAGCACTGATAGGTGGTGAGTGCTTCCAAATCGCTGCGAAGGCAGCGGGAGCTGGCAGAGAGGAGGCTACGCAGCATCTCACCGCAGCCAACTGAGGTCAAGGCCAGGGTTTGCAGATCTTTTTAAATCCCAGGTTAGACAGTAAATTGTATAATTGACTGCTGGGTTGGGCACTAGGATGGAGGAACTGTTAGGGCAAACTTTTCATGTAGCCCGCACACCTTCTCACAGATGGCAATATTCGAGCCTTCATCTCAGGAAGTAGATGAGGAGGAGGAGTGTTGGGAATGTTGTTGGGGACTCCAGTTGGAAGTAACTCCAGATGATTTTTTTTGCCCAGATATTTCCTAACTTGGTCAGGGCTGTCTCCTTGTCAAATGACCTCCACATCCAGCCCAAGAGCTGAGACAATACATTCAGCTGCCTGCCTGCACCCTTCCCTTTCCCACCTCACCTCCCAGCCTGCGAACAGGAGGCAAGGGGCCACCTCGTAAGCTTACCGGGAACACCCACCACACCTCACTTTTGAATGACTCTACCATGGTGAATACCAAGTGAATTACCAAGAATCCTGATCCCAGTATTTTGCCTGATAGTGGAAAAAGAGAATTCTTTTGATTTCGCCTGCTCCTTTCTGACACTGTTTAGCAGCAGAAACTGAAAGCTTGCCTACGGCCTAACCCAGTGACAAAAGTCACTGCTTAATTATTCTGGTGTACAAGAGACTGAAGTTTGAATTTCTAGGCCTTCCACAGGAAAACTAGCAAATCAAATGACAAGAAGAAATGACGAGGAAACATATATGACTCACAGAATCATAGAAATTTTGGTTAGAAGGGACCTCTAGAGGTCATCTAGTCCGACTTCCCACTTGCAGGACTGTCACCAGCAGTGTTTTACTGGGGCTGTATTTCAGAGTATATGATCTGTGTTTGTTTCATCCTTTTTTCTCTCTTCTTTTTTCCCCTCTGCAATTTTTGTATGCAACACCCTTTTCAAAACTTTTAGGTGCATGTAATATCTTCCCCTTAGCTCAACTCATGTGATTAGGCCGAACATTTTCCATACAAATATTTGCATAAAGTGGCCAATCCCTAAACTCCTTAAAGCTTTTCTGCCCTACATAAAAGGTTTTTTCTCCCTTAAACAGGACATCTACTGAAGTGAGATGACATCCCTACTGCCTCTGACAATACAATCATGCAGCATCAGAGCTGAAACTGGAAGAAGGGCAAGAGGATCACAATTCATAAAGTGCAGGGCAACCTACACCAGCTTCACTTTTCCTTGTGCTTGTAGGGAAAGGGAGACATGGGACATCAGAAACACTCACAGGCCAGTTCTACTTCTGTGCTGTGCTGAGTTGTTAACTTCCCTGCTTCCTCAGCACAGAAATCCCCATGTTAAAGTACTCATTTAGAGTTACCCAGAAAAGCTGAAGATAGATTTGGATCCTGTTGAAAGCCACTGTTTCGTAAAAAGCCAGAACCAACCCTTTTGGCTTCAAAAAAAAACCACCCTCCATTCCACTTAAAACAGGTTCAGTAAATGATCTGTGACCAAAAACAAAACCAAGTACTAAAAGCTGGATAAAACTGCCTACCTCACCTCCAAATTAAATGAATCTGACCTGCACACCATGCACAACAAAGCATTCCTAGAGCTCCATTACTCATGAACGTATCAAAAAAAAAAGGCATTTATTGAAAAACAGTCCATTTGAAATCACTCTAATGGTGACTTTTTTCTGAAGAGGATTCATCTTCATTCCCAGGTCATGCCATGCCTATGGAGCTACAGCATCCTCCTAATACACCGTGTTGTCTCTCCTCGGTGCAGCCGGACTCCAGCATGAAAAACACTTCACCTCATAGCTCTGGGTAGTGCTAAAAGGAAAGCAATGGCCTCAGAAGTAATGGATCTGTCTCCTCAGGACTGGTTTGTGCGGCAGAACCCCCCGCAGCAAGCTCCTGGAGTTGCCTCAGGGATTCCTCATTGGGGTGGCGCTGGTGCAGAGAGGGCAGGGCTGTCCCTCTGCTCGCCCTTCCCCGCTAGCCGAGTTAGGTGGCCCAGCTGCCGCCAGCCCCCGCTCTCACCACATGTTGTCTACAGATGCCTAAAAGCTGGGCTTTGCTGTGCCTAATTCCCAGGCCTTGCCTCAAGCAGCCAAGGCAGCCACACCACAACGCTTTCAAAATAGCAGTCCAGTGTCAGCCGTTGTGCCGAAAAAAACACCTTTCCCTGGGACAAAAAGCCGCCAGTTTGGGTGTTCCTAGGACCTGGTTGGGCATGGTGCTCCCATAATTCTCAGGAAAAGGCACAGGATTTGGATGCCCACTGGTGCAACTGGATCCAGCAGTGTATTCTCATCTAAAATCTTCTTTTCCTGGAAGAGATACAGCCTTTTTTAAATTTTTTTTCTTTCCCCCGGCTTTGTAAGTAATCCTGTTCTTCACTCTCCGCTGCCTTGGCACCTTCCAAGCAAAGTCTGACACTGAGGAATAGATCTCTTTTTTTCTAATAACAAATGGAAATACATTTTTGTTGCAGCCTTCCAATCCGCACAGGCGACACTGTCAAAATGCTCTGAACTTTTTTTGGAAGCAGCAGATGACTACAGCTGGTTAGCACAATTATAGCCGTTGTGTAATGCTTGGATCCTCTGTCGTTTCATTCATTCTATTCATCAAACTCTGCATTAGGCTGTGGGGGAAGATCTGCCTGATGGTAAATTTACATTTTTTCCTATGTTGCTGTTATTTCTCATAGTTAAAGGGACACTGGCAAGTGACACATCACTTTTTAAATGTTGTTTCAGAAGTTGTTTACCCTGTAATCTACAGTATCCTCTTAGAAGCCAGAAGAATGGAGAGCTTGAGCAATTTGGCATTTCCTCACTCTTGTATATTGATTTTTTTTTTTTTTCCACTGTGGGCTGGAGGAAGCTCAGACACTTTCTACTTACAGTGGTTCACAGTGGACTTAAGGACAGAGGCCACCAATTTTCACAGCACTCCCAGAGGTGGGTAAGTATTATCTGAAAACTATCCCAGCTTCACAGGCAGGAGGAAAGCAGCCCTGGCAGAGATGGGGTGGGAGCTGTGCCAAGTTTTGTATAGAAGCACCTCTGTCCCAGCCAGAGGGCTTGGAGAGGAAAGAAGAGCCTTCCCTAAAGAAACATCTTCCAAAATGACTGTCCAGCCTGGAGAGTGAGCAAGCCCTCCTTGTCCTGCTATCACAGTCACAGCCACCATGATCCTGCAGGGGAGCAACCAGGATGGCCCCTGTCCCTACAGGGTGTCCAAGTCCCACCAATAATGGGAAAAAGGAGTACAAAGCTGACCTCTCTCCCTCATTTTATTCATGATTATAGCAGGCCAAGGTGCTGAATTTTAGTACTTGCATATATAATTTTTTTAATAGTTTGCAATATCATCCACATTATATCAACATGGGATCAAAATAATAAAATGGGTACTGATGCCGATATCAATTTTTATCCATAAAACCTCCATAGTGTTAGAGCTTTCTTGATTATTCTTCAAGATAGAAAACCCAACTGTATTGAAAACTTTTTTCTGCCATTCTCAAGATGGAGGGTTTGGGGACATTTTGCAGACTTTTTTGTGTCTCAAGACTTTCACAGGAAAAGTGGAGAACTGTATGAAAAAGGTATATTTCTAAAAAGATTTTGATACAATTATAAAAATAGCAGTAAAAAAACTCAATAATGACATGGCATTGAAGGAAGAAAAAGGGAAGGAATATAGTTTACAGATGCTGTTTCCTACTTTTCTTCCTCTTTTCGGTCTTCCTATATTAAAAGTAAGCAAGCGAACCAAAAATAAAATAGAAATGTTTGAGTTTTGTAGCTCCCCTCTGTGTGATTTTCATTTATTGTTCCTTTTCTTCCCCTCCATTGTTCAGTCCGTAGGACTGTGTACTTAAAATTCATTTGGGCAATGAAATTAGTGAGAACAGCAGAGGTTTCATTAGGCTGGATCAGAAAGTGGCTCCAGTGAGCATCAGGGCTTTCACACACCCTGGGAAGGGGTAGAAGGACGGTGTCACCCAGCACCAGCCCCCGGAGGACCCAGGAGCCTGAGATGCCCCCTGCAGACCCAAGATACACCTTGTGCCACGTGAAGCAGCTGTCCCAAGCAGTGACAAGTTGTCACCAGCAGCGTCCCTGGGTTCCACTGCAATAAAGATTATTTATGCACCATGGCTGCTAAGTGCTACTAAACACAAAAACAAATGACACTATAGTCTCAGACCACTAAATTTGTCTCTCTGCTGTACATATCCTTTGCTTTCCCTTTGGCTGCCTTCTTGCTAGCTGTAAATTGCATAATTCATTCTCTCAGTTGTTTTATAGTTTTGTGGTGAAATTCAGATTTATCATCATTAAATATTGTTATCACTGTTTACACAATGACGCAAACTGTCTGAAATGTGTCTCAGACTCAACGCTGACATCTAACCTCAGGAGAAGATGGGACTCTCCAGACCAATGCAGACCCAGCCTACAAGCCAAGTAATTGGGATGAAATTGGAGAAAGCTATTGTAATCCAGGACATTGGGAGTGAGGGTCATTACATGTTTAATTCTGCTTCTCAAAAGTGCAATGCAGAGCTTGTCAAGAAATGAGCCACTTAAGGGCTTTTAATATTAGTTAGCGAGGATTTTTTTTTTCCCTTGAAACACATATAAACCAAAGATATAGTAGAAGATGGGACTGTGTCCAACAGGGGGACAGAAGACTCATTTCTCCTCTGTTTTCTATCCTCAGACTCTGGTGGAATTGCAAACTAGAAACCTTTCCATTTTGCATGGTTATTTCACGGCCTGGGTGCTGGGGATCTGCTCTCTGTGCTCCAGGACCTGCCATCCCCCTGATTCAAAACCCAAGAAAGCCACTGGTGTAGGGCCATGTGCTGGTAACCCCCAGAGCAGAGACCACGATACCCTGGGTGATGGGATGCTGGTTTGTAGGGCAAAAGGAACACGCTGCTCCCTCTGACATTTATTCCATGTCTTGCTGGACTGGGGTGACCTGTGGGACATTGTATTTAGCCCCACTTAAGTCACACCACAGATTAGCAGGGCTCCAGGAAAGCTGTGAAGTGCTGGGCCGTCAATCTCTCAGGGCTGGCCCTGCCTTGGCTGGTTCATAATAATGTCATCATAAAAGATTAAGATGTTTCAGCTTGGCAAAAAGCAGCGATAGTGCAATAAATCCCTCCATTGGGGCATTTCCTCTGGCTGGTTGTCTGTGCAGCCATTTCAGGCTGCTCTGAAATTAATTTCAACATTCTTGTAGGCACTTATCTCACTGAAGTGAGATTTCCTGGGAATCATCAGGGAAGGAATGAAGACAGAAGAAATACGGCTAAACCCAGGCACTTAGGACCTGAGCCCTCTCTCGTTAATGCTCTTCGTGTAAATCAGGAGGAATTCCACTTTCATCGAGGGAATTATGCCAGTGATATACTGTTAGTGAGAGAAGACTCAGGTGTGAGTCCTTTTAGTTGGGCTTCCTTTACTCATTTTTACAAAAGGAGCCCCTGATCCTGTAGATGGCTGTGCTCAGCTTTTGGCTATCAGGGACCTCAGGATAAAGACAGGACAAAAAGCACAATTGCTGCATCCTTGAACTTTATCCTGTACCCAAAAGTTTCAGAATCAAAGCTTAGTCACTTCAGACAGAAATTACATTCAGAGTCATAGGTACTAGCTCAAAAATACTTTAAAAAATGTGTTCTTTGATACATTTAACTGCATATTGGTTCTCCTTTCTATCAAGGAAAGCTTTTCTTTCTCACTTTCCAACAAGTAAAGTTCAGGCCTGAAGTCTAATGCAGCTAATAAATTATGATGATTTGCTGTATCTAGTAAAAAAATAATTGATGGGGTCTGAATTTGGGGGAGGGAATAGTGCAGGGCAACAGATCCAGAACAAAATGCCATGGTGGAGACAGCCATCCTACAGGGCAACAAATACGGAACAGAATGCCATGGCAGAGAAAGCCATCCCACAGTGAATACAACCAGCTGGGTGTCTGGATGCTTTGTAAAATTTTATTGTGAAATGCACAGATGATGAGCACAGCTGCAAAACATCAGGAGTGTTTATCATGATCTCCCAGAGTGTTCTGGGTGTGTTCCCCTTTGACACTATTTATGTAGGCTTAACCTAAGCTGATTTCAATGGAGACATCAAAATTGTTTCAAGGTGCATCCTATTATACACAGGATAAGCTTGTGGCTTAAGGTTTCTCTCCCCTGTCTTATGTGGTGTTTATCAGCATGCAAAGAACAACTGAATGAAGAAGTAGCTGATAGCATCTGACTAACCGGCTGCTGTTGCTGAAGCAAATAAAAGACATTTCTGGCACTCACACAAGTATTAAAAAGGGGATTAAGCAGATTTTTGGGATGGAATTCAGGCTAAAAAAAAAAATCTGTAATCCATCCTTCTAAGCCTAAACATTACAACAATCCTCAAGCAAAGGGCCTGACTCTTCCCAGTATTATTTATTTTACCTGAATTTGGGTCCTTCCCAGTGACACGCTGGTGTGCTGTGAGAATAGCACAGCCAAGAATCAGGTTCCCCCCTGTGATATGCTTCACCTGCTTGTGCTCCCAAAGGTTTATATTGATCACCTGCATCCTATAACATACAATAATCCTCTAATTTGTTCAGAGAGTTCACAGGCATAAATGCTGTCATGATTGTGGCACAAACCTGTCATACTATAGAGGAGGAGATAACGCAGGAGCCTGTTCTAAATTTCCTCAGATATCTTGCTGTAAAATAAAAAAATGAAAAAAAAAAAAAAAAGGACTTCTGTGTGGTTTATACTTCCTGATTTTGACAAGCAGTGAAAGCATCAAAACATTCCTAAGGCCTAAGGAAGCTGATTTTGTAAGTTCCGGCTGGTGACAGGGAAGAGAAAGGGAGCAAGAATATTGAGTGAGAGTAGATATTGACAGCTACCTGCCCAAGGAGAAGTTTTACAGCAACACTTCAAGAAGTAACATAGGAAATGTTGATAGAAAATGAAATTACACAATTATTAGCTTTGTTATACTTTAGTTAAATCTCTGGAAGGAAAACAAAAGTAATTAAACCACAGTATTAATCTTATCAGCAATCTCTCCTCTCCCACGCTAAGACCTTGTGGCACCTTAACTTAGTCTTCATTAAGCATTTTCAAACTGTTTGTTGCTAACAGTGTCTGCTGTAACTGTGAAATCCCTGTAGCACTCTCACAGCAGTAGTGCCAGATTTTAAGAGTGGGGGAGTACTGGGACAGACACTGTTTGTAATCACTAACCCAGGTCTCAAAGATCTTCAGATTGAGCTGTTTACATTGTACTTAGACAGATTTTTTTTCCCCTCCAAGATTCACAAATTGCTTAACAGAAGTCACAACAGCTATTTTTTTTCCATTAGGAGCTGAAGTACAGAGTAAAAAAAGATTTACTAAAACCAGTTTGTTAGAAAGCTGTGGTTAGAAATCAAAACTTCTAAATGCAATCTCCTACCTAATCAGCAGAGAAAACAGCTTCCTGGACCTAAAAAATAAAGCTTCCATCTCATTCTTCTAATGCTGCACAGAGAAGGAATTTCAGTTCTTCTGGTCCTGAGAATGGACTGTTCTGAAGGAAAAATCCATACTCCCTTCAAAACACCTCAGCCCAGGTAGCTGCCATAGGTATGCCAGCTTTGTCGCAGGCCAGCCCTTTGCAAGGCGAGTGCTGGGCTCTGTGCAAGTTCCATTGAGGACGATGGACTTCAGGTGAGATCTTTGCCTCTCCTTGCAGTCAGCTTGCAGTAGTACTGTTGATCACAGACCAGTAAAGAGCTAAAGGCAGTCGCTGGGTTTGTGTCAAACCTCTTATTAACGAGTTGTAAAAGTTGCAGCGGAGGAGGCATATTTCTGTAGCCTCACTATTAATATTTTATCTTTCTGTCTTTGCAAAGTTGTTTTTACAAAGCCAGGTACTGGCTGGACCCCAGCAGCTCTAATCACAAATCAAATTTTACACTTATTTGCACTTCTGTCATTGGAAAGGAGGAGGTTTTATTAATAGCAGTACAAATGTTCATATCTGGATTTCACTTCTGGATCGAGAAACTCCTGTGCCAGTGTTCAGCCAGGAGTGAACTTTATGGCCGTGTTATCAACTCTGAAAACAGGAGATTAAGCAACAGCCACTGAAGTGGTAACAGATTTTTAACTCTATCAGAATCAGCTGCCCACCCCTCCGTATTGTTTCCCTGTACTATCCATCTCTCATGTTCGAAGGTTTCCCCAACGAAAGAAAACCACCACGTAGCATTATTTGTAAAACAGCTCTCTCCTGAAACCTGATAGTGCATGAACCCAACCTGATAATTTATGAACTCACAGCTAAGCAAGAAACAGTTCCCCTGCAGCCCAGAGAAAATATACTGTAACATGCTAAATCTCTTTTTTAAATGTAAAATCATATTGCCATTCAGGTTTGTGGCTTTCTTAAATGTGGTTGTGCTCAGAGAAGTGACTATAAATACAACACACTTTTAATCAATAGATCTGCTGTCTTCTGCAGGAAATTTGAGTCTGATATGTTTCATTTACTGACAAAAATAATACCTTGTTTTTGTATTTTCTACTCTGCTGGCAGCATAAAAATGATACAGCCCTGGGAAAAGTAACCAGCTCTCCTCTGGTTCACGCACCATCAACAGCACAGGTAATTAATTTTAACCACTGGGTTTTGATTGCCTGTGCAAAGAGATTAGGTTGATTTTCATATCTGGGGCTGGATCTACTGAGCTACTGGCTAGAAATAGTGGGCCATTTTTTCCAGAGGTTCTTAGGTTCCTCAACTGCAGCTGGAAATCTGACCATTCATTTTCTCGATGCTTGCCCTCTCTGAGCAGGGATCTCTGCTCAGTGGTGACCGTGCCACACAACACACAGATTTGGAACTGGCACGTGTCCCTGCACAGCAGGAGGAATAACTCCCCAGGACCAGCAATGTACCCACCCTGGCCTCGCTACCATCTAGGTGGGTGAGAAAATGCCATGTTTGGAATCTCAGGTACCCAACAGGGTAGATACTCCTAGCACTCAGCTGCAAAATAAAATATGTCTCATGTACCACCAAGAAAGTTGGCTGGTAGGTCATCTAGGTGGCAAATGCTGGGGTAAAATGAGTCCCCAGCCATCAGCAAGTACACAAAATGACCTCTGATCTAATTCACAATGAGCTTGTAGCAGTGTGGACATGTAATCAGCACTAAGCAGGGCTGGGTAACTCCCTCAAGCCAAGCCATGCCATCCCTCCTGCTGCCATCACCACCCCGGCTGTGAGCGCTCACCCACATCTGTCACACATCCAGCTACTTTCAGAAGGACTTAGCCAACAGGTGGACTGAACTGCCAGTGCATTTTGTCTGATCCTGGGTAATTTTGTTTACAGTGCCAAAGCGATTCAAAATGAAATTATCCTTTCAAAACAGTTTCCAGATTAAAGGATCTTCTAGCTGCAAATGAAAGCCACGCTGTCACCCAACAAGCCAGCTGGTTGCAGCACTGGAAATAAGCGTGCTGAAAGCAGACAAGAAAGCTTTCAAGTCAGTCCATTGTTGACTGCAAGAGATGATGAAGCTGCAATTGCCTCACATTTTCCAGCTAAACCAAAGCAGGAAGCTCCCATCCTGATGGCCTCAGTTACAGGAAGGGCAGTTCTGCATGAAAAATTCGCATTTGCCACAAGCAAGTACACTCTACACATGGTATTTTGCATGGAGAACATGGTGAGCTGGCTCTGCAAAGCTGAACATCAATGTCCCTTCAGTGAGGCTGAGGAATGGTGTCAGTGCTTGCCAAATACCTTTGCCAACCAGAAGAGTTTCTGCAATTTCTGTGTAAGGTAGATGTCTGTGTGGATCCACTCTCATGGGCTGTGATTGATTACTAAATTAAGATCCTCTACAAAACATTAAACCTGTAACTGAATTTTTCCTTTCTGATTTTATGCAAAGTTTGACATTAAACACAGCTGTCTTAGGTAGCTAACTCCACTTGTCCCCGATATTTCATTATGACAAATGAGATGTATTTCCATCACTTATCATAAGATCAACACTGCAGCCAAGCAAGTGTTAGCTTATTTATTGTCAGCCAGGGGATGGATGGTTTTAAGTGCCTACTTAATCAAAGGGATGATTCCTTAACAAAGTCTCTTCTCACAGATGAAGTGTTGGTCTTCAGTCTTTGTCACTCTATCAAATTTTGTCAATAACACTGATCGTGGTCATGTGCAAAATGAGTTTGGTCTGGCTGATCCAAATACAGCAGTAAAACAATATCAATTTTTAGTTTTTTCTCACTTGAGAGCATTGTTAATGTGATTTTCCTCCCCTGATCTGACAGGCCCAGGAATGATCAGGTGGTCCTTCCTCCCTCTGCATGGCATTTACACCACCAGCATGGCTCTTCCTCATGGTTCTGCTGTATTTGAGGGGAGAAGGTGGGCTCAGTGGGGCAATCACACATGTAAACTCTGCTTGGCCTTAATAATCAGGACCAGGATAGACCAGCAGATCTGGATCTGCGTGCTGAGTCCTCATCCACCTCTTCTCCCCCTGCACCCTGCTATCCCAGAACTGGCTTTGAAATGGCCATGGAATTACAGCTTCACACTACAGTATTTTGGCAAGACTCAAGGAATAGACTTCTCTGGGAAAGGGCTTTCCCAATATTTCCTGCAATAACGAGCCCACAGGCAGCCCTGGCTGGCCAGGGGAGCTGCATTAGCGATGCTGCCACCAGCGCCCCGATAAGCCCCGACCCACTGTTGTTTGTACTTCTTAGTCACCTTTATTTGTTTAAGAGGCCAGACAAGGCAAACGTTTGTGATGCCTTGTTTATTCTGTGGCTTTCACTGGAGCATATTAAACTCATCATTACTTCATATAAGCCCCAGATAGGCATTTTTTTGCTGGCAAGTGTTGACAGTAAGTAACAGACACTCTGCCACAAGGTAACATGTTTATATACTGGTGTGAATGCCTGGTGGATTTTATTCCTGTAAAACTATCACAGATAAAGAAGCTACTATCAGATAAGTGACTATAATAAATGGCCACAATTAGTGCTCTGCTGATGAGACTACTCGGTGGTCTCCCTTCTCTGTTTTAGACAAACCCCAGGCTAAACTTTCTTAGTATAAATGAAGACAAGAACCATTTAGAGTAACATCAGCCTCTCTTGATTTCTGGGCGTGTTTTACCAAAATACCACTGCTAACTGAATTGAAATCTCCTTGTATTTATCTTCAGAGGACATACAAATGGGAAAATCAAGTCAGAAATAAAATGAAGTTGTTCTTTCATGTACACACACACACACACACACGAACACACACACACAATCTCCTTGCAGGTTTCACTCCCTTTTAGGACTTCAGGTTACACTGTGGGATTTAGTGCTCACCAGTCTTTCTGTTTGATGTCACTGGAAATAACATCAAGAGTCAGGGACGTTGGAGAGGCACCAACCTGAAGCTGCCCACACCCCACGGGAGGAGTGTGCACCCTGCTGCTGCCACCCCAAGTGTGGAGTGAGAGATGCCCAGGACTCTTCCATTCCCCAGCAACATGTCCTCCCAGGACATGGGAGGGAGCAGGGTCTTCCCTGTTCTCTCCGTGCTCCTGGGAGCTTGCTGAACCAGCACAGGCACTGCAGTGGAGACAGTGCCACCACAGTGCAAAGCTGGGTGCACCTACCTCCGTACCAACACTCCTGGGGTCAGATACTGTCTGCTCTCAGCCTTCTGTCAAACCTTGGTAGTAGTCCAGAGAGACTGGTACACCTTCAGGGGTCTGCTTGTGCTCTGTATATATTTATATTCGTGCAGCACTTAGTGTCCCTCTAAGTCAGTGGATTGATTCCCACCATGAGCCGTTGGTTCAGACGAAATCCTTTCCATTGAACAACCAAAGTCCTCCACAAAACACCCGCTATCACATACAAGATACCAATTCTCTTCTCACCTTTGCCAACAAGAGAATGGAAGAATTACAATAAAAGATGTGGTGCCACCCTGGAGCCGTACAGAGCCAAGCCCCAGCCAGAACCAAGCTCCACATCCTCCCTGTACCCCACTGGTAAAAATACTCATTCCTGAGCCATTCTCAAGGGCTGTCGTAGTGTTAAGGGGATGTTGTATCAGCTGCAGTCTAACCCCATTTCTCTTCCCTCGTGTGTAGATTAGGCTCATGGTGCTTCATGAAGTCCTCTTACAGTCACTGTTCTGTGGACACCCAATCGGATCTCATTGCGGCCAGTTCTCAAAATTGGAAGCTTATAATTTAGGCACTTTGGGTCTTTAAAATATGTTTATACTCTTGCACAGTCTAGTAATTTATAGAATGACTTGTATTTACAATGGACTGCTTCTACATATAGACAGATATGTGTGTATGCACAGACACGTCCACACTCCAACATGTAAATATGGGTACCTGCATGAATGCTTTGAAAGAGAATTCCGACGTACTTTTACTGTCATTAAAATAATGATAATAGAATAGCTCAAAGGGATTGCTTGTGAAACACAGGATGTAGTCCTCTTGAGTTATTTTTCATCTGTAACTGCACATTTTGTTTACGTAGTATCAAAATGGCACCATCCAGCACAGTCTCCTGAAGATGTCTCCTGATGTCTCTTCCACCCCCTGTGAAATGTGATGACTTCTTCAGAACCAACTAGCGGGAAAAGCTCTTCCATATATCATGCTCCTGCTGAGTTTTATACTTCTACTCAATTCAAGATTTCCCAATAAGAGAACTTGCATTGCATGGTAGAAGAGCCCACACACTCCTCATCCCAGGAATTAAGTGCTTGTGCACAGTAGGATTTATGGTGGTTCTTTGTATTCCTGTTGCCAAAATATCTCATAAACTCACAAAAGTTATGCAGACATCAGTGTGTTTACCTTTTCACAAGCTCAAAGTTGATTTATTTGACCTCTGAAAAACAAGATAATAGTCCTTGTTGAAAACTCCATGGAGTCCTGATTAAAGGAAGACTGTCAAGTAGTTTAAGCCCCAAATCTGAGTTGCACTTAACTATCAAAATTTGAGTACCATGTTCACTTAATTCCTCTGAAAGCCAGTATATGGGTTTTGCCCATCTATGGAATTTTATGTGTGCGTTCCTGTAGGTTTTTGCATGTTTTAATCCCTAAGGCTTCCCACTGAAGTGACTCAGGTGAGATAGCACATTGCAATAAGTTGCTACAGAGTAAACACTGTTCTAAGACACGACAAAAAATCCATGTGGGGCTTTGCACCCCAAAGGCCATGATAACTATTACACTGGTAAGAATTTCCTGAGAGAATGCAGGGTCTTAGAGCAGAGCAAATAACTTCTGTCAGAGATTTGTCTGTATAGGGTGTATTGCATTTGTGAGTGGGCTGTGTGCATGAGGCAGAGATCTTCTCTGCATTAGCTCTTTATGACAATTTACAATCTTGGCTTCAAAAAGTAAATGAATGGGAAAAATCAATAGGAAAAATTAATTAATTCTCCCTCATCCTGGCCCAGGCCTGGATTGCATGCCAGTAGACACGGAAAGTTAACAGACCCATTTATTTCCCAGTATCAATTTCATCTGTGACAAGTGAGCCACAGATACTTACATGTGACCCTAAATATACTTATCTACAGCACCAAATCGCATTCAAAGTACCCAGAGGTATCACCAGCCTTCAGGTGTTTAAATAGATCATCCCCAGTGAAACCATCAATTCCACTGAAGTGTACTTTTAAAGACTCACTACTTGGATCCATAAATGAGTGCTGTGCCGAGGGAAGGGAAGCAGGGTCCCCTGGTGAGCAAAGACACAGGTAGCAACCCATGCGAGATGAGCACTCCACACAAAACACCTTGAGGCTGTCTTGGCTGCTGTGTGCCTGTGCTGGGTACTGTCAAGGTTAGGAGCTCACAACAGGAGTTTCATAGGTGTGTGGCTCATGCCAAGCCCTCCTGTTCCCCATGGAGAAAGAAGATGCCTTCTGTAATCAGGAGACCTCATTCTAAGATGGGATCAGGGCAGAAATGAAGGGCTACCTGCACTGTTTACAGCCAGCAGATCTTCCTTCAGCCACAGAAAGAAAATGGTTTGACTTAATCCTAGAAGTGCCTGATATTTCCCACTCACTCTTCTACTGGTATTATTAGTCCCCATGATTATATAGGAGTCACTAGGCATACAAATCCTTTCAAAAACATCTGAAACTACTGGAAAACTGGATATTTCTGTGGAATTAAGTAGGACAGATGTGCAAGGTGATGGGGGAGAAGGGGAAGATCTTTCCAAGTAACAGAGAAAAAAAGCTTTATTTTTCACTTCTCCTTTCTGTGTTCTGGTCATTCTACTTTTTAAATCTTGTATATAAGTATTTCTGAGTCAGCATTCTGCAAAGCCACGTTTTAGTAAATTAAACAGCTATTAAATATAGCTCCTGAAGTTAAAATAGCTATTGAGCTCCTCCAAAAATGCCTCCTTAAATGACAGTTCAGGAAAACATCATTCACCTTAATGGAGAACTACTGTAATGAAGCAAGAAGCAACTTGGAAGCAGAAGCAGCGAAGACGGGAAGACATGGTTCAAGTTCCCCCTCATATTTTCTTAGGAAGAAAGACTATCTTTTCATAAGTAGCTCACACACAATCCCAGCCAGGTCCACACAGATTTAGACAGGACTTGGTTCAACCTCTCCACTCTTCCCTTGTTTTTATGTTCAGAAAAAGCCCTAGGAAAATGTGTTTGGCAAAGGTGCATGCATATATACCTTAAGACTCAGAGGGAACTATATTAGTGCTGGTGGCTGGGTTGATTTGTGCATACAGGGGCTGGGAAAGGGTCCCTACACTCAGATCTGTTTCCTGAGTCTTCACTGTAACCTACTGAAGGTTGCAGCCCTGTTTGAACCCAGAGCTAATTCACAATACACCACAAAATGCAATGATATATTCCGTTGCATGGGTACAGTAAAGGCACTTTTTAATACCCTGCCAGGATTTCAGGCTTTAAAAAATGGTGGCCAGAGAGGTGAAAGAGAGGTGTCCTTTTTGTACATAGCCAGGCCAACCAGGGGAGGCAAAGTGCCTGCTTCTCAGCACCAGCCCAGGTTAATCTGTTCTGTTGGCTTTGTTTCTTGGCCTGGATTTACACCAAGAAGTGTTTAAAGTCAGTCAAATGTCCAAACAGATTGCAAATGTGACTGGGTTTAAACAACAAAAATGTGTCTACAATATTTGTTTGTGACCCAGAAGCTCCACACATTAAAAAAAACCCCACTGCCTTTTACAGTCTGAACCTTGGTGGCCGATTTATTAGCTTCCCTGTTTTCATCAACATGTTCAAGTTGCTAAAACCCATTCTGTTAAGCCTAATGTGTCTGGTATTCATCTTCACCTCAGTACCATCTGCAATAACAAGCAACAGATCCCTGATCTACAGCTGTGATGCCTCTCCAGGAGTATCTGCCAGTAAAAAAATAAAATGAAACAAAAAGAAAAGGAAAGGAAAGGATGAGCAGGATGAGCCTGCCTCCAGCTTGGGACAATCCCTTGGTCCTATTTTCCTTGATAATCATGGTAAGCTGTTGCACTTGCATTTTCTTATGGGGAGGGTGAAGGGGTTTCTCTTTTAATGAGATCATTACCTGGCAAATGACAGAGGCTTTCCCAGTTCCTGTGGGATGTATCTGTTATTTTTATTTCTGCAGTAGTGAAATCAGGCTGTGAGCAATGGGTAAACAGTCAGAAAAGTGTCCTGCAGACATTTTCCCCAGTGAAGTTCTTTATTCTCAATGACATTTGCTTTCTACATCTTCTTCTCCATTCCAGTCTTGGTGGAAGCACCACTTTGCCGACAGTAACAGGAGGGAAAGGGGCAATTTTTGTTTGTATGCCTGTGAATGAGCAGCTGAAGTACCATTCACCCCGTAACATTCACACTTGAAAGTTTTCTTAGAGCTTTCTTAAGAGGACCAAAACTCTGACGAGGGTCATGTCTTCCAGAGGGACTGCTGCAGGCTGCCAGGAAGGGGGGTATAAAAGCAGGGTGACTTGTTGAACAACCCCTCCCTCACACTGTCCTGCCTCTAATGACTTTTAAGTCCTCCCATGTTCACATCTTTGGTGTCCCTGTGTGAGTTTCTGACACAAATTAGTTGTCTCCCCTTGAGTTTTTTATCTTCTGGATTCCACTAAACACTTGGAAAGGCATTGTCCAGCTCATCTTCCCCTTTCCTTGCCCTTCATCATTGTTGCTGTCAGTTCCATTTGAAGGCCCCTTGGTTGTGCACAGACATGTGTGTCTGTCTCTCTGAGTCCTTTCTCATTTCTGTACTTGAGTGGCAGCACTGAAGTGTAGCTTTAGTCAGGTTCAGATGATCTTCCAGCCTTCCCAGAAACACTAATGGCAAGGGAGGGGATGGCAGCTACACCATGTGAGACAAGTGAGCCCTGTGTGTGTGCCCCACAAGCTGTGAGCTCACAGATAGTTGAAGAATCCCTTCTAAGTAAGAAAATTGCAGGCATTTGGCCTCACGAACAGATATCCTGCAAACGGAAAAGGGAACTCTGATCTCTGAAAGTACTGTGCTGTAAGTAGTTCTGTATGCAGGTCCATTAGCAACAAACTTGTTGAAGGAAGTTATTATTGTGGTAATTTTATTGACAGAGCTGGAAAATCCCTTTGTATCACTTCTCTCATTCTCTTCACTTTTTGCTTTGTTCTGCATACACACAGTAGTACCTTTCCTAATTTGGCCTCTTCAGGCTAACACAGGCAATATAAGAATTGCAATGACTAAAACGGTGTGAAAGAGTTGACAACCAAAAAATCCCTCAAGAGCAATTACTTTAATACCTTTACTTAAAAAAAAAAAAAGAGCAAGCATTCTGGGAAGTAAAGGTGTGAATAATATTTAATAGGTGACTGGAGAGCTTCATTTGTAAAACATCAATAACTCATCTCAGTGGAGCTTGCTGAGATCTTAAGGGACATTATTGAATGGCAAAGAAAGGGTGGAAATCCATCTTAATCAAATTTGAAAGAGAGCATCTCTGACTTTATTGGCCTGAAAGCTACCTGCTGAGATGTGGGTAGATTCCCTTTGAGACATTTGTAATAAATGTGAGTCTGATTGGGATATTCAGTGCCTTGGCATATACCCACGAGTGTGTGTTGCAGCAGGGCTTTTGGCCACACAGAAAAGCTGACAAGGTGCAGGACAAGTTAGTTAATTACTTTTGAGGTGGGGAGTTCCTTACTGTTCCTTTAACAATATAGAGGTAGACTGGAACTAGATAGGTAGAAAACTGCTTTACAAAATCAAAGATACTGGTTTGGAATAGAAGCATTTCATACAGAAAGTACCAGGGGCATCTGGTAAACAGCCTGAAACCAGATAGCTGAACTTGGACTGCAACACTTGGGGATAAAGTTGGTGACAATGAGTTTTGTAACAGGATTGAGAGCAATTTGGATTTTTGAGCACTATGAGATCTGATGAAAAGCACCAGGAGGGAGCCGAGTGCATAATTATTGTTATTATTAAAAGCAATATTACAACAATGATATTCTGAATAAATCAGCAGATGGCAAATGCCTTTCAGTGAAGGCAAAGGCAAAATAATGTGTCTGGTAGCAAGGAGGGAAGCTAATGATTATGTGCTAAATGAAACAGCCATTCAGCATGCTGGTCAGGAAAAAACATTTCGGAGTCATTGTGGAAAAAACATGGAAACCATTAGCCCGGTTCAGACTAGCAGAAAAGGTAAAAGCAAGAGAGGCTGTGTCGTTCGTGCACGATGCTCTGGTTGGGTGCCTGTTTCTGAGCTCCTCTTGTGTTGTGGATATGTTCACATTGGCCACAAAAGCAAGGGCCCCCTTCGCTGGGTGAGGTGTCCCCACACCCAAAAGGAGAGCCCCTGCTCCAAGGCATTTAGGGGAAAAACTTTAAAAATGCCAAAGGAGCTTCTAAAGGGGGGGATCCTTGATTGCCCCCGCTGAGTGCACAGGGCCCTCTTGGCCAGCCAAAGCCAGAGGATGGGAGCCCTTCTGTCTCAAGCATTCTGGGACAGGCAAACCAGCCAAGGCAAACAGCAGGACCAGGGAGAGGTCACAGCTCAGTGCCTCCAGGCTCCCTCTGCCCAGGGGGTGAGGTGGCAGGATGTTGTCTCACACCACCCCAGCCAGAAGGCTGAGGTCACCATTGCCAGGACCTGAGCTCACACCCTCCCAGGGCCACATGGGCCTGCCTTGCCTGGGATAGATGCTTCATTTCTGAGCCAAGCCTGTTGAGAGGGGTGAGTGAGGCTCCTCTCCGTATCCTCCGTGGAAAGCCGGGCACAGGGCTGAAGCTGGACAGGAAGGAGGTAACAGTGAGGGAATCCAAAAGTTGATTTTAACTGTGTGATTGGGATTAACTGCACAACATTCAAAGGGTACAAACCAGGGCTTCATTTGTTATAGCATGACACAACTGCTCCAGCTCTAGCTGCCCACAGCTTTCCCCACTTCAGCAGCATTTTCTATCAAGCCTTTCTGACTGCCAGGGCCAGACCCAAGCCATTAGCGCAGCAGTGGATGGCTTTTGTTTGCTTTTCTCCTGATCCTTCTGTTTTTTCCAAGTGGGCTCTACTGCTAAACTCTAAGAGTGCTTTGCTCATTTAAAAACAGAAAGGTCTGAGTCCACTCATCTTTTAGTGACTCCCTTGCAGCCAGTTTCCCACAAAAATAAGCAAACTGGAGAACAGAGTCAGAACCTAAGCCCTTTATGGGAGATTGATTGTAAAGCTGGTGGCAATGTGACAAGCTGATTTGTGGTGGCTCCTCAGAGCTTGTTTGAACTGTAAACCTCAGTCACATTTATTTATTGTATCAATACAGGTTTGTCACAACCAGCCTGAACATAAATGCTGCTATCTCATGCCCTTACCATGGAATGCCAGGCATGGGGAGGGCACAGTTTGTGTGTGTGTGCATGTGTCTGAGACACACTGTGCATAACCTCTTGCAGCCCCCGGTTATCCTCTTCTCTCCTCCAGTGCAGGCTGGATCAGGAGCTTGGCTTGCTGCCACATTTGGTGATGCCACTGCTTTCCATGACAGCACCAGCCTGAGGCTTTGTGGCTCCTTCACAGAGATCTGGACCCCTTTGCAAGGCTTAATTTCCTTCTCTGTCATCTTTTCCAGTGATAGCTGCAGCAGCTGTTTCTTCTTCCTCCATAGCATGTGGGTTGCCAGAAAGCCTGAGGGGCCCACCAGCCAGTTTCCATACTTGGATCTAGGTCTGTATCTGCATCATATTTTCTTGAAACAGTAGTCACATAGTGGGTCTCTCTACCTTCTACACAAACGTGATTTAATGTCTTCCTCAGCAGCACTGAGCTTCTCTGCTATAACATGAAATCGTAAGAAGGATTGGCTCTTCTCTCATTAATGTAATCACTTTAGAGTAGTTGATATGTCCTGTACACAGCTTAGGGTGTAGAGTTTTATGGCATATTCCTGCACCTCGGTGTAAGTCTAAACTGGTCATAAAAGATAATCACTTATTGAAGAAAAATATATTAACATTGCTGAAACTAGGACACAAAGCGATTTTCATAGCAACGAATAAATAAATGCCTTGGCAGAAGTCCTACTTTTTTTGCACAGAAAAATGCAGATTAAAGGGGAAGTGCTATACCCTTCCACCATCTCTTTCTTATCTTTTACTCTGACCTTTTACTCTTCCCTTCCTTCCCTCATCAGCCATGGTCAGAACTATAATACTAATAGTTCTAAAAGGACTGAAAAGCTTCTTGCTGGTACCGAGGACCCCTGGATTTACAGGCATTCTGTGACTCCAGTGGCAGTCTTGGAAATGTTTTTGCTATTTCTCTTAGAGACATCAGCCCACTAGGAAAATTAATAATGTTGAGAAGCAGGACTGTGCTGTACCTACCTCGAGTACCAGAAAGCAGCACTGAGGCAGACTCCGGTGCTGAGTAAGGCTTGTCTAGACACAAAATTAGATCAGGTTAGAAGGACTACTGTATTTCTGCTCTCTTCTGTTCATATGGCTCATATCAACACATTATTTTAGTATGTGATGTCTATTTTTATATTTTACAGTTGTTAAACTGCTGTGCAAAGCACTGTCTGGATATTTTTATTTTAGTTTAAAAGTGAGTCAAAATACGGTTATATGTGTAGCATGATTTAAGACTACCAGGGCTTTGCAGTGCAAAAGGCAAAATCCAAAACTACTTGTTGAGAAATTGTGGATGCCCTTCTTCTAGAAGAGTTCAAGGACAGGTTCAATGAGGCTTTGAGCAACCAGGTCTGGTGGAAGGTTTTCCTATTCATGGCAGGAAGGTTGAAACTAGGGAACCTCTCTCTTTATGGTCCCTTCCAATCCAAACCACTTTATGATACTTCCATAGACCCACCTTGCCCATAGCCACAAGGTCCTCCCTTCATCTGAATTATGCATCCCACAAGGAGTCCTTCAGAGTAGGACAGGATTATAAACACTTGCAGGGTAATTTCCAGCAAGGCTACAGTAGGAAGAAATTTGCCAGAGCTGGAAAAATGAATCTGTCATCACAAGATCAGTATTTGCAAGTAAAAGTGTTCAAGTTTAGCTTACGAAATTGTTTGCCTTGGCTTCATGTCTGTCACTTTTAATGGATATTGTGTATTTCAGAAGCATAGAAGTGAAGGAGTGTGTACTTCCATCAATATTTCAACAACCTCTGGCTTTGGAAATATCTCAAACAGCCCATCTTTCCACTTTTTTTGCTGTGTGTGTGTAAAAAATGGCGTGATCGCTGCTATTTCAACAGGTGGCTTCTCACTGTAACATGCTCCATGTGCTGCGCAGGTCTGTATTGTGCTCATGCAGTCAGGCACTTCCATGAGCAAAGCAAGCTCAGCTCTCACAAAATAATGTTGACAGTACAATCCAAAAGTCAAAGTTTTGAAAAAACAGTGCCAAGCAAATGGATCCGTACTGGAAACAAAAAATAAATACAGCGGCTGAAAGCCAGATTCATTTCACATGCCTGAGTAGGAACAAACCGAATCTGTCAGTCAGCAAAGGGCAAGAAATTGTCTCTCAGGAACTCTGCACTCTGCCATGGATGAGAATGTTTTACCTCAGTCCAGCATGGGATGCCTGTGCATTTTCATATCTCATTCCCAGGTAGTAAGAGAAAATTAAATAGATCACAAGATTCATAATAAAAGGTAAGTATGTATTACTTCGTCATCACTACCTCTCTCAGTTAACACTGTCTCATTGAGGATCACAAGCATAGAGTTATTACCCCAGGTGAACCTTCTTCAATATCCCTTTAGGAATTTCAGATCAATCTCATTCTTCAAGGGGCAAAACAAATCTGAAAGAAAAAAAAACCTGTTTCCAGAAATACTCATTTACAGAAGGTACCTCCTGCCTTTTAGCAAGGCTGTTTTGAGGGGAGCAGTTCAACCTTCTGTCAGAGGTGGTCTCCAATTCATGTTTGAAGGAATTAATTCCACCCTATCTGAATCCAGGACAATAAGTTTGGGCACCAAACACCTCTGAATCACTTCTTGCACACAACGAGTTAGTACCAAGGCAAAAGCTTTCACTGCACTAGAGATGAGCTTAGAAAAGCCAAAGCTGAAAATAATTCAACATTCCAGTGCAACAGCAGATTAAATAGTTGCTCAAGAAAATTCATGTAAGGCCCATTATTGGTACATAGGAACATTTTAGGAATATTTTAGTCAACTGCCTTAAAAAAAAGACAACTATGGATAAAAAATACCCACTTAGCATTTCTTTCCTACAAGGAGGAGCCTAGGCTTTCATTTGACTCATTTTTCTGATTACTATTCCACACCATCCTTTTTAAACAATGTCATTCAAGGAATCTTACCTGCTGTGCTTTGTGTAAACTGCCTTTAAAATATTTTATCATGCTAAAATTTCTTTTTGAAAGGTCAAAAATTGATTAAACAAACACAGTCTTTTTTTCCACCAGCAGGCTTAGGGCTATTGCTTTTTCTTTTTGCCCTGATTCTTTTTCTGCCTCATGATTGTAGAGATAGTAGACCTGGCAGAAAAATGGGGACAAGTTTAAGCCTAAGTAAACCTTGTTCATGATGCATCAGGTCAGTGAAACTTATGCCCAGGACTGAGACTTCCCCAGTAGAAAACCCCTAATATTAATTACTGGCTTTCACAGGACGGATTTGACATGGGCTTCCACCACTGCAGGTTCCCGGGCTGCTGGCTTGGGTGAGTCCCACCACAAGGGCAGAGGTCCACACAAAGCACAGATCTCCACAGTAGGTTTGCCTCAATCTTTACAAAGGGAAGGAAAGGGTTCTCTGTGTTTCTTAGGACAGGTCTTGATGTGCCCAGTTTTGACAGGGGGATCTTTGTGAAGTGGCACTGCTGGCCAGGTCAGCTCCCACTCAATCATGTCATGTTCTCCACCACACCCAGTACTGGACTAAAAAGAGCAGGGCCTCTCCTGAAACTTGGCCCAGGAGAGACAGCGAGGGTTGAGTTTGAAGGGGCGCTGACCAAAGGAGAGCTAGACAGGGCACAAGGCATCAGCAGCCCATCAGCTCCTGGCGTGGAGACCACTCTGCTCACACCTACCCCACCGCTCATAGAGATGGATCCCATCCACGTGCTGCCAGGGTCTTCTGGCCTGCATCTGCATCAACATCAGCCAAGGGGAACCCTAAAATAGCGCCTTGCAAATTTGAGTGGGAAGAGGAAATAGGAAAGTCGGATTGCCTTCAAGGAAAATGGCCCTTTGATATCAAATTCCCAACCTCACAGCAGCAGCCTGCTGGTGTCTGGGGCTCAGTGTGACCCCAGAGTGGGTGGGAAGAAGTCACTAAATAGTGCATAGGGACCCAGCACTGCTGCCAGCTGGTAGATGGACTGGAGAACTGCTCCTTTCTAATGATGAGGCTGTGGGCCAGGCCTGGGGCTCGTCCATGGAAGCGTGGAGTGCTCCAGTGACACAGGCCAGCTTAGGAGCTCATGCATTTCAGAAACACACTGAATAAATAAGCGGACCCAGGATCAGTAACCACTGCTCCTGTAGGAAATCTCTGCAATGAAAAAGTCATCAGCCCTGCCTTTTTTTATCCATTCCTCTCATTCCTCAACTTGAATTTCTTTCCATGCCGTGCTTTCCCACTCCTCAGCCCCCTGCCTTCAAATGTCTGTTTCCTTCAGGGCTGCAATATTGGCCATCAGCAAGGAAGAAAAAGCTGATAAAAAATGATACACAACTCCCATTATTCCATAGTTTTCTCTTGGCGGATTTAGAAAGGTCCCGAATGCAAAGAGAAATTAAATCAGCAGGTAGGAAGACAGATGCAAAGTGAAATTCAAGATGCTGAAAAGCTGCTTTTCTCCAGAGGTCCTACTCTTCCCTCCGTCCGGAAGACAGGAAAGAGCAGACTGTTCATGACAGAGGAGAGAAAACTTCTGGGCGTCTTTAGGGGGAACTCAATCAAAGAAATTATTTTCCCAAAGACCAGAGCTGAACAAACCTTAATGGTTTTTTCCTGATTGAAGAATAAACCGACTATTAATTTATGACTTGAAGTGTATATAACAACCTTCCAAATGTTTTCCAGTTCTGCAAATAGTGATGCCCATGTCTTTTCTGTTTGGGTTTGAGTCTCACCAGCTAATTTAGCTAATGGGCTAAATATTCCCCATGAAGCTGCATCTTAAAAAAAAAATTTTAAATACCTAATTTTAAAAAAGGGCCAGCATAATATTATATGTGTGTGCATAGAGAAGCACTTGTACTGGAGAGAAGTGTGGAGGGAGGGTGTTTGCACGGGTCGCTGGTGAGGGGACAGTCCTGTTCGGTGTGAGCAGTGACAGCGCAGAGGGACTGCTGCGGGATGTGAGCACACACGACATCGCTGCCGGGACATCCTGCTCGCTGGACCTCTGCGGAACTGATAAACGGCTCTGGATGGCTCTGTTTGTTTGAATGAAAGCCGACGTTTTAACAGCAATACAGGGCAGGGTAAATAATTCACTGGGCCGGCTATCGAGGCGAGTGTGATCCCTGAGATTATGGGCTGAGTCTCAGAAACTGAACCCCACGGCACCTCGGTTTGTGTACACCCCCCGTTTGGGTAGGTGGGATAAATTGTAAAATGAGATGGCAATATTAGCATCTTCCTTCAGCTTCCCTTCGCCGAAGGAAAACTGCAGAGGGAACACTGCTCAAGCATTTCCTTTATGCTCATAAGTAAATCGTGAAACATCAGGGAATGAGACAGGTTTATGGCTTTCCAGTAAAATGCGATACGACTCGCAGACACTGAGTGATTTCGCAGCTACCTTTCCAAGTGCGGCAAACAGAACAACAAGGGGAAAAAAACCTCAACACCGTTTGCCTCTTGCTGTTGAACGCTTGCACTGAGGTTGCAGGACAAAATAACGTTTGTGACTTCCGAGCCGGCTGCCTACGGACAGAAATACCGGCATTAATGAAGGCACGGGACATGTTGAGCAATTCATTAGAGGATTGGGCTCAAAATACTGAGCGCCGGCACCAAAAGAAAAAAAAAATCTAAAAAAAAGTGATCACTGCTGTTTCAAAGTCAGGGCCGCGGGTGGGATTTATATTTTCGTGATGCATTTGGTAGCCCCCGCTCGTCCCGTGTGCTGCTGCCGTGTGTTATGGAAGCGGTCCGTGCCCTCGGCGGGGGCGGGGAGGGGAGATGCAGACCCCGGGGGAGAGCGAAACCACCACGGGTAGGTCTCTACCTTGTCCCCGGGCAAAGCCAGGCTGCCTGATGCAGGACCTGCCTCTCCCCGGCCGCCTCAATACCATACCTCTTCCAGGCGGAGACTTTAACGCCCCTTACACCTCTGAGCTATAAAGAAGACGGTCGGAATACAGTAAAATACAATAAAATACATGAATTCGCTTCTTTTCTCACACCTCCCCCACTCGAGCCTGTGGAAAGAGGAGGAAGGTGGAGCAACCTTCCACGACCATCCACTTTAAAACGCGAGTGGACTCCCCCGCATCCTCCCCTCGGGGTACTCCCGGGCGATAACTCTCCGAGCCCCGCTCTAAACACCGCTGTGAGGTGCCTTTCGCCCCGCCCCGGCTCAGCATCTCTGGTGCTGCGCCCCAGCGCTCCCTGTTTTCATGTTTAGGAGAGGTCCCCGCACCGACGCCTGCAGCAAGGATGAAGAGAGAGGGACCGAGAGGGAGTCCGGAAGGTCAGCGGACACCCTCCGGGTTGGCAGCCCCGCGGCACCTCCGGGTCCAGCTCCTCTCGGCGAGCATCGCGCTTTTCGTCTGCCTCCCGCCCGCCCCAGCGTGTATGGCTAAACAAGTTCACAGTTTACACGCAGTAAAACGTCGATATTGCGCTTAATGGTTGCGGAGAAAAGGGTCTTCGCAGGGATCCTCATAAAACCCCTTTATTTAGTTTCGAGCATTTTCTCGTAATCAATAAAAGTTGTCTGTTATCTCCCGGCGCATTTAGCGGGGAAGTTTATTGCCTGCCGGGCGGATTAAGGGCGAGACAGGAGTGCACCATACAAGGAAGGGACTCCCGAGTCCCTAGATCCGAGCCTCGGATTCATAAAATATAACCATCCATTACGTTGCCGATATCTGGAGCCAGCAAATATATACAGACCATAAATTGTCGCCGGCGGGGTGCGGGCCGGCCGCGGGCGCGGGGGCTCGGCCCGCCCGCATTCCTGCCCGCGCCGGGGGGCGCCGGGGGGTCCCCGGCCCATCCATCACCGCCGTTATGACTCTGCGATGCAGCAAATGGGTTGTGTAAAGAGGCAGCGTTTGACAAGGTGGCATGGTTATCCTGTCCAAATGATGCATAATATTAGTATTAGGGCTTAGATCATCGCATGCTTTTAAAATCATCACCGCTAACTAGGGGTAGGGGGGAGTGGGGGGGAGGGGGGGTGTCCTGGGGGCTGCAGGGGGCAAAAGTTTCCATGTAGATAATGATTATAGATGGTGGGATTTATGGGGAGGGGTTCGCGCACAAATAAACACGTCTACTGTAGGCGGGGAGCGGAGCCCGATCCGGCCGGGGCCGCGGGGCCGCCCCCGCCCGCTCCGCCTCGGGTGGGTTGCGGGGCCGAGGGACGGCGGGGGTTGGAGCAATCCACAGCTCGGGGGAGGCCATCAGGACCTTTCCCACTTCCACCCCATCCCGGACAATGTTCCCAAAGGCTTGAGGATAAAGTAGAGGATCCCTCCTCCTCACCCAGCGGCGGCTAAGCCGCTGCGGCTGCGGTCACAGACACTGGTGGATGAGGGCGGGAGGGGACTCTCCGGGGATAGGGAAGGGACCACTTGGGCCAAACGACCCACATTAAGAATTGTCCTTGGAAATACAATGCTGAGAAGCGAACTGTACTGGATGTGTTAAGTTCTAGAGAACTGAAGAACTACAGTAAAAAGAGAAGCCATACAGAGCCAAGCCCTAGCCAGAACCGAGCTCCACATCCTCCCTGTTACGCCACTGGTAACAATACCCACTCCCGAGCCGTGCTGAAGGACTATAGCGATAAGAAAGGGCTGTTGTATCAGCTGCAGTCTAACCCCTTTTCTCCTCGTCAACAGCCCTGGTTTGTAGACTAAGCTCATGCTGGTTCATCAAGTCATCCTATAGTCGCTATCGTGGGCATTTCTGTTAACATCCAGACAGGTCTCGTTACGGCCAAGAGTTAAAAATGCCTGTAATCTAGGCACTTCTGCCGAAAAGGTCTTTTAAAGACGTTTATACTCTTGCAGAGTCCAGTCATTTATACAAAGACAAGTATTTACAATGGACTGCTTTTACATATAAATATGCGTGCATGTATGGACATATCCACACTCCAATATGTATGTATAGATATCTGTATGAATGCGCTGAAAAAGAGAATTCCGACATACCTCTACTGTCATTAAAATAATGATGATAATAGAAAAGTTCAAACGGATTGCTTGTAAAACACAGGCTGTAATTCCCTCGAGTTATCTTTCATCTGCAACTACATATTTTGTTTATGTGGTGTCAAAGGACAATGACAAGGCTGTGGGCCAGGTCTTGGGCTCGTCCACGGAAGTGTGGAGCGCTCTAGCGACGCGGGCCAGCTTGGGAGCTCATGCATTTTAGAATTGTACCGGGATGTTTTCGGGGAGACGGACCGGCTCCATGCCACATCCCACCCTTCTTCTTCTTGCTTTCCAGGGCTGGGTTCAGCCACAGGCTCGGGGATCCCCGTGGAGCTGGGAGGTCTGTCCTGGTCCCGCACGGGTCAGAGCCCTTTGTAGCCCAGCTTAAATGGGTTAGGGGGCGAGGGGAGGACGGCAGTGCCTCTTCATTTCGTATCGGCTCTGACCCCTCGCCTCGGGGCCGGCACCAGGGCACAGCCAGCGGAGCGGTTCAGCAAAGCCCGGTGACGACGGTGCCGTGAGGAGGATAAAATCTCCGCTAGGCGTGATTTATCAGCCGTGTCTGACCCCTGAATACTTGACTTACACGGCTGGTGACACATTGCCCTGGAAATGAGGCTGGCGTGATTTGTGTCTGTGTCTGTGAGAGTGCGTCTCTTCCCTGTCGAGCCCTCTTTTGGGCTTCTGGGCAAGGAAAGCCTCCAACCCCTCTCTTGTCTCCAGCATTCCCATCCTTTCATCACCCCCATGCTGCCATGCAGGTGATCGGCAAACCAGACAGGGGTGGTCGCGAGCAGTCTCCTCTTTTGGTGGCCGAGGAAAGGCACTGGTCATCGCGAGGAGGGGGGAAGAACAGGCGATGGCACGACGGCCGGGAGAGATGGCCAGGGACCAGGCATAACTGGAGGGGTGTGATGGCTAGAAACCTTTGATTTGGGGTTTGCCCGGAGAACGGGGGTGGAGGAGGGTGGCCCGGGTTTTTTAAGGCAAGCAGAAATTTGATTATAGCGTACGGCAGAGCTCTGTGATTTGCGGTGAGCGGATTTCATTAGCTACGGCCGTCTGAGTCTCGGAAAAGCTGCTCAGAGCCTCGGGGCCGGGAATGAAGCTGACCTTGAGGGCGGGTGGCGAAAGGGGCTCGGCCGTGGCGCCGGTTCTCCGGGCCGGGGAGAGCCGCGGTGGCTCCGGGCTGCGGCGGGAGCGGGGCTGACACAGCCGGGCACTGCCCCTGCCGCTCCCCTTTTTCCCGGGGTCGGCCCTGTGCCCGCTTTCCCCGCTACCCCGGCGGACAGGGACAGCCCCGGCCCCTGCGCTTGCTTTCCGCAGGGGGGGGCGTGGGTGGGTGACAGGTGACAGCCCCACCTCCACTCGTGTCACCTGCCAGCCGTCACCGAGGCGAGAGGAGAGGGGGTTGGCTCTCCTCGCTGCGGGGTTCACCTGCGGCGTTTCCACTTCTGCTGAAGATGACGACGGTGGGTGGTGATGGAGGAGGCAGCAGCGGGCAGGAGGTGCCCGGAGCAGCCGCGCAGCCCAGGCCGGCCCGTCGGGGGCTGTCGGGCCGCCGGCGCTGCAGCGGGATCGGCTCTAGTCGCCTTCAACGAATGTCACCGGCAGAAGGAAAAACAAAAGCTGCCTCCAAAGATCGCGGAGCAGAATTTGGCAAGGCTCCTAAAGACACCAATTAGCAAAGGCTAAACCCATTAATGAAGTGGCGGCTCTCTGGTTTCAGCCAGGTGGTGCAGATCAGAGTGCCTGTATCTGCAGCAGAGCCCCACTTCCCTCCAGCCGGGACCTCACAGCGAACCTCCACATCAATAATACGCTTAATGGATCTCATTAGGGCTGGGGCCGCGAGTCCCGGCCTGGGAGCGAGGGAGATGAGGGGAGCAGGAGGGCAGCGCTCCGCGCGCCGCGCCGGGACGGACCCGGTTCCCTCGAGGGGCGATGAACGGCGGGGCCGCCGCTCCCTCCGCGAGTCCCCGCCGCTCCCCGCTGCCCCGCTGAGCCCGTGGGTTTGCACGAACTGCATTTCTACGCGGTTCTTTCCGAGATAAACGAGACCTTGGCATCGCCTCACCGGGCTCGCCAACCCACAAGCCACACACCTCCCCTTAATCAGAGCCACCTCTGCCCGCCGAGCCACGAGCATCGGCGGCCGCGCGGGCTGCGCAGGGCGGCGGTGCGCCCGCAGCGCGCCCCGAGCCGAGGCTGTGAAAGGGGAGGGGAAGGGGCTTCTGCAAATTGGTTTAAAAAGAAAAGTGTCCGGACCACACCTCTGTAAAAAGGGGCTGGGGAAAAGGGAGGAAATGTTTCTCCTTCAGCTGGGGAAAAACATTAAAAAAGAGGGGGAAAAAAGGAAAACCGGAGTAGTATAAACCTGGCCGAGGTGAGCTAGCATATTTAGCTAATGGAGGTGGACTATGAAAAGAGACTTCATATTTCTCTCTGAGGAGTCTCTCCAGGTCGGCAGCCGAGAATACACACAGCAAACGTTGTGCTTGAATTATAGCTGAGGCTTTGCTTTATTTGAATTCACTGGTGTTTATTTAAGAAAGTGAATAAAGGTTTTGTGTAAACAGCCATTATTTCTGATGAGCGCTCAACAGCAATAAGAAGGGGGTGGTTTTTTTAGTCGAGATTGTGGCAAAAGTTGACATTTTGGAGATTGCAGTTTGTCTTGCCGACGCCAGGCAGTCCCGAGGCATGAACTGCAGGGAAAGCTGTGTGTGCCTGCGAGTGCGAAACGGCGATGCCGAGCGAACTGGGGTCTGAAAACAATTATTTTTTAAGACATCAGCTTAAGCCCGACATTAAAATAAAATAAAAATATTTTCCTAAGGAGCGGGGCGGGTCTCGCTCTGCTAACGAGGGAGGCGAACTCAGGTTTCGCTGCCGCCGGCTCCGCGCCCACGGGGCTCTGGGGGGAGCAGCACCGAGCCGGGGGGGGCGCGGCGGACCCCGATCCCAGCTCCTCGCCCGGCCCTTTTGCACCGTCCATCGCTTGATTAAAATATTGCTTCTGTTTTGTTGTATTATTGTTTTGGGGTTTTTTTCTTCTAATGTGGCTGTTATTTCTGAGGTTGAGTCGGGTCTCCGGAGATCGAGGTCTCTGGTAAGAAATCGGGCGAAAGGAAAACTGTCACGTTGGACTTCCTAACACAGCGCCCGGGAAAGGTGGGGTTATTGGTAAGCTGCTCCCCGGGAAGAAGGCCGGCCGAACCTGGCTCTGATCAGCCCGGCTGGGCATCTCTGCGAGCGTGGACGCCCCCAGACAGGGCTGGGGTATCGGAGCGGCACGGCCAGGCCTCCCGCTTCAGTATTAACCCGATTTCCCATACATGCCACGCAGGAGGAGGCAGGAAAACCTCTGTTCTCCGTGCTGCAGCGCGTATCGCTCCAGCTTCTTGGTCTCACGTACAACTTTTCGTCCGAAATCAGCGCGAAAAATCTCTGCCGGCCGTCCGGGTGGGGAAGCGGGGCAACGAAGCGAGTGTGTGCGGAGAGTCCGCCCTGGCCGGGACCGCGGAGACCGGGGCAGTGCCGGGGAAGCTCCTGCCGGCCCCTCCGCGGGGACCCCGGCCCCGCCGCGACACCCCGCTGTCACCCAGCCGCGCTGCGCGGGCGGGGGCAGCCCGAGGGGGTGGCGGTGCCCGGCACAGATCTGGAAGGAGTCACAGCCGATTTAGGAGAGGTGAAGAGACCGCCTGGAAAGCTCCTGCCCCCGACTGAAACACCGTCGAGGGGTTTCGGGTCGGTAGTAAAACAGTGGGCTCGGGCGTCTCGCCTTCAGAGACAACCAGCATCAAAAGCCTTTCGTGTTACCAGGCCCTAACAAGCAAACAAAATAGAGGCACCCCCAAGCTTTCTTTGGCCTGTTCTGGGCGCGGGGGGAGGGGGGGGGGAGGTTGCATTGCACTACGGACACGTCTCCTTCACCAGCGAACGGCGTTGGAGCTGCCTGCGGCCACGACATTGTCCCGACCTTTTCCCGCAGAAATCGAGCAGTAACTACAGCCTCGCGGGACGGGGAAAACTCCCTTCCCTGGAGAGACTGGAACAAATCCCTCCATGGACGCATCTTTCCCCAGACTCGTTTTCGTGGCTTTGCTCTACCTGCACGTGCACAGCGGGAGCACACTGGTGAGAGATATGATTCATTTTCCCTGTAGCCGGGGGAGAGGAAGAAACCCACCTCCCGGCTCCGCCACTTGGCCCCTTGGCCCGAACAGCACCCGAGGTGCACGACGCACAAAAAGCGGGAGGAGGACGAAGGAATTTTATCCCATCTCTTCCATTCCGATCTGAGCATCTTTCTCCAAAGCTCGAGTCCCAACAGCATTATTTCCTCTTTTGTCGCGTTATCTTAAAGTGATGCCATAAAGGCATTGCCCCGCTCTCTCCCCGACCCCGAGTCCAGGCGGGCATTGCTCCTGTTATTTGGGGAGGCCGAGGTGGAGAGAGCCTGGCCCCGCGCAGCCAGCCCTGTGCTCGGAGGAGACGCAGATTCCTTTAACCCGAGGGAAGAGAAACTCTTTCCCGGTGCGCTTTTCCTTTCTCATCTGACAAGAGCCACTCCAAAACCCTCTCTCCTGCATGGGCTAGTCTTCAGGAAGCAAACTCAAAAGGCAAACAAATTCCTGCGGTTCCGTGAGCCGCACCACGGTGGTTTACCGGAGGAGAAACAATCGTGTTTCGCTGGGCATCTGTCCCGCGGCTTCCCTTGCGTTTAGGGGAGTTCCAACATCACGGCAAATCCCGCGCCGATGGGCGCAGCCGCTTTCTGGGGCTGAAAGCGAACTGCGGGGCCCCCGCCGTGCCCCGATAAGATGTGACACCCCCTCGTTTCCTCCCTGGCAAGGTTTTAAAGGCAGAACATTAATTTATAAGCCCCCTACAGATAATTTTTTCCCCCGTCCCATTTCTCTGTCCCAAGAGGGGTCGGTCAGGGACAGCGCCTGAGGAGCGCTGCCCTGCGCGGGCGCTGCGGGCATCCAGGAACGCGTCAGAACTTTGTGGGCGCCCCTCTTGGAGATCACCCTGCCTGTCGTGGCTCTGACGGAGCCTCTGCCCTCTCGGTTACACGTTTTTTGCCAATTCATCCGTCCCTTCTTCATCAGGCAAGACGTCTCGTGGCCTGCCGTATGCCCCAGCTCCTTCTTCCCCGGGCTTCTGGCAGGGGAACTCTGTCGGCCTTTCCTTCCCTTTCCTCGAGGCTTTGCTCCCCCTAGCAAGGGTGTCCTTCCCGGAAAACCCCCCCGTCCTGAAGGATTTCTCGCCTGAGCTTTCAGAGAAGCAGCAGACGAAGGCCAGAGGTGCGCCCGCCTCCGTATCGCTGGAGGGCACCGGGATTTGTCCAGCCTTTCTCTTTATTCCTCCGTCTCCCCTTTCTTTCTAGCGATGCCACAGGCTCAGTGCCCATCGGCCGAGCCTGGGGGCAGAGGGAAGGTGGCCCAGCTTCTCCTGTCCTGCCCTGCCTCCGTGAGCAGGATCCCGGCCCCCGCGTATTCCTGTGCCGAGGCAAAAACCTCTCTTCCCAGAGGGAAGGACGGGGGCTGCTCACCGCCGCGGCATTCGCTCTAATCTCTGCTGCTTGGCAAGGGAGGAGGGGGAAGCAGGCTGGCTCAGAAGCGGCCCCCGTTCTCCCTCGTGGCCCGAGAGGAGCGGAGCACGGAGCAGCGCAGCGCTTTATATTCTTCCGAGGGCGAAGCCAGCTATGAACCCGAGCGGAGCCGTCGGATCCCGGCCTGGACCCCCGGGGAGCTCCGGTGGAGCCGCCCGGCCGCGCTCACCGGGGTAGGGGGAGCATCCGCCGTGTGTCCCCCCCGGAGCTCACCCTACCCCCACCCCGCCATCGGCCTCCTCGCCGCGCACAGCGCCTGGATGACGTCACAGCGCACCCCGGAGCCGCACCGCCGCGCTGTGACGTCACGGGGGCTTGCGGGGAGGCGCGCGGCGAACCGGAGCGACAGCGAAGCGAAGCGAAGCAAAACTAAACAAACCAAAGGCGCCGTGTCCCCCCCGCGCCCCAAAACTGCCCCGCCGGCTCTCGGCAGCGGCCCCGGGAGTCGAGGGCGGTCAGACGGCCCAACCCTGCCGGTCACCCGTGATCAGTGGCACAGACACATGTGCAGGCACACGCGGGATTACGAATGACATTGGTAACCTTCTCATCGGGTGCACAACTCTGCGTCATCAAATCCAGTCCTTGTCACTGCCTTCATTAGAAAAGAAAAGAAAACAAAAATAAATGTAAGTAGAAGGAGAAGGCTGCCTGGGGAGGCTCCGAGGCGAGGAGAGGCAGCTGCTGCCTTCGAGAGGGGTGAAGGAAGCTGGGGCAGCCACGCCAGCCCTCGCCCCTGGTCAACAGACTGACGTGGCTACAAACCATAGCAAACATTTTATTTACAGAAGTTATATATATATATATTTATATTTATATATTTTGTCAGTGCAGTATTTCTTGGCCGGATTATTCGAAGCAACACGTTGCAACCAATGAGGACGTTGGCAAAATACTTCACATTGTAAATTGGGTGGGGGGGGGGCGGGGAAAGGTGGGGATTTCGGAGAGCGTTCTCGCAGTCCCTCGCTCAGATTTTCCTTGGAGAGAACGAGGGGCAGGAAACGGAGAATCAAAATAAAATTTAAAAAAACAAACCAAACAAACAAAAGAGCGAACGCCCGGTCTCCTGCGAGCAGCTCTGAGGGAAAGGCGGCCGCCTCGCGCTCCGCCGCCCCAGGACCGGGGCTCCCCTCTCCGCCCGAGTCCTCGGCCCCTCTCCCTGGCCAGACCGGGCGCTGGCCACAGGCGGGAGCGGGCCGGAGCCAGGGCCGGTGCTGGGCCGGCCTTGCCGCGCTCCCGGGACGGGGAAGGGAGATAAATTAGCGCACAGGTCCCGGGCCGCCCCGACTATAGGCCGCTCCGCGGCTCGGGGCTGGCGGCGGCGGGCGGCGGCGGGGAGGGGAGGCCGGCGCTGTCGCAGGACTTGCCCAGCCCGGCGGCGGGCAGGCTCCGCTCGGCGCCCTCAGTCCGTTCCGTGTCGCTGGGGGCCATGTCGAGGGACTCGGCGTCGCTGCTGTCGCTGTCGCCGTCGGAGCGGCTGGGGCTGCGCTCGGGCTCCCCGGGGGCGGCGAGCGGTGCGCCGGCTCGCTGGGCTGCCGGCTCCGGCTCCGGCGGCGGCTCCTTGTCCTTCTGGGCCTGAGCTTCCTTGGAGTGCCGCCACTTCATCCGCCGGTTCTGGAACCACACCTTCACCTGCGGCCGCACCGCCCTTAGACGGGCAGCACGGCCCCACCGCGCCCCGCACCGCGCCCCGCACCGCGCCCGGCTCCGACCCCTTCCACCGGCACCGGCAAAGCGGGGAGAGAAGGAGGAGCCGTCCTCCCCTCCCGCTGCCCAGATCCTTACGAGACTAAATGGCTTTTCTTTGTTTTTTCCTCCTCCTAGTTTGTGTATTTAAATACTTCACACACCCCACCCCGTATGTGCTTGTTTGTTTGTTTGTTTGGATGGGGTTTTTCCTCTCTCCTTCTGCTTCTTCTTCCAGGAAACCAAATCTTGCTCAAGAAACCACAGCGTTAAACAATTCTGTGCGCTGCGGGCCCTCAATAGTGGAATCATTACAGAGTGGCGTTTAATGATTCCGTTTGAAGAAGTGTTTTCACTTCCTCAGAACGAGGGATTTCACAACGCGAGGAAAGATTTAGAACAAAAAAAAAATTAAAACAAAAAGGAAAAAAAAAAGGGGACATTAAGAATAGTGTGTTCACATCTACTTCCTTTGACCTAAACTGCCTCCTACAGCAAATTGCACTCCAGTAAAGCACACACTGATGGTCTGCCCTGGCCCCGATCGTCTCTCTGCCCGGCCTGCTCCTTGGTGGACAAAACAAAGGCAAAAACTCCGTGACGGGCCGCGGTACGCCGCGGAAACTGGGCGCAAGAGATGCTCGGGGCGAGGTGCAGCCCCTCAGACAGCCCCACTTATAATAAAGGAAGGGAAAACACGTCGAAACCTTACTGCCCTCTGCTATCCATCTAAACTGGAAGTAAGGTTTGAAACAAAACCGAAGCCATTCTTACTTGAGCATCTGTCAGCCCCAGCATCGCCGCCAGTTGCTTCCTGTCCGGTTTGGTGACATACTTCTGGATTTCGAACCGTTTTTCTAAACCTTTCCTCTGCAGGTTGGAAAAAACAGCCCTGGACCAGGAGCGTTTCCTCTTGTATGTCTGGGGCAGAGTGTCCTTGGTTAGAACTGCGTACGGACCTGGGGAGGGGAAGAGAAAAGCGGGGGAAGAGAGGGGGAGACGGCGTTATTAATATTGCAGCCTGAAAGGGAGCATTCAATCGATCAGAATAAGAGTTGGACTGCGGTGTGCAGGGAGGGCCCGGGCCAGCGTGGCCCTGCCTGCCCGATGGGTACGTGTCCTGTCAGCTTGTGCTGCCTCGGGCGCGGGTGGAGCTGCCTGGAACCCGAATTTCTTCCTCTCCCCCCTCCCCGCTCCTTCTCTCTCTGCCCAGGTTATTACTCCTGTACTCGATGGGATGGTCCTCTAGGTCAGGCCCTAGCCGACTCTTCCTCCCCCCCACGCAGCCCGGCTTTCGCCCAAAATCTGAACCTCGCTACAAAACACACACCCTGGCCTTTCAAAAGTGCCTGGCGAGTCCCTCCGGGAGGAAGGGGGCTGCTCCAGGACGAAGGGCACTGCGCCACGGGAGGGTCGAGGAGGGACGAGATGTACCTGGAAAAGTGTCTTGAAATTGGTGCTGCACTGAGCTCCTTGGGTTTGTGTTTAAGGGACCCAGGATAGCAGAGGCCTCGTTAATGGGGTCTAGAGACGCGAAGAACTGGCCGGCGGAAGGCTGCAAGTTGGGGAGATGAACCCCAGTTTGGCGGCTCGTAGTTAATAAGGAGGTCAGATCTGCGAGCACAGGAACAAGGAGAGCTCTGTTATACCGCGGTCGAGACCGACAAACCGGCATGATCCGGAGCGGGTCCCAGGCCGGAGGGGCTCGGGGGGCCACCATGCAGCCGTCTCCCGCCCCCAGGGGCTCTCCTCGGGAGAGGCGGCCGTGCCCCGGCAGTCAGACATCCTCCGACATATTTACTCCCTTGGTCAGGATGTTTACAGGCCGCGAGGGGAGATGGATTGCAGCGAAAGCCTTTAGACGGGCTGTGCCCCGGGAGGCAGAAATCACTGGGCGCTCCGGGAAGTGCGGAGTGCTCCGCTCGCTATTTTCCCGCTATCGCTATTTTCCCAGGGGCGCAAGCCCTGCGCCCCGGCTCTGCCGTGCGGAGGCCAGGGCGGGGGCAGGGGGGGCTGGCTTAGTGAGCCTATTAGAGACTCCGATTTATAACTTCTTTTTTTTTTTTAGTAATTCTTTTCTCGGCTAGATAGAAAAGTTTTCAAATCGCGGGTGTAGGCGCTAATCACAGTACAAGTAACAGAGCACCGAGAGAGTAAGCAGGGAAAGCGGACAAGCCAATTTCTCTACCTCTCAGCGTGTTGCCTTCCTTGACTTTGGGGTCAAACTCCGCCGATAAAATGCGGTCGATGCCGAATTTCAGGTCCTTGCTGGCGGGCGCCGGCGCCGAGCCGTGCGTGTGGCCGCCGGGCAGCCGGGCGGGGGCCGGGGCGCCTCCGCCGCCCGCAGCCGCCGCCGCCGCCGCCGCGGGGGACCGGTGCTGCGGGGGGCGGTGGTGGTGGGAGTGGTAGGCGGCGGAGAGCGGCGAGAGGCGCGGCGGGAAGGCGGCGGCGGGGGCGTCGGGGGCCACGACGGGCGTGGGCCGGAGAGGCGAGGCCGTGGCGTGGAAGGGACCGCCGTGGTGCACGGCTCCCAGCGCGGCCGGCATCCCGGTGCCGGGTCCTCCGGGCAGGCTGTCGGCAGCTCCTCCCGCCGCCTCGCTGCCGGCGTGGAGGATGTCGGCGATGCAGAAGGACGGCTTCTTCGCCGCCGCGGCGTCCAGCGGGAAGCAGCCGCCGGCCGCCGGCCCCGATGCAGAGCAATACGCCGCTGACCACAAGCTGAAGTTGGAGGCGTAGAAAGGAGCCAGCCCGGCCGTGTACATCCTGCCCGAGGAGGGGACGCGCCGCTCCGCAGCTCAGCTCCCGGGTGCGCGCCGCGGAGCTGCCCGCAGCCCCGGGCGCATGGGGAGGGATGGCTGGGCGAGAGGCTGCTGGTGGAGCACTTCCCGGAGGGGCGAGGAGGGAGAGCCAACCACCAAAAAAATGAAGAAAAAAAAAAGAAAAAAAATAACCCCGAAAATTAAAAAGTCCCCAGAACCCACGGCCAGACGAAGAAAGCGAGCGGGCGAGGAGCGGAGAGGCGCAAACAAAACAAACCCAAACCAAACCCCCTTTCCTCGCACTGGGGGAAGAAAAAAATATCCACCCCTCCCCAAAACTTTCTCTGGCAGCGAGCAGCCCTCGCTCCCTCCCCACGCCCAATCCGCGATCCGCGGGGCTGGGCAGCACCGCCCGCCGACACGCCCACGCAGGGCCGGGTCCCGGGTACGGCCACCGCGCCCACAGCGCCAACTGCGTGGCGGACCCGCGATTTGGAGCGGTTTGCCCCACAAAGTACAGCCCAACACACACCTATCCCCCCCTTAAATTGCGCCCTCGACTTTGAACAAACCCTTCCCCCCTCCCAAAAAAAAAAAAAAAAAAAACAACCAGCGCAAGGTCTCCGCGCTTGCTGCCGCCGCGATTTCCAAACGTTTGAAAGAAAAGCGCAGGGAAATTCTTGGCTATTGGAAGCGGGTCTGTCCTCTTGGAAACGATTCTCAAGGAAATGTGTTTCCTTCCTGGATAAATGGGCTTGGGACAGTCTGGAAGAGAAGGAGTCCATGCTGATGCACGCAACATATGTATTTATGAGAGCCCCCAGATATTCTGGGCCCAGGACACGTTGGATCTTGCATTAGCAGCGACTAATTACCTAATATTATTTTCACGACATGGTAATTTTACAATAGATTTTTGTCAGGTTCTCCATCCCGGTGGCTGCATCTGCTTGCACACTAATTACACCTTAAAAACTACTTTATAATTTCTCAAATCTTTGACTACAAAACTATCCCCACTTTTTCCAGTACACCAGAATCATTATGCTATATTCACTGCAATGATTTAGGGACAAACTTATCAAAACGTCTTTGGCGCTTTTTTCCCCCTCCACTCTAACATCACATTTGTCCTGACCTGACTCTGAAAATCAACTATTTCTTTATTTTTAGTTTTCGTACAAGTGAAGCAGTCGCTGCCGTTTAAAGCAGCCTGCCGGGTCGGACGATTGCAAGTTTGCTTTGATTTTGTTTCAAAAACGTCATATTATTTCTTCCAAAGCGTTTCCCAAATTCTGACGGTTTTCGGGGAACCGCCAGTAAGGCAAACTATTTTTGTTTCGCCAGGTATGAAGATGTAGCTTCTGTGTGAATATTGAAACCACCTGTGAGCGAGAGAGAACGCGTTCCTCAGCCATAACCGTATGCTATAACGGGTAAAGGTGAGGCTGGTTCCCCGGGAAAAGGCAGGCACCTCTTTGCTTTGGTTTGATTCTTATTAACGAGGCAAAACCGAAAAATGAAGATGGGCTGGCTTGCCAAGATGTGTCCGAAACCGAAGCCGGTGAAAGAAAAGGTCGATTATGTCTGAACTTTTCCGGCTTCGACAGCGGAAAGCCCCTTTTCCTTGCATCTCTCCCCCGTTCTCCCCCACGCCAGCTGACCCCAGAGCCATCTTCTTGATCTCAAACCGGATCGAACGACTCCGGTTCCACTCGCGTTCCCACCGCCGGGCAGAGCCATCCCGCCAACCCGCCCGAGGGACGGACAACGAAGCGTGCCCTGGGCTCTGCATCCCGGCCGCAAACCGCCTCGTTAAATTATTGCTGCAATTACCACTGCTACCCCGGAGCGTCGGACCAGCCCGGGGCTGCTCACCAGGCAGTCAAGGGGAAAAAAACCCAAGCAAAACCAAACGTGGTGTTTGTTTTTCTTTCTTTCTTTCTTTCTTTCTTTCTTTCTTTCTTTCTTTCTTTTTTCTTTTTTTCTTTTTTAGGAGCTGATTTCAAAACTCATCTCGCCTCGCTGCCGTGCAGGGCCCGTGGATAAGCAGCACCGGAGGGAAAGGCCCGTTTGCGGACACGCCGGGCAGACCCGATCCGGGCACGGCCGCGGCTCCGCTGCCTCGGTGCCGCCGGTGCCTCGGTGCCGCCGGTGCCTCGGTGCCGCCGGTGGCCGGGACCCCGGGCCCGAGCGCGGGGAAGCGCTGTCATCCCGCGGACACTAAAATAACCCGAAAGGAAACGCCAAACGCCTCGCACTAAAGCCCTTCACCCCCGGGCTGGGCCTCGGGAGGGCGAGGGAACTGGGGACTCCGGGCCGCGGGGGCAGGTGCTTTCCCGGGGCTCGGCCGCGCTGCGCCCGCGCGCATCCTCCGCGGCCGAAACCAGGAGCACCTGCCTCACCCCCCGGCCTCTCCCTCTTCCCGGGGACAAGGGTGTCCTTTCTCCCCAAAGGCCTCCGCAGGCCTCCCTGCCTGCCCGGGGACGTTCAGGGCTGCGCGGCCGCGCTGCCGGGGGAGGCGGCGGCCCCTCCTTCCCGCGCAAGGAGGGAGAAGGCTGCAGGAAACCCGGGGCTCGCTGCAGTCCAGGTCATCTCCTGTTTTTTGAGAGGTTCCAACTCGGACTAAATGAGCGGATGTGCCTGCGAGATTTGTCCCAAAATAGAAGCGGCTTTAGTATTTTAGGATACAGCAGAAATCCTTATTTCTTCCGGAGAAAAACTTCATAATGAGCGCGAGCACTTCCCTTTTCAATATTTGTGCAACTTTATCTCAACCAGCAAGTTGCTTTGGTGACGCAAATCCGCCCTTGTGTATTGCAACTACAAAAATAAATGCAAGGAAATCAATTCCCTTCTAGCAATGAAAACATAAATATACAGCTGCGACTTTCCCCTTTAATCTTGCTTTCCGAGGGACTCGAGAAGGAGCCGAATGAACTGTGTGGCAGAAGCGATGCTGCTGCTTTTTTTTTTTTTTTTTTTTTTTAGGAAGGGAGTCTCGAAGGATTTTTTTTTTCTTCTTCCCCGAGGCCGACAAAGGAGATGGAAAAAAATTATTCGAGTTCTCACGAGGGGAAAATAGAAGGACTAAGTCCGAGGCTTTGCAGCTCCCTCGTCCCTACTCGAGGGCACGGGACGGGGAGCATCCCGGAAAGGGCCGGGCGCTGCCTGCCAGCGCCCCACGGGGAAGGACGGACAGCCCTTTCGCCAAATGCCTGCTCCATCCCGCTCCCCGGCGAGCTGCGGGCAGGTCGATCCCACGGATCCCGCCGGGATGCTGGCAGCCGGAGCCCCCGGCCGCCCCTCCCGAGCCCCGAACGGTGCCTGAGCCCGACGCAGCCTGTTCACCCCACTGGGGGCTCGGGGGTCCCCGTCAGTGTAGGCAGCGCTCGGCGACCCAGCCGCGGGGGATGGGGAGCCGGGTTTGCCCCTCCGAGCCGGCCCAGGATGCTGCCGGAGCGGCCTCCAACCCTCCTTCTCCTCCACCCGCGGCCTGCGCCTTGCCTGTTGGATTTTAGGCTTCTGTATGTGCTCTGGTTATTCCTATATTTGTATCTAGAAACGTATATGTGCGAGATATACAAAATTTTTTTTAAAGTTAAAATCCTATTATATCTCTCTGTAAGAGTACTAGTAAAAGTAAGTATTAATCCTCATGAGACGCCTTCCAGGAAGAAGGTTTGCTCGGGTGGCGTTAGTGGGGCCTCTGCACCCTTGCCCCGGGGGTCCCGCAGAGGAGCCCCCCGCCCCTCCCGCCCTGAGCAGCGCCGGGCACCCCCCAAAGCCCGTGCTCTGTCGCCACCTGCCGAGTCCCCGGAACGGGGCTTCTCCACCCTCCCAAAACCTCCCACTGCCCAAAAACCCACTCCGGGGTCCGCGCGAGCAGCGGGCGAGCACGTTTGGGGAGCCCCTCCCGCCGCAGCCGCCCCGGGCTGGGGCTGCAGGGCGGGCAGGGGCGCAAGGCAGGAGCCAGGGGGTTCCCGGCGGCCGCCGCCGCTTCTTCTCCCGCGCCGCCGCGGGATGCGGGGAACGCTGCAGCGGGACCGCCCCCCCGACCCCGGCCGAGACCCCCGACCGGGATCCGCCGCTGGAAGCGGCCGCAGCCGCCGCCGCGGGGCTGGACGGGCTTCCCCCAGCTCAGCACAGCTCGTTATCTGAGAGGCTCAACAGCAGCGCAGGCAGGAACTGCCCAGAACCGCAAGCGAACCCAGTGACTGAGCTGGCCAACCCCTTGACGTTTCCTCTCCATTGTTTCACGCGTTATTTAGTTGAATACCTGTGTCAGTAAGTCACGACTAATGTTATGTCATCTGCTGAGCAGCCGTGGAAGGCGTCGCAAAGCAGGCGGGATCTGGGTTTCCATGCGGTAGGGCAGGGTTTCAAGCCGCCTGCGGATGTATTTTCACTGCTGTTTGAATTTGGGTCACAGTGTGCTTTTGGAGGGAAGCGCCTGATCCTCCTCACCTGCAGCTTTGCAACAAGGAGAGGTGTTGGGGACACACAGGAATCCTAGATGGGAGTTGAGTCCACAGGGCATGCTAAAATTGCTCTGAAGCAAAATTCCCCTGAAACGTCTATATTACAGTTGTCTGAAAACTCTGTGGGATTTTCTGTATGTGAGCAGTCCTGAGAGTTGTCCATATGTTCCAGCAGAATAGGTTCCATCAAATGGGTCCATATATGAGAGCAGATCAAAGCCTGAAGCTCCCAGCTCCAGGGACAGCACACCAGCCACTGAGCTGGAGACTTGTTCTCACACTTGCACGTTTGCATGCTGTGGCTTTCTTGCAACCGCTGAAACTGCTGTTTTCTGAGGAAACACATTAGAGCATGGGAAGCTGAGGGGCTTCACGGGGAGATACTTTTCGTAGTCCCCCAAATGCTGTGTAGTACCTCAAGTCCCTTCAGACAGAGAGGGGACCTGAAAACACTGATTTACCTCTGCTCTTGAGTGCCTGGCTCAGAGATCTGGGATGTGGGAGGGCACTGCATCTTGCCATTAAGCATGCAAAAGAAAGGAATGATCTTTTCTTCCTATTTCTTCCACGCTCCCCCATCCCTTTTATTTTTTGCGTGTGTGAAAAGCTGCAGATTCATAACTCTTACAGAAGGGCCAGGGTAAGAAATGTGAGCTGTAGGTAAGTGCCTCTTCACAGTCACCAGGAAAGGAGGCTGCACTCTGAGGAGTAGCAGGATCAGAATGTCCCTTCCCTGGGGTTTCCTATGGGTTAGAGCAGGCAGGTTCTGCCCAGTGTGCTGGCTTTTGTGAATCCCATTTTTACACACCTGATACTGTGCCGGGAGGTGGGCACTGTGAGCCTGCAATGCCGTGATGGTTTAAGCTGCTTGAAGTTATCAGTGCCAGTCTCCCATTCTTGCTGCATCCCAGCCTGCCTGTTCCTATCCCTGGGGATGTCAAATTAACTCTGCCAGTAAGAAAAGTTTTATAGTGCCACAGTACCCCAAACTAGCTTCTTTATCACGTGGCCAGGCAGGTTGAGGGTGCTGGGGGAAACACACACTTGGGGGACAGGCTGGCAGAACTGCTGCGACCCTCTTCTAGTCTGCTCTAATCTCTCATCAGGTCACCCATTCATTTAAGTGCTGCTTCTTGTAAATGCTTTCTGCGATATAAAATGGATCCTTCTCCCATGGAGAGCCCCTGAGTTTGTTTTCCTTTCCATCAGCATCATATCATATACACCATCCAATCATCCTGATTTCATAGCTTACTCCACCTTCCTGCTGCAGTCACACCTTAATCTGCTTGCAGGGGCATTTATCATGGGCTAGTTGCGATTTTCCAGGCCTCACCAACAGAGAGGTCTGCAGAGAGCTGGTGTGCAATTAACCCTCTGGTGGCTGATCAAAGGTGACAAGATGTGCAGAAGTGCTGACCCCCTGCTCTCAAGTGCAACCGCAGATCAGGGAAGCATTTGCTTGCACACGCTGGATTGGGTTGGCACAGTGCACAGCGACTGACAACAAGCACTACTGCGTAAAATGAAGGTGATTTGACTCTCAGTGAGAAAAGACCATCCACAGGTATTTCTTAAATTTAACAGGAGAGTATAACTACACCTGTTTTCAGCTGAGACCCAAATGGGCAGCACCTTAAATGAGGCAAACTGCTGCTGTTGAGGACAGGCTCAGGGTACCTCAGTTCAAGTTGCATGTTTAGATGCAAGTACAGATGAAAACTGAATTTTTTAAAAATTTTATTCCCAGAGTGGATCATAATCTCTATGATTTTGCTAGAAAAATCTCCATCTATTTCCACAAAACCTGTCTGATGCCTTAGTCCCTTTGCTTCTCCAGCAGCAGAACATTAAATTTACTGCACAGAAAAGCCGTTCAATATTAAAGAAGGAAATACTAATAACTGCCTAATAAAAGTTTTAGTAAGAAACAGTTTCCTCCTTCTTGCCAACAACGGTCAAAAATGTGGGGAAGCTGGAAATAAAGATATCAGAATGCAGACGCATAAAAGGCAAAATCAACCCCATAAGGAAGTCAAGTTTCTAGAAGAAAATTACTCTGTAAAACTCATCTGGATTTGAGAAGAGTTATTGTTTTTCTTCTACCCCTCCTTTCATGTTCAAAGTGGATTTAAATGCAATAGGTATGTATCAGCCCAACTTTAAAACCAGCTCTTTTATTGCTATTAGCATATATAAAACACCAGGAAAATAATGTCATCAAGGCCCTTACAAAAAGTCCCATTTTAACCTTTTTTTGCCCAAGGGAGGTGCTTCCTGGTGGATGCCAAATAGGAGTGCCAACCAGAGGAGTTTTATGGGGCCATAAACAAACGTGCCAGACTATACAGCACGTACATAGCACCCTCCAGAGCTGCTTCCCTCACTGGAACCAAATCTGCCCTGAATGAAGTCCAGCCATTGCTTGGACAGCTCACAGATTCCCTGTGCCAGGCTCCACCAGGTCTTGGAAGACGCAGGTCACCTCCCTGTGAGACACCCAGGAGGGTGGGCAGATGCTCTGGGAGCCAAGCAGGGTGGTGTAAGGTATCCCCTTCCCAGCTGCGGGTCTGGGATGCTGCCTACAGCAACAGCCGTTCCTCCACGCCTTCGGCAAATGGAAACAAAAACAGAGGAGGCGCAGTCAACACAGCAATGCAGCACACAGGGGAAGTAATTTCCTACTGATACCTCTAACACATCATTTTATATCTCAGTGCCTGGGATCTGGTTACCTTTATCTTAGCCAAAAGACTGCAGCGGTCATAAAAGGTATTTAGCTCTTATTTCTTCTAGAAAATTTTATCATGAGATTTTGATTATCTGTCCTGTAGCAGTAAATTCCAAAGTCTCATTATCTCCCATGTCTGCCTTCACTGTCCTGTCCTTAGTTTTTTTCCCTGATTTCTCAGCTCCTTGAGGCATCCATTCATCTCAGAATTGTGAAATGGAGAGAAAAAGGGCAAGGCTGACCAGTCTTTCCTTTCATTTGTCACAGCATCTAACCCAAATGCTTACCCTTGCCCCCCACATGTATAAATTCATTCCCAAGCCAAGACATTCTCATTTTCCCAGCTAACCAATCCATTTCGAGGCCACACTGAATGGTAATATGAATCTAAACACGTTTCAGGTGTCAGCCTAATTTTGTAAGGAATAAAGACATTGGAGACGGTCCCATTACTGTGCTCTTTCCCAAACCCTAACGAAGCAGCACCCTCTAGTGCAAGCTGACAATAAAATCCCTAATCACAACAATCTCCTGGGTCACATTTGATCCGGGTGCATTGCCACTGGAACTGCTGTGAGTGAGCTCAGCCGCAAGGCTTTACTCTTCTCTCTGAAACTTTCTCAGATTTCCTCCCTAGGACCCCCATGGATGCTTTGGGCACCCGTTGGATGCTGAACGTTCCCCAGGGCTCTGGCAGACCCAGACGGCAGCGTTGCCTGCAGGCAGGAGGCAGGGATGGCTATTGTGCCATGCTGCTTTCATTTCTGTGGGATGCTGCTACTCGCCAAAGTCTGGAAGTAGAGAAATATTCCTTGTAAGAAGTCTGCCTCCCATCTTGGATGTTTTGAGACGTGAGAGGTATCCTACCTGGTTTGAAAGGATCAGAGACCAAGGGGAAGGTTAAAAGGGGTCGGATGTGAAGGGAGGGGGCTTAGCTGAGGGCTGGGCTGCAGGAAGCAGGGCTGGGTTTGGAGGGGGGACTGGGACTTTCACATGGAGAAAGGCACTGGTTTCTGGAAGCGCTGGGGCCTAACTGGGTGTGAAAGCTGAGACTGAGGGCAACATGGTGTTGTATTACTTCTGGTGCACTTTGCTTTCATTACTAGCAATTTCCATACGTTTCATCAGTTTTACTGTTGTTAGGAGGAAGGAGAACAAGAAAATGACACAAATTTGGCAGACCCTGAGCAGCGGGTGACCTGTGGGGTGAGCGAGGGGGAGCAGGGTCATTCCTGGATGCCATCGGCCACGACACGGAGCCAAGTTAACCATGTCGTGTCCCGCACAAAATCCCACTGCCCCAGCGCACATCTGGGGGCTTTATGAAAACACAGACCTCCCCTCTCACACTCTAAAAATAACACTGAGTAAATGGCTACTTGAGATTTTGTAAAAATTAAAAGAAACCATACCTGCTTAACCAGAGGTGGGAATTATGTCCAACATTTCAAGGCTACACCTTCCTTTTAATTAGGAGCAAGAAGGAAGCTACAGTGCTTAAGGTAGGGAAGGAGCGTAAATCCCTCTGTGTCAAACCAAGGTGATGCTGAGGTTTGGGAGCCACTGCATGTCCACACAAACACAGGGGTTGGCATTTTCCCTTGGTACATGCAGCTCCCTACAGAGCACATACCGAAGCCAGAGCCCCGGGGAAAGCAGGTGAGGCACCAGAGCTAATGACTTGTGCGGTGGTTTCACCCACTTCCAGTGCTTCTGCTTTTTAATGTACCAGGCACACTGTGAGACCAGCTGTGGCTTCAGGGTTAAAGAGAAATGTAGGAACTGATGCTTTTTCTCAAGACATGAGAAATAATGTCCGAAGTGGCGATTTGTTTTTGGGGAGTGCTATTTTTAGGCTGACAACAAGGAGTTCCACAGGGTGAGGTTGAGCCATGTGGGTAAGGGGGTGGAGGTGGCCTGAAGCCATCTCAGTGCTCTCCAAATGTGAGACTGCCCTGGGGAGGAAGCAGAGGTGGAGGGAGGGAGGGAAGCAGGGGTGGAGGGAGGGAGGCTGGACCCCTTCTCTCACCCAGCCTGGGTGGGGGCCTGTGGGAAACAGGACAGCAGCACTGTGACCCTGGGCCATAGCACTGCTCCGGTTTCCTGGAGCAGCTCTTCCCCTCATCACCATTCCCTACCACCTCGGGGGGCTTCTGCACAGCAGCTGGATACAGCTCTGCTAGGCTGGGAAGGGGATGGCTTACAGCAGACACAAAAACCCGTCGGGCTGGAGGGAAGAAACGCTTCTCTACCTTCTCCGTCTCCACACTGTATTTTACTATTCTCCTCAAATGAAGCAAACATCATTATTTCCCATTAGGTGTTCCTGCTGCAAGAGTATTTCATTGAAAAATGGTTCTTTAATGCTAATGGGAATTATACTCCTAGCATGATTTATATTAATAAAGCATGTGCAGTTCCTTAGTACATTCAGACCCAGATGGGAAATGGATTTTTTTTTCATCATTCCACACAACATCTGATGAAGTGCTCCAAGCATACAATTTAACAAGCTATTCTCCTCTGGCCTTACAGATGAAAAATAGTCCGTTGTGTCAACTCCTCAGATGCCTATTTTTACACCTTCTGTTTGTTCTTAGTTTGACGTTGTTAATCACGGTCCCACCAAAGCCCCATTGTTCAGCTCTTCAAGAAGAATGTTGTTATATTGACTGTTTGTGCGTCAGCCCAGCTCTCTCTGGAGCTGCACTTGGATGAAATTAGATAATTTCCATTAGGAGAACAGGCATTATTAGTCCCCAATGCCAAATTGAAAAGAGAGCCAAGATTACTATTTCTGGCCATGTTCACCTCAGGAAGGAACCTTCTCAGCTTTAATGGGATTTTGCTATTGTTGGTTGCCTTCTGTTTGACACTGGGCCAGCAGGGTTGAAAATTGTTTAGAAAGCTGCATGAAATATAATAGAGCCCAAGCCATTTGCTGCAGCACATTCCAGCATGATGTTTATTTTGAAAAAAAAAAAAAAAAAGAGGAAAAAAATTATTGTCCTTGGCAGTGAAAAAAAATCCCACTAACTCAACTTGCAGAACATATGCTTCTTGTTGCTGTTGTGTTTTCAAAAGGTGCTGCCAGGATTGGCACATTACACAGAGAAGTGATAAATCTAATATTATTTGTAATGATCTCCAGGACTTGTAGAAGCAGATCACAGGCACAGGCGGCAACTTTATGACAAGAAAACAAGGCGAGGGATGATACCAGGTCAGGCCCAAAGGAAGAAGTGAGGTCCCAGGTTTGGCAAGAAAATGTGCGTCCTCATGTTCTGCTGCTCCGTTTTCCCATCTGTAAAATGGGGTCAAAATCTCTCCCACATGAAGAAATTAGGGGGTTATGTGCTCCCTGAATGTTGCCTTTGTGGGTGCTGGAGGTTATCTGAGCCAGGCTCAGCCCCTTCCCAGCCCCAGGGGCACAGCTCTGCCCATCCCAATGCCTGCCTATCCCTGGCAGTGGCCGGGCTCTGCTGTTGCTGCTATTGCTTGGAGGGCGGCTCTTTTTTCTCCCCTGTGTCACACCCCTCACCATCACCTCACATGAACACCTCCCCTGCATCTCAGGATGCTGATCCTTGACATCCAGAGTGAGAGTGGGGATGGGGGGCTGAACTCTTGCTCAGCCCCAGCTTCCTCATAGGCTTCTTTCTGCTCCACATAGTACTGTTTTGTTCTCTCAGTGCTGTCTTAAAATAATTATTAATGAAAGCAGAGTTGACTTTGGAGTGAAAGTTTCCAGTTCCTTGGCATTTCCAATGTGTAATCTATCTAAAGCTATTGAAATGCAAGACATTTTTGGGATGAGATCAGAATCCAAAAACACATTTTCCTGCCGGGCCCCTTCAGAGCCAGACCCACCTTTGCCGCACTTTACCCCTTGTCTATTCAAGCCCTTAAGAAGCTGAGCAAATAGAACAAAGTTATCCATCTTTAGAAAAATAAATAGAGCAAGCAATCTTCAAAGCCTTCAGATGAGGATCCACGCAACAATGCCGGTGTTATCCCTGGGCAATAAACCAGAGCACTCCTTTGTTTATATAACGTAGTGTTTACTTCTATTTTAACCAACAAACATTGACTGATTGCATAGTCTTGGCTCGAAACCATCTGAAAAATAATTAAAAATACAATTAGGCTAAAAGAAAAAAAAACAACCCACAGCAGACGCCAGCTGACACATTTCCTCCACACAAAGCTGCCACCCGCCTGCACGGAGCTGCTCGGACTCAGCCAGAGCACAGCAGTGATTGTCCCCAGCAGAACCAACTCCTGAGCCCCCACCTCGACCCGGGGCATTGGCCACCCCCAGGGTCTGCCCCCATCGAGGCTCTCATGGAGCTGAGCTGGCAGGTGCAGTTCAGATTTGGCAGATGCTGGGCTAGGATGATCCATTTCTGTGCTTGCTCCTCACCCACACCAGCTGTCCAGTGGCACTGGCATTTCTAGGAGAGGTCTGAAGCTGACCCCAACGTGTCCCTGCACAGAGCATCCCTTGGCATCAACCTGACATGGGACAGGTTTTGGGAAGGCTGTGGGAGGAGATGTTGCCCCTTCACCACAGGGCTTGGCAGCTGGGCTCCTGCAGGAGGTTTGTCTCCCTGCAGCTCCAAGTGCCACCACACAGGTCAGCCACCAGTTTTGCAGCCCAGTAGGGAACAAACTGGTCCCAGTGCAACCTGTTGTGGAAAGCCACCCCTGGCAGCTTGCAGAGGCACCTGTCCCCCCCCCCAGATCCCATTGTAATTGCCACCCCTAGCAACTACTGGCAGTGAGGTTCTTGGTACCTGGGCACATGAGTGTGAAGGTTATGGGTCCCAAATGGAAGTGTCCAGACATTGCCCAGGTCCCCATTTTCACCCCTCAATTAACTCTGTAACTGACTAAATGAACAAAATGTCCAGAAACTGTAGGTTAGGCAGAAAATAATCTGTGTTTACAAGGCTGGGGGATCTCATCTTCACTCTATCTCTTCACTTAGAGGATTTGTCTTCTCACCAACCTTTTTATTTTTTTTCTCTTCATGCTGTGAAATGTTCATTGTCTCCCGCTAAGGAAAGTTTGATATGGATCTTGCTGAGAGTGGCTTTTAGGAAAACCCATTGCTCCAAAAAGGAACCAACCATTGTAGAAGCCAGCACTTCAAAGTTATAGCAGTATCTTGTTTTTTTGTACCAAATAAATAAATAAAATGAAGATGAACAATGTGTTTCCATTTAAGGAGGAGTGTGGGAAAATCCAGGTCTCATCAGACTGGGAAGCAGAGTGGTATATGCTGACTAAGAGACTGGAAATAGCATGGCTGTCAATTGAAGGAATTCAGGCTTGAATAATCACATCAGGCAGGCAATGTCAGATGGGAACCGTGGCCCCAAACCTGTCCATTTGAACTCCTCGGAATTCACATGAGGAAACACACATTGGCTCCAAGTTGCTGGTGCTTCCCAGGGAAGCTCAGTGCTGGGCCTTCCCTGTGCCAAGCCAGAAGGAGCGTGGATCCACCTGAACACTCACCACAATTTCAGCATGGGTCATCATGCAGATTGTATGTGCCACGTTATGTTGCAACCAAAGCTGGTGCCAGCCCTTCCAAAACCCCTTTCCTTGACTTTAGACAGCTTTGAGTGGGAGCTCACTGCCTTATTGTTCAACCTAATCATGCCCACAGCACTTTTGTTTGAACTTGGGACCAAGGCCCTGGATGACAGAGGGACTGCAGGTCACTACCTTTGCCTTCACAAAGGCATTTGCTGCTCTCCACCTGGCATTGGTTGATGCGTGCTCAGCCTCAGCTGGATGCCTCAGGTTTAAGAAAAGTGCAGGGTTTTTCCAGGCAGCTGTTTCCCCTTCTCTCATTTGCACCCCAGGGTGCTGCAACCTGTGCCACGTCTCCATCCTGCACTGTCAGTGCGCCCAGCTCAGCCCAGCCATCAAGGATGGCCCAAGTGTCCTTCAGTGTTTTCTTTTACGGCTAATTACCCTTTTTAATTTTTTTTATTAGCTGTTGAGGAAGGGAGAAAAGAGCAAGAGAGATCCCATCCTTTGGGGCTGTGGGACTTGGTGCTGTTTTAATAACAACAAAATATTAGAAAGGAAAAAAAATTTGCAGCATATCAGCATGTTTTTAAGGTTGGTGGGAAAAAAAAGACCTCTAGTCCCAGCGGTATCAGTGAAGAAAATGTCCATTGGATTCTAGTTCTTAAAAAAAAAATCTGAGTCATGCAGAAAGCACTGGGCTTGGGTAATGTGTGGTTACTGGAGTGCTCAGAGTGGGGGAAGGGAAACACACGCCCAGCCCAGAGCCTCATCACAGCCTCATGAAAGTTAACACGTCTGTGTTCTCTAAGGAGGAGGGTGCTTCGTGCCCAGGGGAAAGGGGAAAAAGAGGGGGAGGAGGAGAACAACGGATGTTTCGCTTCCATCCCACTCCAAGGTGGCTAAATTCAGCCCCTCATTTGCTGAAAAGAAGAACTAGAAATCCCACTCCACCTGGCAGGACAATCTTTCCCCTAGTCATCGAAGTCTGGAAAACGGGTGCCTGCCCTGCAGGAATTTTTATGAATAGTGAACAATAGTTAAAACTTTATTCCCTTTCCTACTCTTTTATGGACATTTACACGAGTCCTACAATCTGTACCCACAAGGAAACCTGCTTTCCAAAGGTGGGATCAGGCAGAGACCCTCCATAGCTGCAGGGAGAGGGTGCTAAGTACGTATACATCCACATACTCAAGCATGAGCAAAGAGCAGCACCACAACAGAGTGCTCAGAGTACCACACACTTTGTTCAGAGGATGGAGCCAGAACCATGGGAGAGGAGAAATGAATTCAGGTATTTCACTCTTTTCTGGAAAGAGGCTTCTTTGAAGGTAGGAAAACCACAGAGAGACAGAATCACAACCCACAGCCCCGTTCCAGAGAGCCAAGGGAAAGCAGCCTGAGCCCAGTGCAGCCTGCTGGTCCTCCCAGCCTTTCCAGATGGCCTTTGGTTCTTCCTATGGTTTAGGGTCCACCACAGTGTAGCTTTTGGTTTGATGGTTACATGAAAATACGGACTGCCCTGAAGTTGCATGTTTTAGGAGCTCATTCCTCAGGTTCAGGCTTACTGCTGGTGTCTTAACCCACCCCCAGCTACAAGTGAGCTTCTTTACCAAAACCATCCAATTTTTCAGGTTTTCAGTAAAAAAAAAAAAAGCCTCTGTTAAATGTTGTCAAAATAAAAACCTTTTCTTTTTTATCAACAGTTCCCAAGGACATGCATTTTCTCAACAGCTCCACGGACAGGATATGCCAGTGGGAAAGATATGGGGTTTAATAACTGTCCCTCAGCCAGGCCAGGTGGAAGGAAGATGTTTTTTTCTGTGCTTAAACAAAGGTCTTATTTCCAAAAGGAGCTGGTGATAGTGGCTGATTAGCTAGAGGCAACCCAAAGGGATCCATCATCAAGGGACTGGGTCCTCCAACTTTCTGAAACATCAGACCTTCAGGGCACGACAAAATCAACAACCCCAAAATGAACCAGACAGAATCACAATCCCCTTAAAAAAAACAACCAACCAAAACCAAATAAATGGGTGAGTTTTTGCCTGTCATCCACATGCAGGCTGAGGAAGGAGTCCCCTGAGATCCAGATCCATCTTTACAACTCCCAGAATGAACACAGTTAGAATATCATGCTGGAAGCATCTCTCTAAACACAAATCCCTTCACAAAGAGAAACACTTCATAATCCTTCTATTCATGACTGTCCCTCCAAATTTAAACATGCATTTAAAAAATAAATAGGGCAGGGGTGATGTGCGGGAACAGCTTGCTGCTTTGCTTTTTTTTTTTAAATCAATAAAACAGCCTTAAAGAGGCCCCCTCGAGAGAGTTCTGTTCATTTATTTTTCTTGGAAAGTTCCAGTCTCCTTAACTCCTTTTAGACACATAAGAGGTGAATGATTAAGTTGAAACTATTATCTTTGCAAAGAACATCTCTGCTGGCTGCCGGCCAAGAGGAGAGGAAAAGTGAAATGAAATAAACAGGCTGGAGCTATTGTGTCCCTGACTGGTCCCTGTGGCGAGGTGCTGGGAAGCTTGGAGAAGCTGAAAGGAGGTCCCTGGGTGGGGACTGCTAATGAGGCAGGGCACATTTTGGAAGAAAGTTTTCTGTGGCCAGAAATATGAGCATATGAATAACTTAAAGTGAGACAGAGTGAGCCCTCACATTAACAGGTGCCACTCGGAGTTGCAGCCTGCTGGTGGCCACTCCTGCTAGCTGTGGCTGCCAACTTCCCTTCCTCAGCCACCCCTCCGGAGCATGAAAGCAAAACCTTTGCCAGTGAAGTGTATGGAATAAATTAAGCTTTACAGTGCCCTACCTCATGAGCAGGCATAATGTTCACCACTACTTGTGCTGCAGCGCTCGGGGCTCTGGGCAGGGAGAGGGGGCCCTGCAGTGCTGGGCAGCAGCAAGGCGAGCAAGCAGGCATGCCCTCTGCCCCCAGATGTGTACCCCCTGAACCAGATGTGTACCAGAAATGTGCCTGGCTCTGCCACCAGTTTCCAGCTGACACGTGAGCTTTGGGCAGACAGTGCCAGGCGAGTTTGGGAAGAATTAAGGTCCTGTGCATAAAGAGATGAGCAACCTCAGGGTCTGACTCCCAGATTCTAGTCGTTATTACTCTCTTTGAGACTCCATGGCTGGCATGTAGCCTGAGGACAGCACCAAGACACTGCTGTGCTGGCATCAAGGAAGCTCAGGGACATATTCAGTTTTTGGTGCAGGAAGACACAAGCTCTTGGGCTGCAGCTGTCTGGGGAGACAACTCACAGCCCTAGGATGACTTGGACAGCAGACTGCTCAGGGAAGGGGCTGTGCCAAGGGACCAGTGGTTGGCCAGACTGCTGGCCTCAACATGGACACAGAGGGAGATCAAACCTGATGGCCCACTGGACTTATCCTCATGAAACACCCAGACAAGTGAGCATCTAGAAAGGTTACAAACACTCTGTAACAGTTCCATTTGATACAACAGAAATTACATTATGTCCTTAAAAATGAGGCAATTTAAAAGATCTAAATAGTTAAAACCAGCTTTACTTCCCAACTTCAGGCTATGGATTTAACCTGTCTTGAAAAGAAACATGAGCTGGAAAACACTTACTGATTTGTTACTACAAAGGGATTACAAGCAACACTTCAATACCTTGCTCACAACAGAGACATCAGCAACACTGGACAGAGCACTGGGATTCATGCAGACAGTTTCACAGGATGCACATATTGAAGTTGCTCCAAAAATTCCTCTTACCTGCTAATTTTATTTGAAAAAACGGCTGGCAAGGTATTGCAAATTGCCCCTGGACTGAGCTCGACTGAACCAAGGAAAAGCTTAAAATGTCCACCATAGGCCCATATGTCTCAAGTACCCATTGACTTTTGCTTTGGAATCACCCTATTGGATTAGTTACCAAAAAAAAGGCAGAAAAAGGCCAGAAGTAACATTTACGTCACAAGTCACATCTGCTCCTGTAATTGCTTTCCTGTCGGCTGTTTTCGGTGGAGAAGGAAACCCGACTGAACTGGTACCCAACAATGGATTACAACTCCCCTCCTTGAAATCTCCAAGTTTTCTTGGGGAAAACCATGGTGCACAGCTGACCCTCAGCATGCTGCTGTGAGGACAACAGAAAAGTCAAATGCTTGGCTTTGACAGAGTGTTTACAGATCCCTTGGCAGGAAAGGAAAACGTAGAAAATCTCCCCTGTGAACTTCCTACGTGCGTACGTAGCCCCAGACAGCACAACAATGGCAAAGTCACCTGCCAGGCTGAGATGCTGGAGGAGAGGAAAACCCATGAGAAACTTACAGGACTCATTGAGGCTTAATCTTCAAGGCACATGCAATCAAAAGACAAACAGTCCGGCAGCAATAGAGGTGATAGCATATGTGTGCAGAACAATAGCACAGCAGCCAGGACAAGCTGTTAGAGTGTGGGTCACTTAGAAAAGAGCAGAAAACCTGGCAGAGTACAGAGAAAGGGAATAAAACTTTAGCTTAGTGCAAGCCATTTCCAAAAAACCATGAAATGTGCACAAATGGTGTCTTAGGTGAGAAAGGGTGGGTTCTCTGCAACAGCAAAATGGGGGGATGATGCAAAGACCCTTTGTACTATACACCTTAGCTTAGGTAAGCTAAGAGATAACTTCCTTTTCCTCTTCCAAACCAGAAGGAACAAGAGGGAGCATCTGTTCAGTGCTTCACCAGAGCCAGGATTTTTTTTGCTTGGATTTGAGAGCTTGATAGGTAAATCCTGAAGCATTTCAGCACTAAGGCACAGAAAATCCTTATTCCACTACTGCTGCTGCGTATTCTAGCAGTGGTATAATCCAGCAGCATGTCTGGATACCAAGTGCTCTGCAGAGATGTCCTGAGCAGGACTGAGCTCACCCTGGATTTGCTCAGCCCCTTGCCTCACTGCCACCACAGCAGTGATGTACCTCTGCACAGTGGAAAAAGGGTTTTTTTCCCTTCCCTGCAGAGTGAGCACCACACGAGTTCTCTATTTTTAATTTTTTTGATATCATTTGGTCCTGATGGTGGTGGGCACCCACACCCCTTGCTGGCTCAGCCTGCCAGGAAGGAGCTTTGGCTGCATCTCCATGTCAGCTGTTGGGAGATAGCGGCCGTGACTTTCCCAGGCAGATGCAAAAATGATCTGGCACGAGCACTGGATCCAGACATTCAGTAGGACTGTTAACGCCAAATCTGTGGGGACTGATTTCTGTGCTATGCCTGTCAAGCCCAGAGCACCAGTCCCATTTCATTCATCTTCATTTTCTTCCTTTTCTTAAAGAAAATCTAAAAATTATTCCAAAACTATTGTTTTAACAGACATCCAATAAATCAGGCATTGTAAGGGGAGATCACTGCTGTTCCCTGAGCCAAACACATTCCCATGTTTCCTGGCTGAGGATGGTGACCATCAGGACAAGCATTACGTTTCAGCTTTGCTTGAGCCTGAAGTCAGTGAACAGCAAGAGGGTCTCCATCTGGAGTAATTTTATAGCACTAGAACAGCTCTCCTCCAGCAGCAGCCACTGGCTGCTAATATAAAAATACTTGGGAGAAAAAGCAATACATTTTATTAGGTTGGTAGGAGGGAGAAAAAAAGCTCTATTCAAGACTTCCATTAACTTTTATGAATATCTCTAAAGAGATTTATTTTTACAACAGCATTGAAGCAGAGGAATAACACCCAAGTTTCTCGACACTCACAATTTCTCACTAGAGGCAAGTCCAGAGAGTCTGTGTCCAAGACCTGCTCACATGAGGAGAAGCTCTGAAAGCCTGAACCTCGCTCCAAGAGGAAGTGTGGCCCTGTGGCACTTCTGGGACCTGTGCTCATATTCTGGTGCTGCTTCAGGCTCCCTGAATGAGCTTCTCTGCATCACTATTTTGTGGGGATGTCCAGGTCTGCTTCTGGAGTCTCACCAAGTACTGAAATAACCTGTCCCACCTCAGATCCCAGCTTGTGATAAAAAGAGGGCATCTTTTGCCTGAAAGCTTAGTATTTCTACCCAATTAATACCATGCATCCTCCCTTGACTTTGGTAATTCTCAGCATTCCTGTTGCCCATCCAAATTTCAGCCCTTTCAACACCCACCACATTGCTGGCCTTTGCTATCTCCTGAGGCAATGAGCTCCTCAGCCTGGAACTACCTCATATAAAAATACTTCCTCTGATCTGCATTTACCACCTTCTAATTTCATTGAATGCCCCTTTGTTCCAGTGTCCCAAGACATGGTCCCACCAATCTATTTTCTCTAGACTATTTACTGTTTTCCTTCCCCTCTTAAAACCTAAAGTTACGTTACGGAAGGAGAAAAACAAAAACAAAAGAAAAGAAGAAAAAGACTTCCCAGGAAATTCTTCTGATAAAAATTGGTCATATTTTATGGTGTGGCCTTGCTGCTCTCTACAGCTGTTGCAAACAAAGCCAGTGTGACGTTGGGCTGTCAGGACAGAGGCACAGGTGTGGTGCACTGGCACGGGAAGGGCAGGAGCCAGGGAGCAGAGAAATGGAGGCACTGACTGAGGCTTTGCTCATGGGCACCAGCACCAGCAGCATCCTAAGGACCAGCAGCATCACAGCCGGGAATTTGCTTGGATTTGAGGCAGTGATAGGCATACTCTGAGGCATTTCACCATTGCAGCTCCTGTCCAGCCGCTGTTCCCAGAGAGGGAAGGTCCCTCACTGCCCAACCATGTTCTGATGCTCACAACTTCTGATGTGCTTTCATCAACACAATGGGAAATGACAAAAATAACCCTCGGATAGGTAAAGCCCCTCATCAGGGAGCACTTTCCTAATGAGACTTCCAACACCAGCTGGCAAGCAGCTAGCTGGTCAGGGTGTCTGAAAGGCTGCTGTGGCAGGTGGCTCCTGTTCTGGAGACGTGCTTTACACTGCAGCCACTGCAAGATGTGAAGCAGAAGACCCTAAGCCCCCTCCACAGATACAGTTCATCGTTTATGCTTTCAGCTGCATTCTTAAAGCAGGGCTGGTTTGTCTGCTGATGCACTGTCCAGTGACTGTGCAGGTTCCACTGGGAAGGTCTGAGAAGCCCACAGAAGCTGAGTGACATGGGCCAGAACATGCAGGGGCACTGGGACCAGATTTAATACTGGTGCAAGCGAAGTGGTCCCACCGGTGCCCTGCTGGGCTTTTACAGTCCAAGGGGATGAGTGAACACTACGTGCTCAGCCTTGGCAGCACACATTTGCCCCTGGATTGCCTTTTGTCTTCCACCTTCCTTTAAACCAGTTGAACAACAAAAGCTCCAATTCTGCCATGCAGCTTCTAGAGTCGTTTCCCAAGAGACCCTTTCCAGCAACTCAAGCAGCTGCATCCTCTCATCATCCAGAGGCTCTCAAATACCGGAGCAAGAAGAAGACCTGGTACCACAGGGGCTTATTATTCCCTGTGGAACAGCCCAGCTCTTGTCCCCAGTCTAGGGCCACAGACTACTGGGACAACACAATTATCACAGCCCCTCCGACTGCTTCACCAGCAAATCGCTAAGCAGCTCCTGCAGAGGAAGGCTAGGGCACCAGGGGCAGAAGCAGCAGCTTCTCACCCATCCCTGGCTAGAACAAGGAGCAGTGCTCTTCTTCAGGGCTCAACCCAGAAACTTCAGCTCACCCTTCCCTCCCTGGAACAAGAGGAGTCCAGCTTTGGCTCCTTATCTGAAATCATTTAGACTGAAATCATTTAGACCTTCCAAAGGTTCTAAGCAGCTCTGAAGGGTTCAGAGCAAAGCATGCAGTGAACAAGCATGGTGCAACCAGCCTGTTCAGGTACTTGTAAATTAGAAGGAAAAGACTCCACAAGTGCCTCAGAACACTATCCCCTAAAGTGAGACAAAGCTCCCTTTGCTGGAATGGCAGGCACGTGTCTTTTCTGGGGAAAGAGGCTCTGCCTCCTTGCTTTCCTTCCAGTGATTGATGTCCCAGGGGCAGGACATGCTGTGCATGAGAACAGCACACTCTGCTCGGCGCAGCGCGCTGGGACTGTCCCCCACTGCAGGGAGGACAACAGTTCAAGACAGCTCCATTTTAAACTCAGGAAGATTCTTATTTCAGGCAGGATAGTTTTTTCAACTGTTTGCTGCATGTCTCTGCAGCTCCTGCTCCCAGTGCAGAGAAGCTCCCTGTACTGCCAGCAAATTGTCCTACTCCAGAGAAGTATCAGAGTCCGGGTACAATGAATCCACCTCTCTTTTCTCCACTTCAGGGAAGTTTTTCTGGGGATGGGGGATGCTCTCCATCCCCAGGCTGGGGCAGCAGGCTCAGCCCGGAGCTGGGCTCCCAGCCCCGTGTGCGGTACCCGACTGCCCTCTACCCGAAAGCGTGGGATGCACAGCGTGCAGCTCCTCGGCAGCCGGCCCCTTCCCACCCCGCACAAAGCAATGCTGTCAGCTATAAAAAACTAGAATAAATGCATCGAGTCCACAGAACATACCCTCTTTAGTTTCTCAAGACTCATGCCACAATGCCCCGAGTAAGGAAAATGTGCCATTGCAAATGTTTATAACATCTGATTTAATGTTACGCAGTTTCTCCCCGCCATAAACCAGAACAAATACTCCCAAGATTTATTACATCCTTCCCTCCAGGGCCTTAAGCAATTGTACTTGATTAATTCAGCAGTTAAACAGCACTGAGCAGAAGCATGATAATTTTGCATCCAGGATTCCTAAGACACACAGTTTTCCATAAGGATTTAGGTCTAAAACCAGAAAGATGAATCTTTAAATATGTACTTATCCACATGCATGGGATAATCTGCAATGGATTCTTGCAGAGAGATGCTGTGCTGTCTCTTCTTGCTCCCTGACATCAAGAATTCTTCATCGCTTTTTGCAGCAGTAAATACCTGTTCCTCAGCTTACAATGTGGATAGGAAAAATATTTGCAAACTTGCCTGAGTGGTGCTATTTTGAGGGAAAGATACATTTCTCCAGTTCCACTGTTAACAGGATTTAACAACGAGGGAGACCTTCTGGTGCATTTCTGCTGTAAACACAAGTGTGGAGAAACTTCCCTTTGCCTGAACCCACACACAAATAACCAAATTTGACTCAATTCTGATTCCTTGCAAATCTGTGAAAGTTTTGAAAGTTCACTATTTCCTTTCTCTGCACGAAAGCCTTACAGCAAAGTCTCCATGAGGGAATATTCCATGATGTTGGTAGCATGCTGGTGTCAGAGTACAGTAACAGGCAGCTCTCCTCCAGAAAGGCATTGGAAAAACAAAGGCCAAGAGTTTCTTACACATTTCCTTGGGCCCTTTCAGGGCAGGTCTATGCATGTAAGAGCGCTGCATGCACCAGCTAGAAAATATGAAAGGGAGCTGGAAGAAAGCAGGCAGCCTCTCTGCTTCACAGCTTCTTCTAAGACCCGTGTGTCCAAGAAAGGGTGTAAGCCAAGGAGCAAAGCCAACCTTTTTGTATACAGTTTATTAATTTATGGAAGCAAAACCAGAAGAGAGCACTTGTGGTCAGTGTATTGGCCTCGAAGTTCTAGAGCAATTGAAAACAGCAAACCTACTTCATATCATCACTGCAGTGAGCAGAGGATAGTGGATAGGGTATACTTCACTATAGTGTACAGAATTTATTACAAATTAAACCCTTTACTGTACAAGGCAATTTGCAAGTACTGTCAGGCTCACAAGGTTTCTTTTTCAGCTGATTTTTCAAGTATTGAAAAAATATCAAAACAGTATTAATTGAATGCTCCCTATGCCCTACCATAGCCTCAAAGACATTTACACATCTTCAAGTAATCAAGAAAAAATGGCCTAGATTGTTTGCATGTGATGGGCCATTACTGCTCTACAATACCCACTGGAAAACCATGTTAACAGTGCTTTGACAATAATGTATTTGAAGCCACACAAAAAAAATCGTGGAGTGTATAGACTAGTGCTTCAAATTCATTTGAAATATGGCCCAGCATTTGTCTTGGCTGCATTAACAAGGTCTGTTTTACCAATACATTTGTATTTATGATGACTAAGGGCAGATTATAGTTGTTAAAATTTGTCCTCCTGACATGAAAACACTACTTTGTCATTAATACATTTTGTAGCATAAACTATGCTGTCAGGTCAATGTAAAGGGTAAAAACTTTCCTAAAGTATGCACACATCATTTTTTTTAAAGCTATTGAGCCTAATGGAATAACAGAGGTCATAATAACAAACCATTACAGCTTTGGTCTTGGCAACTACGTCCACAGAAGAATCCTCCAAGAAACAATCATCATTTCTCCAATGTTATGGCATTAGGACGACAGGAATGGTTCTCAAATGAGTCATGTGAGCCCAGAAAGGCAGTAGCTATGTGAAAGCTGAGCAATCAATTATTCATTTGTTTACTGAGAGCTTTCTCAGCTGACATTAACCAGAACTTCTTAAAAAGAAGAACTTTACAGCTGTCCTTGGCTGTCCCACGAGGCTGTGCTCAGAGGTTGAAAAGATTGCTTAATTTCTTTGTAAGTAATCTGGTATTTTTATTGAAATAAACAACAACATACGGGTTAATTAACTAGGTTCAACCTGAGACCCAGCAGGTGTCAAAATATCAGAGACCCAGGGTTGGGCTGATAATAAGATGGAAGACCAGGGCAGGGAAGAGGACCTTCTAGCTGCCAAAATTGAGCTCTTGCTCCAAATGCAGTACATGAAATCCCAAGTAAGCTTTCCTGTGCATGGCATACTGAGGATACATATACACATCTTTGTGGTAATAATACATGCAATTAATCTGCTCTGATTGAACTACATTTTTCTCATTTCTTAGTGATTGTTTACCCTAGACCCTAACAAAGCTGTTAGACTGAAAAATTTTCAACAAAAAACGAGTATGACTTAAAGAGGTTTAAATATCACACCTTCAACTCTCTTTTATCTATGTTGTTTTTGCCTTTTTTGGTACGAGAGACCCATTCAAACCAGGAAAAACTGCCATACAAAAGGAACTGAGAAAATTTGGACATCAACACAGTGCATTGAAATGCAAAGCAAGCTCATAAAAGCTAATCTGAATGGAACTAAAAAGTTGTTTGGGTTTGTTGGTTGGTTTTTTTTTTTAAGTTTCCTCTATACACTAAAGCTGCTGAGGAACACAAAAGCTTAGGATAAATGCAGACAGCATAAAAATGTTTATACATGGGACTCCATCAAATTACATTTGAACTCCACAAATATTTTAGATTAAACCAAATGGATAAAAACTGGAAATAGTAAAATCTTTCATGCTGACATTCCCATTGTGTTCAGGCTGAATTCTCAAGATACTATCTGTGATACCAAAGAGAAGTGATTATGGAGTTGGAGATGCTGTTTTTTTCAAAACTGCTAGCAAATCGAAATGCTTACACCTTGACCTTTTGGTATTTACCCTGATCAATCAGCCTCAGTTTAATTCTGTGTTATTTTTCAGATTAAAAGCAAAAAATGTGTGCATATTTTAGGAGACATATTACCCTTTACATTGGCTTGCATCTACTTCTAGAAATAAGGGCTGTAAAAACCACACTGTTTTAAGAGCATAACTTATGACTGGACTTGGTGATCTTAAAGACCTTTTCCAACTTAAATGATACTATTATTCTTTTAAAAGCCTGTAATATTTCTGGGGTTTGTAGAAATAATTCAGATTTTGGCAAGAGAGTCCATCAGGATTTAAGGGATGGTGTGACACTGCTGTGAGATCCACTTGCTGAAGAAAGAAGGGTCTCACTTTTCATATTTTTTTTAGCATTTCTAGAGACTTTACCTACCCATCCTATGCATTTTTCTTGAATCCACTGTCCCTCCTCCATCATTTATAAAAACAACTGAGTAAAACTGGCAAACCCGAGCACTTACGGGAAGAACAGCTGGGATTGCTGGAGCTCTCGCCAGCCAGGGAAAGCTTGGAGGAGACTCAGGAGTGCTGCTTTTACTTCTTCCCCTGATCATGCCTAATGATGCTGACACTTCAGATAGATAATGACTAAGCACAGTTCCATCTTCCTGCTTTATGAGGAAAGCAAGTATCAGTCCACCCATGTCAGAGATAAAATACAGGAGGCTCCGAAAGGCTGTGCAGGGTCACGTTAAGCAGAGCTAGGAACAGAATTCCTGTCTAAACAAAAGTCTCATCCATTTCACTCCACCACTCTCCTCTAAACGATTATGCCAGTCCTGTGAGCTATGGGTGTCTGTGCATAAAATACTCCCTGTCTACTTTCACTAACAGATAAATGAAGAGATAACCATTACCAAAACAATGAGAGAATTGGCTTTTCTGCATTAGACACTGCAAAGAGGAAACTCAGGAGAACAGGGAAATCCTAATTCCTATCATGTAGCTAGAGCAAGAAAATAGATGGATAAAACATGCACCACCACCCTTCCAATACAATTATCTCTATTATCATGGGCTTCTTCTCAAGGTACTTAACCATTTAATACAAAAGCCTGCATAGAAGGAATCTAGTAATTGTTGGTTTTGATAGAAATACTTGTAATCATCTTTTCTTTCAAGCATGTTACTGTTGCCTCAGAACTGTGGTTTGCTTTGTTTGGGTTTTTTTTTGTGCCTGCACACATGAATTGAGAGATGGAGTTCTACAGAACACATACAACACAAAGACCAGAAGCTGATCACAACGAAAGCCCATAACCTTAAGTCATGTATATCTAGGCAGCATTTAAAAAAAAAAAGAAATCTGATTTAAACAAACTTCTTAGCATTTCAGTTGGTTGGAGCTCTTATACATGAAATACATTGAAAATATACACACTTAGTGGAAACACTGTTCATTTGCTCAAGGTCTGAGTTGCTCATTCAGGTAAAGAACAAAGCTGTTGTTAAAAAGTGTAAAAAGTGAGAAATGTGAAAAATGAGAATTTGAATATCTGAGTTACATTCCTATTTTCAAATAGTATACCATTTTATGAAGTTAGTTGGAAAACTGATCCCATATATTAATTAATTTTCAATGGTAATAATGACAGGACAATATTATTTCTATACAATTCTAATAGGTTAATGAAAGCAAATAATGAGTATTATTAGGAAAGAGAGCCAGGGCAAGGAACCACCTCATGAACACCACAGAGTAAAGACAAAGTAAACTCACAAGGACAGATTAGCAAAGGGAGAGCAGACAGATGAGGAAAGCAAACTAATAAAGACTATCACAATACAAATAAGGATGCTCATGACTAAGTGACTTGCAACAGCTGTTTTACCAGCATTCCTTCTGCTTGAGAAAAAATGTTCAGGTCATTGTCCAAGCTATAATTGCACAGAGATGAAAGCAAAACCTCACATCTCCCTCATCTAACCTAAGCGCTTTTTAATTACACTGGTCTGCTAGAAAAAGTACAGTAAACAAGAACTGCCTTCCCTGTCGTATTCCTTCTGTTTCATTACTCTGCCAACCAGATAAAACATATGGTCTAAGATATAATTCATATTAATTTCAGGACTGTTGTTCAATTAGAAGGAGTAAGCATATGTTGTAAAGAAAACCTGAAGATCAAACATCAGTATATCACTTGGTGGCATGAGAGAAAAGAATAAATAAAGTTCGGCCAGTCACAGGACCTGGGTATGACTAATATTTTTCCAGAGGTCAATATGATGCGAAACACAACTCAGAAGGGATACGAGAGAGAGAGATATCGCATCCAAAAGAGTTGCATTTTCCAGTATTACCAAACCACCTAAACAGCAAGGGGAGCAAAGTTCCCTGAAACATTCAGCCAGGGGTGAGCTGAGCTCCAGTAATAGCAACAGAGCCCTGACAGGTGAACAACAGCAACGCTATTCAAATGTGGGTTTAAAGTGCATTTATACTTTATCTATGATTTAAGATCCCAACTTTTGTATTTATTTAAAAAGCAGCAGCACTGTCAAAGAGCTGACAGTAAGAGTAAAATACAGCTTTACTTCTTGAACATCTGGAAAAGGATAGGAGTAGGAGAACAGTTTGCTGGGAACTGTAGAGCTAGCACAGCTTTAGCACACCGTGTTGCCAAATGCAAAGCTCCTTCAGGCATGAGTGAAGGATCCTCAGCTGGATCTGTCCTTCGGGATGCAAAAGACATCTTTCCCTGAAATTAATGATTGCCTTTCCTGGAAACATATACTTTGTTGTAATTATGGGAGCCTAAAGTTCATGTACAGTCCCAAGACAGGCTAGAGAGGTCATGCTGAATTCTTTTATCTGGAAGAAGTTTATGAGTTTTGTAAGATGATCAAAAATAGAGAGTTCTGTTTCTTTGCATTGAAGTCTATTATAGACAGAGCTCTCATTTAGCTTTACAGACATCCTAGTGAGCAGGTACACAGACCACATCAGGACTTCTTGGATGTAGCCTTCAGCTGGAACAGGTCTCACAGCAGAAGTGCTGCTGTGCTAAGTTTTCATATATAAATAACATGGTAACACCAACAGGGATGCTCCTGTGTGGAGAGTTTATCAAGCTCATCAGCTCAGACAAAAAAAAAAAAAAGAAAAAAAGCAGAGCTCTGACTGATGCAGGACAAATGCCTGCAGTTCCACAAAAACATCTTGAATAAAAGGAAAGATAAAGATCATCTGTAGCACACCAAGATCTCAAGTCAAATCCTACTCACCTTACTCAGGTGAAATGATTTTTCAGCTCTCAGTCTTGAAGATGCTGGATATATGGCTTTTTAGGGCTTACAAACCCTTAACTTTCACAGGACTTACTTAAAGGAGGTAAGTAAAAAAAGGCCAGCAATTAAGGCTATGTGTATTCAAGACAAATACCCCC